>NC_142138.1:10885000-11185000 GCF_024610735.1 Ursus americanus
CCACCACGGTCATGGGCCGGGAATAGAGGTGCTCCATCTGCCCGTATTCTCCATCCTTCACAGATGCCTCTAAGGGCCTCGCAGCTCTAACACTGGGGCCTCTGGCCTGCCGCTCTGTAGGAGGAAGGGGATGCTATTTCCCTATTTGTGAACTGGAGAACCAAAGCGTTCCTCTGTGTTCCTGTGGCATTTTGTACATGTTATTATGAGCTGGTGCCTGTCACATGCTGGACTGGGAATTTTGAGGGCTGGCATCTGATTTATCTCTGGGCTCCTGGAATCCAGTACAGACCTCAGTACAGAGTGGGCACCAGTGAATGTTTGATGAATGGATGGATACATGAATGAATATATGGAAAAATGGATGAAAGAACAAATGAATGAAAGAATGCATTCCAGCCTCGCAGAGTATTGGTGGACCTTAACCCCATGTTGCTAAGGATCATGGGAACAGGGACGGGAAATGAAATGTGCTAGATAAGATGTCCAGAGTGTTCGGGGCAGTGAGCAGGAAGAACAAGGACACGAGGCCGGAATGTGGAGGGAGTGTGTGTGGGTCTGCACCCTCTCTGGGAGATAAGCAGGCCTCGGCTCCAAAAGACGGACACCGAGAGGGCGGGCTGCCTCCATCAGAGGGCACTGGGGGTGGGACAGAAACACTGGTGACTCGGGTTTTGTTCAGCAAAATAATATTGCCCTTGTTGCTTTCTCTGACAATGTATGTAATACATTCTCCTGGTAAAAACATTTATTTATTTTTTTTTTTTTTTAAAGATTTTATTTATTTATTTGACAGAGATAGAGATAGCCAGCGAGAGAGGGAACACAAGCAGGGGGAGTGGGAGAGGAAGAAGCAGGCTCATAGCGGAGGAGCCTGATGTGGGGCTCGATCCCAGAACGCCGGGATCACGCCCTGAGCCGAAGGCAGGCGCTTAACCGCTGTGCCACCCAGGCGCCCCTGGTAAAAACATTTATGTAGATAAAGTGAACAGAAAAAATAAAAAATCACTGCAAATCTCACCACCGCAAGAAAACCACTGGCAAGATTTAGGTGAACCTTTTTCAGACATAGATGCGTCCAAATACATATGCACATGCATATATTAATTAAATATGAATACAAAGCTGTGAAAATGAGATTCTACTTTCCATGCTGTGCCATAACCTAATTTTGTCACTCAACAGCATGTTAAAACACATTCATCTGTGTCACCATTTTCAAGGTGAAAAAATTTCAGCTCAGAGATGTGAGGCCATTTGCTCACATGTCCACCCTCTGGGTTCTCTCTCTCCCCCCTCCATCCCTCCCTCCCTCCCTCCCTCCCTCCCTCCCTCCCTCCCACCCTTCCTTCCTTCCTTCCTCCCTCCTTCCCTCCCTCCCTCCCTCCCTCCCTCCCTCCCTCCCTCCCTCCCTCCTTCCTTCCTTCCTTCCTTCCTTCCTTCCTTCCTTCCTTCCTTCCTTCCTTCCTTCCTTTTTATTTGCCTCTGTACCGCAAAGCAGTCTGAGTGGAACGGGAATTACTGCCGTGCTGATACGCATGAGTCAGTCTCTTTTCTCCTAAGGGCCCAAAGCCTTCATTGGAAGTGCGACAGCGCATCCCCACGACTGGGGAGCCGGCAGATGTGATGCGAGCAGGAGCTCGCTGTGGGCTTTGCCATGGGGCTTGCGTGTCCCTGCCACGGCTTGGAAGAGGACATGTCCCGGCCGGCCTGACATCCCAGGCTGAGGACGAGACGTGGGGACGGGGTTGCCACTGCCAACTCCACGGACGGGTGAGGGCAAAATAAACACCTAGTGTTCTGCAGCCCTGAGATGTCGAGGTCACTAGTTCGGTGGCCATCGTCGTTGACGGGTAGACCCGGGGTGCTCTGCTAAGTCACTGACGCTCTCTGGGTCTCCGTTTCCTCATCTGAAGATAGTAATGACCTACCAGGAGGGCTGTTGTAGGAGTCACATGGGTTCCGAGCTGCACAGTGCTAGTGAGCGCCCAATAATTACTAGCTGTTAATTAAAGTATGACCTTACAGTGATGTTTTTCAAATCACACAACCCACTAAAGGGCCATGAAATCAACTTCGTGCGTCACCACTAGCAGTGTCTTTGGCTAGACTAGAATAGAAAATCATCACAATACTTGGCAATGACAAAGGGTAAATATTGTTTTGCAGGACTGTTGTTTCAGAGTGTTTATGTAAAACAAATTTCTTTCTGTGGGTCACAGCGAAAAGGACTGAAAAGCTGCTGCCCGAGTGAGGTCAGGCTTCCCTTCTCTGGCAGCTGGCTCTTGCTGGTGAGGCAGGGGGGAGGTGCAGGGGTACGGGGGGGGGCATTGCTACACTCCCTGCGCCCCCCCCCCCCGCCCCCTGCCCCAACGGCTGGGCCAGCCCTCTTGTCCCCGAGCAGCCAGCAGAGCGAGCACCAGATGCGGATGAGAGAAACCGGGAGGCCGCCCCAGGCTGGTCTCCCTAACTGGCTTTTTCTCAGAGACTTGAGGGGGTTCCCCAGGCAGGTTAGTTCTCCAACTGCCCTCTCCCCCATCGTCCCCCAGCACTTAGGTAGAGTCCAGAAGGGGCAGGACTGAGAGTCAGACGTGGGCACAGAGCCCAGCTCTGCTCTTCGCTAACACAGGAAACTAACCAGGGGAACATTCCCCGCTAGATAACCCGAGGCCATGTGGCTCTTACCTCGAAGGGGTGGGGGATATTGGATGAGACAAGTATTACTATCATTTTTCAACAAATATTTAGTGAGCCCCTCCGAGTTGGGGGACTTGGGTCCATCTGGCAAACTGAGCACAGCCGCTTACTGTCATTACTGTTGCGTGGTTTCCTGCAGTCTTGAGTTTTCACTTCATTCATTCATTCGCTGATTCGTCGAACATTGATTGAGCGCAGAACGCTGGGGCCATCAAGGTGACCTGGGTGTGGCCCTGCCTCTGTTCAGAGGCTGGCTCTTTGTGGACTGACCTACCTCATCGTAAAGGGTTAGCGCTCAGAGTCTTAACTGGATAGCCTGAGTCTGAATCCCAGCTCCTCTCCTTACCAGCAGTGTAATGTCAGGCAAGTTCCTACCCCCGTCTGAGTCTCCTCCATAAAGTGGGGCCATCGGTAATACTCACGAGGTAGCCCAGAGGACTGAGTAAGCGGTCACGTAGACTGGCCCCCAGGAAGCGCATAGCGAGGGTCTGGTGGCTCTGACTACTGCTCTCAAAGTTCAAGTGTGTGACCGGGAAGACACCCAGGAGCCTCTCCTAGCCACTTCATCTCAAGTGCCAGTTGCCTGAAGTGCTGTGTTGAGAAGGATTCAGAGACCAAATCTGGGGCTCAGTGTAGAAACCCTCGACCAGCTAGAAATGTGGGCATAGGCAGGAGCGGGGAAAATGGGGGTGCAAGGCTCACGTACTCACTGCTCCTGATCCAGCCTGACTTCTGATCTTCCAGATAGGGAACCAAGCCCTGGAGAGGGGAAGGGACGTATCCTGGGCCCGAGCTGGCATTTGGGCCAGGACCTCTGACTCAGTCCAGGCTCCTGCTGACTTTCCTTCTGCCCCCGCGGCGGGGAGGGGGGCACCAAAGCAGCCAGCCAGCCTTTTCCGGGGAGCTTCCATTGCCTCTCCCTCCACACCGCTCTGCCGGGGTCCAGGAGCTTGCAGGAGGCCTAATTGGGCTTGGGAACATTTGAGGCGAAACACAGGCCTGTGGAGAGCGTTCGCTTGAATGGCGCTTTTTGCAATGATGAATGTGCTTGTTTGGATTTGAATGAGGCCGAATCAGCAGATACGGTACTGCGCTGGAAACCGAAGGGGTGGGGACTCTCCTTTTTTCCCTTGAAAAAGCATGATTTTTTTTTATATTGCAATTAAACAGCCCTTTGGGCTGATTTTGCTTCTCTGCTGCTGACATTGAAAAATGCCAAACAAAGATAGCAGCTCTGCTCTCCTTGAGATGTGACTCCAGGGATGGGGAGGCAGCCGTCGCCGTTTCTCAGGAAAATGGGGTGCAGGATGCTGACACCATCCTGAGAACCATGGCTTCCAGCCTGTATAGAAATGGCTTCTGGGCATCAAGGGGTCCAAGCCCTACTATCCCCAGGAAGGATCACTAGCCCATGCTCCAAGTTACCCACTCTACCCCAAAATCCAGGAACGACCCTATTTGCTAAGGAGCCCAGAGTCTGTGCGCCTAGCTCCCCACCTGGGGGCGTCAGGTGCTGAGGGTGTACGTAGCAGGCCGTCCTCGTTAGGAGTCCTCTCAGTCCTGCAGGGGCCATTGACCTCGGAGGGTTAGCCAGTAGGCGAAACACCTTCCACATGTGGGGGAATCTCAAGCCGGTCACGATGCAGGGCCCTGCCTCTCACTTTGGAAACCCAGGCAGAACAGATGGCCTCCTCTCCTCTCCCTGAAAGGTGGGACATGGGCTTAGCTCCGAACTCTGCTGGGACCTTGGCTCCTGAAGGAGGGACACAGGGCAGGAAGACCATCCGAGAGAGCAGCAAGAAAGCCAACCGTGGTTACGAAGAGTGCGGGCTCCAGAACCAGCCGGCCAGATGGAGTCCTGGCTCTGCCATGTACTGGCTGATGTTGGGCGACCGGCTTCACCTCGCCGCGCTTCGGTTTCCTCAGCTATAAAGTGAGTGACAAGGGTCAAGCATTTGGACCCGGTGAGGGCTCAGCGAGGTTAACTGTTGTCATAGAGTATCCTTCCAGCAAACCCCTTTCCTGCTCAAGTCGCTCAAGTCCGTTTTTGTTGTCCTTCACCAGGGACCCTGAAGGTTACACGTCATAATTAAACCACAGAGTGGTTTAGTGGAAGCCTCGGAATCAATTTGTGTGGTCAGGCCGGCCTTGGATTAAGAGTGTAATATCCGTTATCTGTCTGATCCTCCACATCCCCTCTCCCCCCAGGAGAGACAGAGCGCCTTCTGTTTTCTGCTCAGTAAGTATGTGCAGATCCACACAGGAGACGAGGGACATGAAGGCTCTCAGTAAATAAAAGCGTGGCCACCGGTGGGCCATCTTTCAGCAGGGTACGACAGGATCCACAGCAGCCCTCCGTTCAAGCCCCACCCCCTTTACCTTTCTTTGGACAAAGTATCCCTCACCCCCTGGGCTTGGTTTCCTCCTCAGTAAAGTTGGAAGAATGATACCCAGAGAACTCCAAAAGCTTGTACACCATACTGGGAGTGTCAGTTAGTGGGACAATTGACAGACTTTACTACAGAATTTTCTAGTTCTTTTCACACTCAGGGCAGGAGAAGGGTTCTGGGGTTTGGGGACAGCATGTGGGCATGGGGTCAGGAGAGACCTGCGCTGGACAGAGGACCTACTCAGGCCACTCGCTGTCAGGATTCCTCGGGGCTCAGTACTTCTCAGGCTATCCCAGTCACCTAAGCTCCCCTGGACTTCTTGTGGGGGAGAAGGGTGGATGAGAATTGGGGCGTGTTGGGAGGCTTCTATTAGCTAAACAAATCATAGTGATTCAAAGAAATGTTTTTGGAGTTAGACTGTCCAGGAATACCACCAACTCGCTGTGTGACCTGGAGCAAGTTAATTCACTCCTCTGAGCTGTAATTTCCCAATCTGTGCCTCACAGTGTTTTTGTGAGGATTAAACACTGAGCACAGAGTCTTAATAAATGGTAGTAATTAAGTGTTACCTCGCTACTGAGTTTATCTTATCAGCCCCTTCATAACGTGCTCCCTTTATCTTCTCCCCCAGGTCTCCACCAGCACCAGAGGAAACAAAGGTGGGGCGGGAGTGCAGCTAATAACAGGTCTTAGTCTGCTCTGGGCTCCTGGAGAGGCGTTCTTAGGGTTCGCCAGCCTCTGGAGCAAACCACAGCCCAGCTCCGGTGCCCAAGAAGTTGCCTGGTACAGAGACAGTGAGAGCTTCAGTTATTGTTATTTTGGGCACAGGGCCTCATTCATAAAGTGGATGAGTTTAATTACAGGAAAATTGTGAATAATGTGATCCTTTCATTCCTGTAACTGTGACTTCCAGACACCTGCTCCATTCAGGAAAAAAAATAGGTTTAAATTGAAAAACGTTTCTTCTGCAGCCCTTAATCACCACCTCATTGAAGTTCGTGGCACAGAATGTGTTCTGTTAGGAAGTGCGTTAGAGTGATGGGCAAAGTCTGAGGAGGGAAGGCAGAGCCCCTGCTGTGGGAAGGGTCATACCTCTTTCTACTTGGTGGGGCGGGGGGCGGGGGGTGCTGGGGATTATCCAGGCTTAGGGACAGGATCAATGAAACGTGGCCATGCCCTTGACAGGAGGTTTTGCATCCCTCACAATGACATCTGTGGAAAGTTTATGATCCCATGAAAATGCTTACGTTAAAATGCTGAGTAAGAAAAACAGAGGATCTGGACTGCCTAAAAACAGTTCTCACATAAAAGGAGGAACTTTGCGTCCATCCAAGACGGAATAGCAGGAAGCAGATTTACCCTCCACCTGAAACACTAGACAAATGCGGGACAGAATATATGAACAAGGACTTCAGACATTGAGCGACAGGCAGCACAGGACATTGGATCCCTGAGCGAGGAACTGCCTGGAGGAATGAGCCTTCATTACCTCAGCTTCCTGCCTGGAGAGCATGTCAGGCTGCAGTACAATTAGGGGAATCCAGGTGGACCCTGGTCCCCCTGAGTTGAGGAGACAAAGCCTAGAGAGCCGTGACACCAGGGTCCATGGGCACCAGAGAAGACGTGCCCGGAAAGAAAGCTCTGGAGATCTGCTTGGCTCATGCCTTCAGCTAAGAACCGACCAGGGCATGTGGGGTAGAGACAATCCAAGGCTAGGGCGAGAGCTACCCACAAGGAGCAGGGGGCACAATGTCCCTCATGTACGGTAGGGAACCGTTCGTGTTCCCCACCAGCCATGGCTGCAAAATTCTTAACAATCCAACAATATAAAAAAAGGTTAACATCATGACTAAATGGAGTCAATCCCAGGAATGTAAGGAGAGCTTAACAAATTAACAGACTAAAAAAGCAAAACATATGATCATCTTAATACAAGAAAAATGTTTTGACAAAATCTAGTCTCCACTCATGCTCTCAGCAAACTAAGGACAGACGGGAATTTTCTCAACCTGATATGAAAGGCATCCACAAAAAACCTTCAGCTGTTATCATACGTGATGCTAAAAGTCTGAGTGATTTCTAAGAAAGCTGAATAACTTCTAAGATCAGGAACAAGGCAAGGATGTCCTCTCTATCACTTTTGTTTAGTATTATCCTGGAGATGCTAGCCAGTATGATAAGGAAAGAAAAAGAAATAAAATACAGATTGGAAAGGAAGAAGTGAAACTTCTTTATTCACAGGTGACATGATCTTTTATGTAGAAAATCTTACACCTCCTACAAAAAAAAGCTACTAGAAATAACAAGAAAGTTTAACAAGTTTGCGGGATACAAGGCCAATGTATCGGAATTGACTGTATTTCTACATATTAGAAAGAAACACATGGAAATAGATATTTTAAAAGTAATATCGTACTATAATTTCAAATATATGAAATACTTAAGGACAAATTTGTCAAAAGATATTCAAGATCCAAACACCGAAACAATACTGAGAGAAATTAAGACCTAAATAAATGGAGAAACAGACTGTGTTCATGGATCAGAAGACTCTGTATTGTGAAGAAGTCAGTTCTCCCCAGGGCACCTGGGTGGTATGGTCAGTTAAACATCAGACTCTTGGTTTCAGCTTGGGTCCTGATCTCCAGGTCATGGGATGGAGCCATGCATTCACCTCTGTGCTCAGCAGGGAGTCTGCTTAGGACTCTCTCTGCTCCTCCCCCACCCCCTCTCTCTCTTCCTCTCTCTCATAAATAAATAAATAAATCTTAAAAAAGAAAAGAAGTTAGTTCTCCCCAAAACGATGTACAGATTCAATGCAATTCCGATAAAAATCCATCAAGCTTTTTTGCAAGTATGTGGAAATTGACAAGCTGATTCCAAAATGTATATATAAATGCAAAGGATCTGGGATATCCGAAACACTTCTGAAAGAGAAGAACAAACTTAAAGGGTCTGTACTACCTGGTTTCGAGACTTACTGTAAGCTGCGGTAACGAAGACAGTGTGGTATTGGCGTAAAAATAGACAAATCAATAAAAGAAAATAGAGTCCAGAAAAAGGCCGTGCATAGATGGCCAACTGATGTTCAACAAAACGAAAAAGGTGAATGGATGCTCTTTTCTACAAATGGTGCTGGAACAATTATGTGACCAAAATGACAAAAAAAAAAAAAAAAAAAAAGAACTTTGGCTCTTATCTCATGCCATATACAAAAATCAACCCGAAAGGATCATAGACCTAAATATAAGAGCAAAAACTATAAAACTTCTAGGAGAAAACATAGGAGAAAATCTTCATGATCTTGGTTTTTGCCAAGATTTCTTAAACTAAAAATTACAAAAGAAAAAAAATCAATAAATTGGACTTCATCAAAATCATAAAGGCTTGTTCTTTGAAAGAATCTCTTAAGAAAATGAAAAAGCAAGCCACAGACTGGGAGAAAATATTTGCAAACATTATCCGACAGAGTGATGATCAAGGCCTAACTTTGTGAACATACTAAAAATCACTAATTGTACATTTTAAAAGGATGAACTTTATGGTATGTGAATTATATCTCAATAAAGCAGTGAACAAAAACAACATATATCCAACAAAGGGCTCGTATCTAGAATATATAAAGAGCTCTTGCCACTCAATAAGATGATAAAAACTCAATTTTAAAAGTTGAGCAGAAGATTTGAAGAGACACTGCACCAAAGAAGATACAGGAAGGGCAGAAGAATACCTGCAAATGTGCTCCAGATCGTCACTCAATAGACACATGCAAATTAAAGCCAAAGGTGACACCACAACCACCTCGAGGGCTCCAATTTCAGTTGTCATGCCGGCTCCCAGGCAGTGCCATCAGTCTGGCTCACCAGCTCCCAGCGGTCTGGAGCAGACTGCCCCACCACCTGTTCTCCACCTACAGCTTCCATCCCAGCACCCCAAATACCCACTGTGTTCGGGAGCTCCCTTCACTGCATTTGGGCTGGACAGTGCCTGGAGCCTGGGCAACTTTGGTGGATGACAGCGGCAGCCCTGAGGTCCAGGGACGAGTGTGGGCAAGGCTGGCTCCTAGCTGCCACCTGTTGTATCATCCGGGGAGTTTGGGGGTAGAGAAGGGTAAAGAAGGAAGGTGAACCAGCCGGATTCAAAGGTCTGAAGTCAGACAGGGATGGAGGAAGAGCAAAGTGGGCGGAAGAATTTAACATTAGCATCAAAGGAACGTGATGAGTAATTGAATGGTGGTGGTGGGTTGGAGGACAAAGACAAGAGTGAAGATGAGCCAGGGGCCAGGGTCATGCTTTCACCAAGGCAGAGAGTATGAGGAGGAGAAGGGGGTACATGGGGGCGCCTGGGTGGCACAGCGGTTAAGCGTCTGCCTTCGGCTCAGGGCGTGATCCCGGCGTTATGGGATCGAGCCCCACGTCAGGCTCCTCCACTATGAGCCTGCTTCTTCCTCTCCCACTCCCCCTGCTTGTGTTCCCTCTCTCTCTGGCTGTCTCTATCTCTGTCAAATAAATAAATAAAATCTTAAAAAAAAAAAGGGGGGGGGGTACATGGAAAGACACCAGCTACCACCTTGCAAATGTGTGGTTTGGGTGCCCGTGGGCAGCCAGGGACCTGCCCCGTGGGCTGCTGGCTGTCTGGGTCTGAGTAGGCACCATGGTGTTCAGAAGAGGGAAGTGTCTGGAGAGGGAGAAGTTGCCGGGGAGTGTGCAGAGGAGAACGGAGGAGCCGGGCCAGGTACTGGGAGGCCCTACGTTAAGGGAAGACCAAGTTCTTGCAAAGGAAACTGAGAGCAAGTGGCCTGTTTCCCTGCCAGCTCCTTCCTGGCTGTGACTCGAGATGGCATAAGGGAGAGAGGGGAGCGGGGGAGGACTCTGGCCCCGAAATTGGAGGAGACAGGCCCTCTCGGAGGTGCCAGACAAAGTGCCCATCCCAAGGAACAAGCCAACCTGGTGTCCTAATGTCCCAATCTGATTTTTTTTCCCTTTGGTAAGAAGCTGGACCAAATTCATATCTGTAGTCCACCAGCCCTGCTGCTTTTTCCTTTGTCATTCACTCGTTCACCCAGCACGTAGTCACGGAGCTCCCATCACACATCAGGCGTGGGTCAGTGCTGAGGATACGCTGTCCTCCTATCCCCTGTCCACGGCAACATCTCCACCCTCGAGGCTTCCAGACGCTCCTCTCTGCTGACCTACCACGGTACCTCCTCAGACCCCCACGGCCAGCAGCCCATCTGGCTGCCGAGGGGCACCTGAGCCACACGTTTGCGAAGTGGAAGCTGGTGGCTTTCCGTGGACCCCCTCCTCCTCCTCCTCCTCCTCCTCTCTGTCTTGTGAATGATGTCAAAGTTTCAGAAACAGCCAACGTAAAACCGAAGAATCACTCAAGTAGTAATTAGTAAAGAATTATTGTGCACACATCAAAAAAGACAGTTCACAAACTGGGAGCATTCAAACCAAAACATGGAATGAGGCTCAGGGGTACGTCGCTATAAAACAGCTTATCTTAGCGAGAAAGCCATGACTGTTTATTCTGCACAGCGACTGGTTATAATATAAGAATTTTCTTAAATGATAGGAAATTGGTCAGTGGTTACTTCATATCATCCTTGGAAAAGAAGTTTTGCTTTTGATTTTCAGAGGCATAAGCAAGAAATGACCCAGGTCAAGTCAGCTTTGCAAAATAGACTAAATGAAGCTTTGCTTGTATGACTAAACTGGTTTTGTCCCCTCAGGAAATTTTCAAGGCCGGACTCCTTTTGGTTTTGATTGTAACAATAGCATGACGCTGGCCCCCAGGCTCATCCTCACTCCTCTCTCTCCCTCTCCCAACAAATCCGTCCATTCAGGGAGTCCCATTGATGATGTCTGTTAAGTTCTTCTCGAATCTGTCCACTTCTGTCTCTCCCTGGTTCCTGTCCAAGTTCAGGCCCTCTTATCTGATTGGTTCCCTCTCATTCCCCACCTTCCTTTGGCCTTAAATTTCTCTAACGTGAGAGATTTTTACTTGCAAGTGGCATAAACCTAAGTCAGATTGGCTTAAACAAAAAATTGAATTTATTGGCTTTCATAACGTAAAAAGTTAATGGTAACTTCAGGCATGGCTGGATCCAGGAGATCAAATGATGTCAATAGGACCTGGTCTCTCTGCTCCACCCCCCCAACTACCATAACATGGGTTGGCCTCACTTCCTCCACATCAAGGCCAGCAGAAAGAGAGATTTCTTTCTTCCCTACAGATTTCACCAAAGTCTAAGGGTGGAGTTTCCCTGACTGTGACTGGGTTGCATGCCATTCCTAAATTATCACAGGGGCACAGGTATGTACAGTGTTCGGACTGGGCGTGTCACAGGCTCACTCCTGAGGTTGGGCATGGGGATGGCAGCATCTAAACCACGAGGACTGCAAGTAAGAGAAGGAAGATTCCAAAAATCAGTGTGTCTGTCCGGGTGGGTAGGATGGACATGAAACTGGTGTCAGGAGAAATTGTCACCTCTACTTTAGACAGGAAAGCACTAGCAGAGGACAGGAAGCTGTGAGAAAGTTTGCTGAGCAAAAGCAGGATGAATTACCGTCCTTTACACAACACGTTTTCTATTTCCATCCAATTATCATGCCGCACAAGTGCCACCACGTGTGTCCTTATGCAGGTGTGGGATTAACTTCGTTGTACGTAGTCTTAACCACAGCACCGAACTCTGCTTGCTTGAGGCTTCTCCACCAGCACGCTGCGCCTCCTGAGCGAGGCTGCCCACTGTCACCCTACGGTAACTCAAGACCTTCCCAGCCCCACAGTAGCCTCTGCCACCCAGGGCGGTTCTGGGCCACCCTTGGAACTGACTTCAGGGTGAACCTGACCCAAACCCTTGGCCTCGGGTCAGAGCCAAACCTGCCCAGTGTGGGTGTTGTGGGAGTACAGTCCCAAGATTCTGACGCCCCAGATCTCTGAGAGTGAGGGGGCCTAATGAGGGAACAGGTTGAGTGGGCTTCAAGAAACGGCTCTGGTGAATCAGAGTAGGGACCCCTGGGAAACTTGTCGAATCAGCAACCCCAGCTCAGCCTTCACCCTACAATTATCTCTCCGCCTTCCTTGATGAATGGGACTGACCAGTAATCTTGGAAAAGCTTCTCCTGGTGAGGAGGGCTTGCTCCAAAGGGCTGGGCCTGGTGAAGAGTGTCAGGTGCAGAACGTGACTTACTGAACATGATTTACTGAAGACATCCGGCCATGGGGGCTTCAGGAAGAGGAAGAGCAGGGGCACTCATTTTGAGCATGTGAAGGAGAGGTTTACTGGGTAATCCTCGTGGGCCCGTCAGAAGAAGTCGTCAGTCCTGGGGCGCCCCCTGCTGGTCATAGCCCCAAATGGCATCTAGGTGAACTCAGGCCTCTGCTGTGCGGACTGAGTTTCAAAGGGTGGGTGCAGACCTGCTCCGTGTGTCAGGCCTGGGGCCTTCCAGGCTGGTCCGGCAGTCCTCCAGGGCACGGGCAGGTGGCACCCCACAGGAGAGGGCTCAGGCTTTGCAGCCTCTGACAACACCCAACCACTGAACACAGATATGTGTGCATGACATTTTCTCCTCTCCCTCTTTCACAGACAGTGTGAAGAGGAATGTACCAGGCTCCCGTGCGGACCACCACAAAATGACTGGGAGTCTGGGAAAGTCTCTTCGTTGTGTGCCCACCCGCGAGATGGGGTTCGAACACTTGCTGGCTTCCCAGGGCTGTCTGAGGGGGGTCATCATAGCTGTACATAGTCCACAACGTGCCCCTGTGTATGTTCCTTGAGACGGTGCGCACACAAGTGTCCTGTAAGAACCGTTTGTGTCTTCAGTGTGTAGCTGTGGCTCACTGAAATCTCCTGCCACGGGGGTTTTCCTACGTGACAACCTCATGATGTGCTTTCCAGGGGCCTCGCCATCACCCCAGGAGAATTCAAAGTCCAGGGGCTCGGAGTCTTCAGACCCAAGAGGGCCCTTACCAGCTGCCTTTTTTTGGTCATTCTCCAGCAAGAACCAGTGGCAGCCCCTCCCAAACTCCCCCCCAACCCCAAGCTGCCTCATGCTTGTCCTGGTTCACGATGTTCCCCTGGCTGCTTACCAGCTAAGTCCCCCCTAGCCCAAATGTCGCTTCTGCCAGGAAGCCTTCCTTTCTGACCTCTCATCAAGATGGGCCGCTCCTTGAGGTTCTGAAGTCCAGGGTTTCCCTCCGTCTTGCCTTGCCTTAACCGTCTGTGGCTGGCTCCGCCAGCCCAACCGCAGTGTGAGCGCCTGAAGGGAAGGGTCCTCTCTCCCCCACCTGCACAGGGCTTGGCACCTAGCAGGGGCCCAGTGGGGGCTGAGGGTGAAGGAAGCAGGCAGACCTCGGGAAGCCAGCCAGGACAGCATCTGCCAGAGAGCCTGCTGGGCAGAGGCCAGGGACCTGCCATTCCTCTTATCTGTGGGAGCTGGGGCGCAAGGTGTCCCTCCTGGTGGAGCTGTGTCCGGATTCACTCATTCACACGTAAGCGTGAGTGCCGGTGGGTCCTGGGCCCCGTGAGGATTTCCCACAGGGCTGCTCCTCCCCAGAAAGATACTGAAGGAACGCCTCCCACATGACTGTGCAGGCAGGGACAGGCACCCAGCCACGCCAGTGGCTGCCGCCGTCCTCCCTCCCTCCCTCTTTCCCTTCCGTCCTTCCTTTTTCAGTCATCTTTAATCAGTTGTATTGAGGGACAATTCACATATAATAAAATTTACCTATTTAACACAGTTTGAGAAATTTCGATAAACAAACATAAAGCCTTTCCATTGTCCCCAGAAGTTCTCTGGGGACCGTTTGCCATTGAGGTCTCCCCAGCCCCAGCTCTGGTTCCTCTACACTTTTTATCACTATTGCTTTACCTTTTCTAGAACATGATAGAAATGGAATCATACAGTATATGTCCTGAGATTGGCTTCCTTCACTGAGTTTATTCTTCTTGAAATTCCCTCCTTTTGATTGCTGAGTCGTATTTCATAGGAAGGATGTGCCATAGTTAGCTCAGTCCCTGGCTGAGGGACCATCCCCTCCCTCAAGACAGAACAATCAGAGGTCCTAAAGAACTGTGTAGATGATGTGGTTCCAGGATAAAAGGGGTGGTAGGGACCCCCTCCAGAGGGGACAGTCGGGACAGGCCCCTCCCAAAGGCTTCTCTACCAGGGTCATTGTCTCCATTCCCAGCAGGGCTGTGGAAATGATTTGTTCCTGGCTGCGTTCCCAGATCTGATCAAAAGCCTTCCCCAACCAGTCTTGTGAGCAGTGCATTCATTCAATTTTCTCTGGGTGGATGTTCTTTTTTTTTTCAACAGGCAGGTCTTTATTCAATGGGCAGGTATTAAAGGTCTTTAAAAGGCTTCATCCACTCTCCTGGATTATGCCTACCTCTCCTGAGCCCAACAGAGAAATCGGGGTGTCAGGAGGACCCCTGCTTGTCCAAATGGGAGGCAGCTGCAAGGGTGTCTTTCTTCACCCTGCGTGGGCGGCCGTGGCGAGGAAGCCCCTTCGCGGAGCCCCAGCTCGGGCCGCGGTACCCTCAGCAGGGGCCCCTCGGGTCTCAGTAAGTGGGGTCTCACAGTTCTTAGACAGTTGTGGCCAAATTGCAGCTCGTACTCGCCAGGGGGCCCTAGCCAAGTTGTACCGCTTGTACCAAACCTTGTACACTTGACCGCATTAATAGATTTCTTACATGTGGAATCTTCTTTGATCTTTTTTGGCTATGCTTTGATGTTTGGCATATGTATATCTTCTGGGAAATGATCTTCACCATCTAGAGAGAACATACCTATTGCCCCAAAAAGTTTCCTCTTGCCCCTTTGAAATCACTTCCTCCTGAGCCCTCCCCAGGACCCCTTTCTCCAGGCAGCCGCGGGTCTGCTTTCTGTCACTCTAAGTTAATTTGCACTTTCTGGAGTTTTATATAGTACCCTTGTTTTGTCTGGCTGTTTCACTCAGAATCATGAATCTGAGATTCATCCACGGTGTGCTGTACGTCAGTGGTTCATTTCTTGGAATCTTCTTTGAATTCCCGTGATAAGCCCTACTTGGTCATGGCCTATTTGGAATATTCTGCTAGATTGGTTTGCTAATAGTGCCCTCAGGACTTACGCATCCTTATTCCTTGGCGAGGGCAATCAACCAAGATTTGGATCCAGAATAGACCAACCAGATAGACAGGGGCAGCCTAGAAAAAAAATCTGGTTTAGAAGCTTCAGGGCACTAACCAGGAAAATTTAGAAAAAGCTGGGATTGCATGATCTTGCATCTATGTGCAAGCCCCACACTTGGCCCACGGTGGGCTCCTATTAACAAGGGACCGGGAATTGTCTCCTCCACTGGGCACAGAGTGGACTCTTCGCCGTTTGGGGCTTCTTTAGAAGAAGGAAACAACCAGTCTTTTTTTTTTTTTTTAAACTTTATTATAAATTCCAGAGAGAATGCGGAAGGGTGAAAAGCCAAACAATTATTATAAAACACTTGAAAAAGGCAGCCCCAATCCATGATAGGTTGGAGAGGAAAGCCTTCGTGTGCTCACTGGAACAAAGCCGAGACTCAGGATTTTTATAACAACTGAGAAACATTCTTCCTGGTCGTCATGTCTGAGAAAAAGATGGCGTCTTCTGGGCAGGTATCTAAGCAAAGTGGGACACCAAGGGGAGAGTGGGGACAGAGTAGAGACAGGGCAGAACAAGAGGTGGGGAGGAGGAAGGAAAAAGAAAAGAGATAGAGAGAGAGGAGGAGAGAAAGGGGGTCAGGAAAAGAGAAAGACGTTTGTCATTTTAAAAGGTATTAAATAAAGGAGGTCAGTCAGGGCTCTTTGCAAACCTTTCAGCAAAATAATGATACCTGAGCACTGAGGCCAGGAGGGCAGGGGCATAAGGAGAAGAGGTCTGTTATGGGTTGGATTTTGTCCCCCCAAAAAGATATATTCAAGGTCTAACTCCCAACACCTGTGAATGTGACCTAATATGGAAATAGAGTCTCGCAGGTAGAATCGAGTTAAGGGGGTCACACTAGATCGGGTGCACCTTCTAAGGAGAGGGGAAGTTTAGACACAGACACACCGGGGGAGGAGAGTGCCAGGTGAAGTGGAGGCAGAGACAGGCAAACCAAAGAATGCCAAGCATTGGCCAGAAAACACCAGAGCTGGACAAGTAAAGAAAGAACCTGTCTAGAGCCTTTGGAGAGAAAATATGGCTCTGCCGACGCCTTGATTTCAAACTCCCAGCCTTCAGAACTGTGAGAAAATCGACTTTGGCTATGTTAAGGCACTCAATCTTTGATAATTCGTTATGGCGGCCCTAGGAAACCAACACAGGGTCCCTATGAAAATAAAGCCCCCAGAGCTTCCTGTCACGGGCTGAATTGTGTCCACTCCAAGCTGCCATGTGGATGTCTTAACCCCCAGCACCTCAGAATGTGACTGTATTCAGAGAGATCTTTCAAGAAGTGATTAAATTGAAATGAAGTGATCACAGTGAGGCCTCATCTACCTTATAAGAGGGTATTGGGACACAGGTGGCCGGAAGACCATGTGAAGACCGGAGGAGAAACTGACCATCTACAAGCCAAGGAGAGGAGCCTTCGAAGAAATGAACCCTGCCGACACCCGGATCTTGGACTTCTAGCCTCTAGAATTTGGAGAAAATAAAGTTCTGTTGTTTAGGCCACCCAGCCCGGGATACCTCGTGATGGGAGTTGGAGCAAACGAATACAGGCCCCACCAAAGCCCAGCATTCACCAGCCCACTGGGCGGAAGGGGGCTGAGCTTCTCCTGTCTGCTGCCTGGGGCTGGCCTCACGGACTGCGATGAGCCGGCTCGGGGCGGGGGGCGGAATCAGCACCCGCTGCTGTGGGCTCCGCCTGGCACCTGCCCGGCCCTGCGGGGAGCACAGAATCCTCACATAGCCCCCGGCAAGCAGCCCAAGGCGCACATCTGAACGGCTCGCTCCCCCAGGTCACTCTTGGGCCGGCTTCCCTGCGGGCCTTGGTGGGAGCTCTTCCTCCCATGACGTGGAGCTTCCCACACGTGGCTTTGGACACCTTTCCCGCCAACCCCCCACCAGCCGCCAGCACGAAGTGAAGGACAAGATAAGAATGGTGACAAATTGGAGTTGCCGCACCTGGGGGAATGGTTCTTAGGTTTCAGTTTTGTCCCTAAGCTTTCATCGTTCAGAGCTGCCTGCTGTTGAGTGGACTCAAATTCCCGAGGAGAATGTCAGAGCAGAAGGATCCAGCCTCCTTATGTATTTCTGTTTTTGTTTTGAACAGATGAGGAAACCAAGGCCCAGAGAGGGGAAGGGACTTGCCCTAGGTCACACAGCTATTTGAGGGCCAACCAAATCCAGAACACCAGGCTCCCGAAGCCAGCCAAGCCCGCAGCCCCCTCAATACAAGCAGCCCAAGAATTCTCAGATAATACAATTAGGTAACTGGGTTTTTTCTGCCTCACACTCATAGTAAGATTTGGGGTGGGCTGCAGAGTTTTGTGTTTTGTTCTTCCCCCAATTTTAAAAGCACTCGGCATCTTACTTATTACAGCAAAATCCAGTTCATGTCACTGTTAATAAAACTGTGATTTAACAAAGAGCTTTTATTACAAAAATAAATTCCAGTAATAACTGCTCACCCAGACACTTTGCAATTAAAAATAAAACTGTGCAGTAAAGAGGAATGCAATTCACAATAAACCAAGTTGTTCCCTCTCCCTGCCCTCTGCCCGCCTGGGTTCCACAACAGTGCTTCTCAATTTCAAACCATTTGCTGGCATTAGGCTGTTTAGTACTGCTCTGCTCTCCAAATAATGAAACAATTTCATATTTTTAGCTTGGGACTGATTCCCGAACAGATAGTCACAGTTCCTCTCAGTCAATAACCAGCTCTAAAGGAACCAGGAGCCGGCGACTCCAGCCCTCACCGGCCTGGCAGAGGCAGTAGCCCCACTGCCTTACGTGGTTGCTTGAGTGTGTCCCTTCGCTTAAAGCAATCCCGAATTTTGATCTCATCACTATCTAAGATGAAAGCTCAGAGTGCAAGAACCCCAGTGTAATAGTCCGCTTGGGCCACCATAATAAAATACAACAGACTGGGGGCTTAAACAACAGATCATTGTCCTCTCGAGGTCCCGGAGACTGAAGGCCAAGAGTAGGGGCCAACGGGGTTGCATTCTGGTGAGCACACCCTTCCTGGCTTGTAGAGGACCCCTTCTCACTCTGTCCTCGCGTGACACACAGAAAGGAAGCAAGCCCTTTGCCGTTGCTTCTCATAAGGGCGCTGATCCCATCATGGGGCCCCAACCTCATGGCCTCATCGAAACCTAGTTACATCCCAAAGGCCCCATCTCCAAATTCTATCACATGAGGGTGAGAGCTCCCACATATGAAGGGAGGGGCACAGTTCAGTCCACAGCACCCACCTACTAAGCGGACTGACTGTTTGAACAGTGCTTATGAGCAAATTTGCACTGGGCTTCGTATTAGTGGGAATAGTTTTTCCTCTCGCATGTCTCCTATGCAAAACCTTTTTTGCCTCCAAGCAATTTCCCCTTTGGTCTGATGGCAAGGACAATTGAAAAGGAACGGCCTGTGTTTGAATCCCAGTAGTTAAAAGCAAATGGAAGGGTTAATTGCTGTTCACAGCTCTGGAACTGCTCGGTTTAGCTGCAGAGGCTCTGAACTGCCGGTAGTAGGAGACCCCAGGGATCTCCGATAATTTCCCCTTGATTATTGTTGTATTAATTCTTCACTCCTCCAACCTTTCTGCAGTTGATGGGTGAAACAGCTCTTAAAGAAGAGGACAAATTAGGCAAATGCTTTTGATCATAAGTGCAGATAATACACACCCCACAGACTCTCTTTTGTGGGGTTTTTCTATACGTATTGACACAGCTAATCTTTGCTGCTACAGCGTGTATATAAATATTGTCCAAGATGACTGGCATATGATACTGTTATGAGTCTTTTAAGAAAATCTCCAACTGAATCCAATATTTCCCATGTGGCACCTGATACACAGTGGGTGTGGGATATTTATAGAACAGTAATAATGATATTTGAAAACACTGTAACGTCTAAAGCCTCTATTTCTCTGCAAATTTCATCCAGAAGACTGCATTTCGCAGACATCAGCCCCTGCCAGCCATTCACGGTGATTGCTGGGACGCTGAGCATTGTTGAGATGCACAAAGTGACTGTTTTGAGTATTATTGCCTCTGAACCCTTCAGAAGGAAAGTCACCTTCTCACGTGGACGGAAATGTTTGCAGGCAGGGACTTGCAGACTGACTTGGCCTTCCAATGCTGGTCTTCTGTCCTTCAGTAGGATTTTTGGATGCATTTGCCCCTAAAAACCACAGTAGGGCCTCAGGCTTCCTATGGTAGTTCATGAAATTGTAGATCAAAGGATCTTAGGATCCGACGATCTATGGGCTGGGAGGGAATCTAGTTCCCACTTTAACCAGCCCCCCCCCCCTTTAAACCGACGAGGACATTGGTTTGGTGACATAGGTAGAACTGGTGCCTTTTGTTCCTCTCCAGTGCTCCCTCCACGCAGTAGCACATCCTAGTGGATTCAGGCCTATCGTATTTAATTTAATAATATACGTTTACTAAAAAGCCCACTGGGAGAGTAACTTCCACGTTTAAGTGTCTGCTATGTGCAGACCCTCTACCAGGCCCTTATTTGCATCCCCTCGTTTCGTTTTTTATCAGAACCTTACGAGGCAGGCATTAGCATCCCCATTTTACACATGGGAAAAGTAAGGCTCACAGAGGTTGTCCAAAGTCCCTGGACTAGTAAGTGGTCCAGTCAGTATTGGAAGCTGAGACTGTCTGGCCCTGTAGCTCTGTTCTTGCCATCGGAGCTGAGAGGAGGAGAAGGTGAAGTTGGAGATGCGGTCCTTCCACGTAAGCAGGGCACATTATTCTCTCTGGCCAGACCAGAGCCATGGGCTTTGTGTATTCACATTCCCACCTGAGCCCCATCACGACTACCCACCTTGTGCCAGGTGGGGGGCCCCGAGGGGAATGGATAATGCCCCCTGCCTGGGACTAACACTCCAGCTTTGTGGGAGACACATGTGTAAATAGACAGCGGCTTATGATCCATGCTGGACAGAGGGGTGATCGGAGGCTGTAATCTTAACCCTAGAGGTTTAGGATTGCCCCGGGAGGTGGTGATGCAAAGGAGTTGGGTCTGGAAGGATGGCAAGGGGTCAGCCGGCTAAGAAGGGGGCTGGGAGGGGTGGTAGGGCTGCAGGCAGGGGACTGCATGGAGAAGGCCCAGGAAGTAGGAAGGGTAGAGAGGGAGGACATGGCTAGAGCGACAAACACCAGGTCACAGAGGGCCACGGATGTGTTGCCAAATTTGGGAGTAGACCCCACCCAGGAGGCCAGGGGAGCCCTGAGGGTCATGGACGGGGAGGGGAGAGAATCTGACTTGGACAGCTAAGCTATTCAGTGTCAGGGGAGGACTGAGCGAGGGGGCCAGGTTGGGTGATAGTGACCGTGGGAAGTGAGAGAAGGATAGCCTGTCAGGAAGGGAGATGGACAGCCTGAGGGAAGGCAGAATGGAATCAGGGGCAACTCCCAGGTACCAGGAGAAGGGGGAGAGGTGGTGGGTTGGTGGTGCCAACAGCTTGGGGGGTAGTAGACAGGGGGCTCAGGAGAGGAGCAAGGAGCTGAGCAGGTGGGCTGGAACAGGGAGAATGATGGTTGGGAACAGCCCAGCAGTGCCGAGAAGCCAGCAGCCCTCCGCAGCCTGGGTAGGCACAGAGGAGGGGAACTGCAGGATTATCCTTGGGGTGGGTTTGCCAGCAGGATGGGGTAAGGACTGGGGCCCAGGTATGTGGGCGGAGTCTGGGCCTGGCAAGGAGAGGAGGGGCCAGGGTGCACTCCCAGGGCATAAACCCCACAAGATTGGAAGAAAGCCACAGGAGAAAGTCATGTAAGTCTCTAGACAGTTGTGCCAGGATGACTCGTGTCTGACCTTCTAGGAGGCTCCCCAGTCAACAGCGTCCAGACCCCAAAACAGCTGCTCCAAGCACAGCGTTTGCTGCCCACCTTCCTGCCGGCGCAAGGCCGGCTGTGTTGCCAGGGCCGCGGGAGCGGCACATCTGAACAGTGTCTCCCTGGCAACCCCACTTCAGGATGCGCCCGCCCAGGGCAGCATGGGGAACAGAAGGAGCACTCGACCGGGAGTCCGGGGATCTCACCCACAGTTCTGCCATGGCCCTCCGTTACCCCATCTGGGAGCCAGATGGTCAGTCTGGTCCCTTCTGGCTCTCCGAAGTCGTTCGCGCCAGCTACGAAGGGAGTACCCGCGAGAGGAGAGGCTGGGGCTTCAGAGCAGCGCTCGCTGGGGAGCTGGCAAGCCCTGTCACCGACAAGCTCAGGAAAGCCACAGGGAATTTGGGCCCACGTCCCCGGGCCGAGGTGGGAGTCTAAACACTGTTCGGGAGCTCAGTGGAAGGAGAGTCTTGGGCGCTTGGGAGTCCCTCGTGGCTCATCGCTGTTTCAGGACCATCTCTTAAATGATACCTGGGTGGCCTTCAAGATCTTCAAGATCTTGACCACAGACAAGTCCAGTCAACAGAACAGCTAGACACGCGGGGCGCCGGCCAGCGCTGTGCTGACGCACCTGCAAGTCTCACCACGCCCCGTGCAGGTGGCTGTTAGGATCCCACTTTCCCGATGAGGAGATCAGGCTCACGTTTGGTTAGGGAGCTTACCCTGGTGGCAGTTCTGGAATCTGCCTCCAGCTCCTTCTGCCCCACAAGGAGGCCCAGGGACCTCAGGAGACTCTCACCCACCTGTCCAGGCAGAAAAAAGATCGCAGCTTTTGGGCCACGGCCACCTCAGTGCCTGCGCCACACGCTAAAAATCCACCCCGCCGGGCCAGGCGGCTACCCGCAAGGAACTTACAGTGCGAGCCGCGGCCTTAGGGACGTTTTAAGGAAATGGTTTTATGGGATTTAGACCCTTGGGAGAGATGAGCCCCTAAGCAACCGGGGGCTCGGCCTGGCTGGGAAGCTGCCGAGAGACCAGCACCCTCCCCCCGCGTCCACGCGCCCCGGCAGCTTCGCACCGTGGCACCACCGCCACCGGCTGCCCTCGCACACATCTGACCGGCTGCTGGGCTGCTGACAGCGGGAGATGACACGTCTACACCGCAGGCAGGGTGAGCCTGACTGTCAAGGAGGAGAGGCAGCGTTTGGCGCTGGGGGCTCCTCCTCTCCTCCTGGGGCCCCCCAGCCCCGGAGTGCGTAGACTTCCATCTGGGCTGGCATCACTCATTTCCAACACGGCCTGGCAGGTGCTCCGGCTGAGGGAAGTAGGATAAGGGTCTGGATGGAACGTTGATTCCTGTTTGTGGCAGGAGATGGATGAGATGTTTGGGGGTGACTGGATGCCCTGGTTCACCGCCTTCAGGAAAGGATCAAGCTGGTGGAAAAAATCCAATCATTCTGATTTAGGAAAAGGCGTCTTGAGGCCTTTCCCTTCCTTTTTGTATCACTCCTGGAGTCTCTCTCTCTTTTTTTTAAGACGATTTTTTTAAGTCATCTCTACACCCAACGTGCGACTCGAACCTACAGCCCCGAGATCTAGAGTTGCATGCTCTACTGACGGAGCCAGCCAGGTGCCGCCCTCCTGGAGTCTTAAATCTTAAATTACTTTTTCATTCAAAACACACTTATTTTTAAAGGATTGGCCCATTATCATTTTAGAAACTTTACTCGGAGTTGAGTTTAAGGAGCTTGTTGGGTACCTTTAACTACCACTTGAGCTCACCAAAGACAGAGTGTGCTGCGTATATTTTGTTTCTAGAAGGACGGCTTTGATGTTCAGACTTTATCTGACTGTCATGACCACTACAATTATGGGTAATTATGATGTCTTGCTGAGAAATCACAGTGGGATACGGGCTGCTCAGAAGACGACAAACTGACATACACGGTCCTGCCTGATGGATTCAGAATCGAAATGGCCCTGTTTAGATTTCAGTAATGGCGTGGAACACGAAGAATTCTCTCATGCTGTGTGTGTGTTGTGGGGGGCGGAGAACGAAAATTATTTCCAAAAACAAAAAGCCCTTTCCAACAGTGCAAATGGAGGTAATCAGTCATCTAAAAGGAGGTAAGAAACAGGGAAATAAATAAAGGACTAAAAAATCAGGATACTTTAAGACTGAAAATGAGGCTTTGTTTTTAACATGCTCACAAAAAAAAATGTCCATCTTTCAGTAAAGGCTGTAATTACTAGAGTGACAAGCCTCGGGGTCGCATTCCTTAATGCAGCAAATATTGATTAGGTGTCTACGAAGGACCAGATTCCAAACGTGTCAGTTAAAAAAAAAAATCTCTAAATGTCAAATTCTCTTGCTATCCATGTTATAATCACTGATTGATAAGACATTAAAAAAAAACTTAGAAACATTAAATTTGTAAATGTTAATATATCCTTTCTTTTCATGATTCAGATCCTGGGACGGATCCTCTTAAGGACAAACAGGTTTTAAAAATATAAAAATATAGTGGAGAAATTTGTTACCTAGAATGAATCTAGGAATTTTGCATCCCGGTGCATTTCTGATTTGGGCCACATACACTTTGGAGCCAGGAGGGGCGCTGCACACACCCATGGGGGGCTGAGAGGGCGGGGGCAAGAGCCCAGATGGATGATGGATGGATTGCGCCTGGAAGCAAAGCAAAACAGGGCAGAAAGGAGGAGAGAAAAAGTGGAAAGTGGTGGAAAGCCGGGGAGCTGGCTAAGATGGGAAAGGCTCACGTCTGGTTTACCTGGAGCTTCCCGAGCCTCCGCACACGACAACAGATCTCCATCTAAACCCTGCTGGTGAAGCTTGACTCACAGTTCCGTCACTTCCTAGCTGTGTGACCTTGGCCATGTTACTCAGCTTCTTGTGCCTCAGTTTCTCATCTGTAAAACGAAGCCCTATCTCACAGGCCTGTTGTGAGGACTGAACGAGTTCGTCCCTTTCAGTGCGTGGCACAGTGCTCTGTAAATGTTAGCGCTTATTATCAGGAGGAGTGAAGAGGACATTTTTCATCTTCTCACTACCCAACATCTAGATCTCCTCTCGTGTGGGTCCTGGTGGGAGGCAGGGCTTACTTCACCCAGAGGAGGCAAGAAGGTGGGCCTGGGGCAGCCAAACGCACACCCCCTCCTGGGGGTTTAATCCCGAGCGAGTGAGATAGAGGCGCCGGCCAACGCTTGGAGATGATTTGCAGAGCTGGTAGCCGTGAGGAAGGGATGGCTGGGTCAAAACGCTGGGGCGGCTGGACTGTCCCTGTGGCAACTTGGCATAGCCCTGGCTGCCTAACCTCCTTGGCTCCCACCCCTCCTCTTTCGATAAATTCCTTTTCTGCTGAGGTAGCCAGAGGTCGTCCTGTGGTTTGTAACCGAGAACACTTAGAGGAGCCCTGCTCCATGGTGCTGTCAAATACCACCGTCCGAGAGAGACCACGGGGAAGGAGCACAGCCCCCCGGACCTCCCTCAGACCAGGGAGAGAAGACAGCCCTAAAAATCCATCGCAGAATCCAGAATGACTCCAGCGTTGACCAGCAAGACCCCAGGGCATATTTCCCTCATAGGGAGAACTTGGTAGACTGCCCAGAAGGGCCAGAAGCATGACGAGAGCCCCTAGGAGGGCAAGGCCAGAAGAAATGACACACCATACCTCTGAACTTGAAGACGGCAGGGGCTGGGAGCCCGGGGGGAGGGGAGATGAGCAAACTTTTACCCAGAACCTAAACCATGGTTTGTGGGTCTCTAATCCTTTATTACTATTTTTCTGCCAACTGCTTCATTGCAGGGAGCAGGAGATTTTTCTGCAAGTGGGGCAGGGGTGTGTTTATCAGCTTGTTGCAAATTACATGGTAAACACAGATCCCCCTGGTTGAGGCGGTTACTGAGTCTCTTTGTTAGATTAATAAGATTACAACAATCTGGGCAGACTTTCAAGTGTTTATTTTCAAAACCGTACTTTTGAAAGAGGGGGGTAGTAACAGAGTACCAGACCCGACTGCATTCCTCCTGTTTGGATAGAGGGTGTTTCTGCCCTAAGTGCTTATTTTTCCACATGTGGATGGAAAAAAGGCCATTAACCCTCAACTTCCACCAATTTATAATCAGTACCCTATAGCCCGTTTTGTGATCAACAAGTTAGAGTTTATTTTAACACCTACTTGGTTGTTGGCCTTGTCCCGCAGACTTTACAGGGAATCACCGTTACAGGAAATCATTTCCTGCAACTTGAAAGCCTTTTGGCAGACTGTCCTTCAGTGTGTAACTAGATGCATTTCAGCAGAATTGACTCAAAGTGAAATTCTGTAACACAAACCCTACTTTCCTGTTGACTTGCATTATGACATGACAGATACCACAGCAACTCAGCAGAAACACCACCCCTGCCACTCAGTGCCAGGAAGGAGGGCTTGGGACTCAGGCCGCACAGCTGGCGTGGTGGCTGGCGTGGTGGCTGGCGTGGTGGCTGGGGTGGTGGTCCTTGCTGCTCTTTAGAACTTCCCATTATGGTCGGCCCTTCAGACACACTGCTCAGCACTGTGGCCCACGGCCAGGCCCTCAGAACCATGGGGGGAATAAGAGGGACTGAAACCATTTCTGATCTCTGCCTTCAAGGAGTTCTCAGCCCGGCTGGGACCATGGAACCCTTTGCACCACCCCAGCACACCAGCACCGAGAACCTTCACCGCAGGCCAGGGTTGCCTGTCTGGCCTCTGGTCCTGCCACAATTCCCCTAGGTCCACCTCCCCCCACCCCACTCTCCTCTCTAACCCATAGACCCAGACCCGGCTCCTTGGCCTCCACTGCGGATCCTTGACGCCCTAAGCAGTCTCATACCCCCTCGGGCAGATTGACCCAGCTCCCTTCACTTGCCACGCCCTTCTTCCCCTCACCACAGCCTTCCAGATCCATGCACGGGGCTGCGTTTGACTCATCCCTAAGCCCCGGGCCTTCCCATATTCTGCAACACCCACCTTGGTCACAGGGTTCCCCACCTGGTTTTAGACTTGACTGCCTCCCTGTCTGATTCTCTCATGAGGCTCTTTGGGAGCATTTCAAATTCATCTTGAGATCTCCCACGCTGAGCTTAAGATAGACCAAATGTTCAGAATTTTTAATAAATGTTAAATGAGTAAGTGGATGAATGAATGAAAAAAAAGATGACTATGTTAATGGAGATACCAATAATAATTAGCTTTATCTGAAAGGCTTTTCAGTTTTAGGAGTTTGCTACTCATCAGTTTATATAATCCTCATAGCAAGTTAGAAAGGTGGTCACTATTGCCTGAATCTCACAAAGAGGTTAAATTATTATAACAATAATAGCTTGAGTGTCCGAGGACTGATTGCCTGTCGGACACTTAATAAACATTCTCTGTTCGTAATCTGAGAACAACAGTACACGGTGGGCAGTCATCTTCTACAGTTGGGGAAACTGAGTCTCAGAAGTTTGTCTGAAGCCAGAGCAAAGATCGAAGCCGACGTCTTGGGACTCCAAAACTTTTATTTAGTCCCTGACACCATGCTGGCAGACAGGACGAGAGAGCCAATCCCACATGGATAAAGGGTGCCCGAGCTAAATCTTAAAGGACTGAAGTGAAGATCAGTGAGGGACGACAGCCTGGTCAGTGGGACTGACATGGGCAAAGGAAGGAGCTGGAAGTCGGCAGGCCAGGCTTGGGGCCTGGACATGAAGAACAGTGTGTGAGGTGTGGGCAGTGGAGCAGGAAGCCATCGATGCCAGTGGCGTGGAGGGGAGCGGGGTCGACTCATGACAATCCTCAAATGCTCTGGGTAAGGTGCTCAGACTTCATCCCACAGTGGTATCCGTGTGTGTGTGTGTGTGTGTGTGTGTGTGTGTGTGTGTGTGTGTAGGGGACAGGGATGAACACTGCAGGGGCTTTTGAAGTATTCTTATATGTTGGTAGGGGAAGAGGCTGAGGGCAGCAGTTCAGTTACAAGCTACGAGGTGACCTAACATGGGGTAGAAATACAAAAGGGAAGCAAATACATAGATACGGAGAACATTTCCGTCCCTCCCCCTTTCTCTGTTCTTAGGCCAAAGAAATTTCTGCAATGAAACACTTCCCCACCCTCTCCTAGTTCAGGCCCTTGTGCCTTTGTACTTACTGTTCCCTCTGCGTCGAGTGCTCTCTCCCCCACACACCCCTACCCACCTGGAGAATACCTATTCGTTCTTCAAAACATTTCATAGATGTAACTCTTCCAAAATCTTTCCTCACTACAGGCGTGATGGAGCTAATGATCCCATCTGTGTATGTTGTATATAGTTCTGTTGGGACATCAGTGCGAGTGGAGTTTGTTTCTACATCTGCTTCCCCTGATAGACAGTGAACCCGGATATGGTTGTGACCAGCTTCCGGTCTGTGTTCCTGCGTCTCTGGTAATGCCTGACCCACGCTAAGCACAATGTTGAATGGATGAATGCAAGCCTGCATAAATGAGTAAATGAATGAATGATGATACTACTCTCCTCCCTCTTTTCCAGCCATTCCCAACGTCCCACAGAAGAAAGCTAACTTGTCATTCTCTCTCAGATGAGGTACTTTGTTTTGAAACAAATGAAGTACTTTGTTTTGGGGTACTTTGTTTTGAAAAATGCCTCCAATTTAAGCTTTGTTTTTGTAAAATGAGTGAGGGTCTCATTTGGCAAATTTGAAACATCCAAAACTAGCAAAAAAGGCTTGGGTGGAAGAGAAAGGGAAGAGGGGGAGAGAGGGGAAGCATGGTGGACCATTGACTGACAGGTGCTCTTCCCCCTGAGCATGATCGAGAAAAACAAAACACCCAGGCTGGGGGGTCCTTTGTTACAAGTGACCTCTGACAAAGTTTTTCCTCCCAAGGGGAGCCAATAGGAAAAGACTTTGAAAATGGTAAGGGACACCAGGAAAAAGATGTATTATTACCTGCCCGGATGGTAAAATACTGCCTTGTCAAACAAGAGCTAACTTCCCAGGTCCTCATCCTTAGAAAAGGATGATTTTAATATTTAAATGTATTCCTTCCACTTACTAAGACATACAGCAATTATGAGGAAAACGTTCCCAAAACATAAACTTTAATCTCTTAATAAGCACAAATCTTCACAGAAAAGTAGGAAGTAACAGGGACCGGAGGCCTAACCTGTGCTGAGAAGCCATCTGTGACTTTCCAACAAGCACCTTTACTAACTGGGGCTGGCACACGGCTGTGAGATGTTAAATTAAATACCACTAAACATTATTATGGCTTCAAAAAGTAGTTACAGGCTTCAATAAGCGCACTTTTATCACAAGAACATACAATCAAAAGCCAAAATAGTTCAGTTTAATGTGCCAAAAATACGCTCACCCCACACATTGTTAGAAAGAGCAGTAGGAAAAGAAATCTGAAATTTGCTGCTAATTCATTTGATGGCAGCCAACATCTCCTATCTTCCTTGGCAAGAGGGCCATTTTTCTATGCTGTATTTTGCACACAGAAATCTGCATAGAGTGATTTGCATACCAAAAACACATTTGTAAAGGAAACTGTTTGCATAGAAGCCGGGGAGGGATGGGGTTGCCACTGTTGGCTTTAATACACACAACACCCCCAGGCTACTTGCTTTTCATTTTCCTATACGCTGCATTTCCCACAAAGGGTTATGTACTTTAGGACGCATTAAGAATTAAAGCAAATATATCTTGTATATATCCAAGAAGTACCATCGGAACAATAGCCGCACTGGCTACATTTCTCTATGCTAACAGACTTCGATGTTTGCTAAGGAGCTGGTAGTCATAATATAATACAATAATCATACAGTGAGCTTTTATTTCATACCATGCGTTTTACATAAATTATTGCGAATTCTCACAGTCTTCAAGGTAGGTGCTGCGGTTCCCCATTGCAGCCAGGAGGAAACCGAGGCTTGGGGAGCCGGAGGTGAGGTAACTTGCCAAAGCCACACGAGCCAGCCCTGGTGAAGCCAGGTTTGGGAGCTGGGTCTCCTCACTCAGCCCTTTCCTGACACATGCACCCCCTCACTGCCTCTCTCTTTGCCCAGTTTTGCTGCGTACCGTTGTCTCATTTCCAAGGGCTGAGTCTGCCAGTCTGGGGGCCGCAGGGAGTCATGCTGGGAGAGGTGCACCGCTTTGGTTTCCTGGCATTTTTTCTGACCAGCGCTTGGAAGCAGGACAGCCCGTGTCAAGGCCCAGTGAATTTGTCCCATAAACCAGCTCAGTGACGGACACGGGGTGAATGGGCAATGGCCTGCGATTCAGAGGGTGTTGGGGCAGGGCGGGGAGACGGCTTGGCCCCCACACAAAGAAGGTACATGGTAGTTGAGATGCAATGGAACCCTCCCGCTCGGTGCCGAGGCACTATCGCCAATTCAGTGCCAGCCCAGCTGTATTCTTGGAAACACAGAATGGTTTTGTGTGTGCTTAATTATAATGCTACTTACAGAGAATTTATCAGCAGCGAGTCAGATGCTTGATGCATTTCTTAAGGAAAAAAATTGGTAGTGGCACTTTGAAATTTGTTCATCTGATGAATCCTTTGAATTCTTGCAGTATACAGCATTTGAAAGAAATCGGCCATTTCTGGAAAGTCAAGAGCAGGAAAAGTACAGAATGAAGAGACTGAAGATGCAGGCAAAACAGGACTATAAACATTTGCGTTTTTTTCAGATGTTTGTATTTTCTCACCTACTTTCTCTTTTTCAGGGCACGACAGCAAAATTTATATCTAATCGTATCTTGTTATCCGTGGATTGCCATTGTCCAAAGATTCCTGGTTTTAATCTAGTCACTGTTAGAAAGCAGTTTTTCTGACACTTTCAGTAATAAATCTCCTTTGATATGATCTATAGTAGCTCCGCCTCATAGAAAGTTCCAGGCTAAAGCAAGTAACGTGACAGCAAACTGCCGTGGGGGTGAACAGCCCTGGTCTGAATCCTGGTTTTGGCTCTCTGGTTTTACCTCACTTCATCTCCGAGCCTCTGTCTCCTGGTCTGTGAAATGGGGAGGCTGTAAGGGCAGGGCCTGCTTGCCTGACAGCTCATTCACTCTTCTTCCTTGCTGACAGCAGCGACGACAAATTCCATGTTTGCTTGGCTCCCAGTGGGCCTAATCCCAGCAGATGCACTGCACTGACCTAAGTCGTCCCTTGCTGTTCCTAGTGATCGGTTTGCAGGGTCCACAGGAAAGCAAGTGACCTAATTCTGGCCAAGGAGGCCAAAGGGGAAATCTGGTAGAAGCTTCTGAGAAAGATTTTCCTCTCTGATAAGAGAGACAAATGAAAAGAAAGCCCCTCTGCCTTTGCCCCTCTTCCTTCCTGATCTGGACGCTGTTGCCGAGACATGATGTTTGGTGCTTCAAAACAAGGGGGAACATCGCTGACACGTTAAAGATGGCAGAGTGGAAGGACCAAAAGAGCTTTGGTCCTTGGAGCAACGTTCATCTATTGAACCAAACTTGGTTTACCTATCTCCAGATTTCTCATTAACAATAAATGTCTTTTATTGTTTAACCTGCTGTGTATTGGGTTTTGTGTTTCTTGCAACCAACCAACCAACCAACCAAACCCTAACTTATACAAATAACCAACCGCACAAGATGGTTATAAATGCATGATACATTGGATGTAAAGTAGTTAGCATAATACCTGGCCCAGTGAATCGCTGCTATAAATATTAGTAACAGCAGTTATCAGACACAGGTGATGATCTAAGAACAAAAGTTTCCAAACACAACAGACGATCAAATGAACGGTATTTTTGGTGGGGTCGGGGGAGACGATGACTGCAACGACAAATCCTCTTGTCTGGGAGTAAGATGTAACTACGGGCCGAGAGCGGACGTTAATGGAGATGAAAGGACTGGGGCTCTTTGCCAGGTTTCCGTCCACCCTCTTACAAACGGACAATCGCCCTGTCAGCAGCTCTGATTCATGTCTGAAAACTAACAATTACGCGTATGTGAATTACCAGCCTTGCGAAGGGGCAGAACGCTTGCAACCCACAGACTCTCTTTCCAGAATACCAAATTTTACTAGTATTTTCCAAAAACATGGTTTATGTCTTTGTGGCAGGAGAGATAGATATACTGACATATTTTAAACATATAATAACTTAGGAATATCATTTCCTTAGATAGCGCCCAGCATTTTGGAGCACTGTCGTAACTCACAGGACAACATATAGTTTACACAGGAAATCACTAGTTTTTGAAACAACCTGATAGAACACAAAGAGAACTAGGATACATTAAGACAACATGTGGAAGTCCCTAGCATAATAGAGGTGATATCATATAGTCAACGCTCAAGTAATTTTAAAGTAAGCCAGATTTCCCCCTTCACTATGCTTTAGCAAAGAAGCAAATGACAAGATTTCAAACTAATACTGAAGATTAACTCACATCCGTATCCACTTATGTATAAGGTCAGTGTACACCATCCAAAAACCTTCTTCTATGGCTCGACAATAAGCACTGACTTTCATAACTGATAGAGACATGAGGCTTTCCAAATCCCTGATTTATTCATCATATTTGGCATATTATAAAAAGAAGTACTCAGACATAGACACAAATTTCATCAAGGACTGAAGATAAAAAAGGATTTCTGGTTATGTTGCAGTTAATTAAATAAAACCACCAATTCTCGAACATTTTGGTTAACTGAGATTTTCTTGTACCTTACACACACATCTGCTTTTCTCAAGAGCCATCTGCTCCTTTCTTTCTTTCTTACAATAAAGGGCAAAATTGTTGGCGGCTCAACTCACATTGTGAAGTGATTCTCCAAAATGAATGATGTCTGCGTCACAAGGAGACGGAGATATCATTCATTCCTTAGGGGCAATTTCCAGCCTTTACGACCCGTGAATTTTTCCCCACTCACTCGTATGGAATTTAACATGACAATGACACCAGCTAGCACTTTACTTTTGCAGTTGTAGTCTTTGTGTGTGTGTGTGTTTCACACTAAGTTTCTTATTGTTTGACTTGAAGTATAATTGGCATATAACATTGTATTAGTTTCAGGTGTACGACATAATGACTCGATATTTGCATACACTGAGAAATGATCACCACAGCAGTCTAGTTACCATCCTTGTGGCCGTTGTCTTAACTTGATGGAGAAAGACAGAAGGAAGGGCAGTATCTTGAGGAAGAAAAGAGATATTTGAGGTGTATTTGATAGTCTCAAGACATTTTTTGTAACAGCTTTATTGAGATATAATTCACATACCATGAAATTCACCTTTTTAAAGTGTTTCTAGTATAGTCACAAAATTGTGCTGCCATCACCACTAATTCCACAACATTTTCATCATATCAAAAAGAAACTCCCCCTTACACATTAGCAGCCACTCCCCATTCCTCCCTTCCATCCCTCCAACCCCACACCAGTCCCTGGCAACCACCAATCTACTTTCTATGGGTTTGTCTATTCTGGACACTTCATATAAATGAAATCACACCGTATTTGGCTGTGTCTGTCACTTAGCATAATGATTTCAAGTTTCATCCATGTTGTAGCATGTATTTTATTATGTCAAATAGTATTTTATTCCTTTTTATGGTGAAAACATTCCATTGTATAGATATGCAACATTTTTAATCCATTCATCAGTTGATGGACATTTGGGTTGTTTCCACTTGGGGCTACTATGAATAAAGCATCTCCTCATATCTTTATTGAGGTGAAATTAATTTAACACACAGTTAATCATCTTAAAGTGTACAATTAAGTGCCATTTAGTGTATTGACAAGGTTCTTCAACCACCACCTCTCCCTGCTTACAAAACTTTTTATCACCCCAGAAAAATACTTCATATTCATTAAATAATCACTTCCCATTCCCTTCATCCCAACCCCTGGTAATCACTCATCTGCTTTCTATCTCTATAGATTTGCCTAGTTTGACGTGTTATAGAAAAGAAATCATATAATATGTGACCTTTTGTGCCTGGCTTTTTCCAGTTAGCATAAGGTCTTTGAAATTCATCCCCCTTGTAGCATATATCAGTATTTTGTTCCTTTTTATGGTTGAATAATATTCCATTGTATGGATATACCACAATTTATCCATCTGTTTATCCATCCGTGGACATTTGGGTTGTTTCCACCTTTGGGCTTCTCAGGATATTTTAACATAACCATTGTCATCATCCTAGTCCAGGCTTCCCTAAATTCTCTCTCACCTGTATTACAGCAACATTTTAACTGATCTCTTCTCCCTGTACTCCATTTCTTTGCACACGGCAACCTGAAGGTCATTCCATGCTTATAGCCCTTCACGGGTTTTCCCATGGTTGTAAGAACACTCCAAGGAGTCCAGATTTTTAAACACGAACTACAAAGCTGGGAGTGACCCTCTTCCTGTTTACCTTTCCTACTTCGTTTCAAATCCCCCCCCCCCAAACTGGGAGGCTCCATTCAAAATGAACTTCTCTCAGTTCCTCAAAACCATCAGGCTTTCCCTTTCTTCAGGGCAGGTGCACATACTGTGCCCACGGCCATGTACCGTCTCTTTGCCAGTCTAACTCCTACTTATCCCCAAGGTCTCATCTCAAATATCAGATGTATAGTCTTACAAACACCCTGTACTTCTTTGCAGCACTGTGTAGAACTGTAACTTATTTTTCCTACTAGACTGTAAGCTCCACAAGGGCAGGAACTGTGTATTATGCTCATCACAAAAACCCTTCTGCCTAGCACAACGCTTGGCATATGACGGATGTTGATCAACAGTGTTATAGACTGGGCATGGGCAGAATTACCAAATTGCCTCTAAAATTTTGATAACTCTATCACTGAAGGTCTCAAAATACATGGACACACATACACACAAATCTTAGTTATAATTACATTGTTAGAACTCTCCCTACTTATCTACCCACTCAAATACAGCATTCAGAAAAAGCAAGACGGTGGCGCCCGGGGGCCTCAGTCAGTTGAGCATCCGACTCTTGATTTTGGCTCAGGTCATGATCTCGGGGTTGTGAGGTCGAGCCCTCAGTTGGGCTCCATGCTCAGTGCAGAGTCTGCTTGTCCCTCTCTCTCTCTGCTCCTCCCCCTGGTCACGCTCTTTCTCTCTCAAGAATAATTTTTTTAAAATTCTAAAGAAAAAGCAAGATGGAGCCTTCTAAATAATATTAAAATCTCAATTCCCTTTCAGGGGTGCCTGGGTGGCTCAGTCAGGTAACCGTCCAACTCTTGATCTCAGCTTGGGTCTTGATCTCGGGGTGGTGAGTTTAAGCCCTGCGTTGGGCTCCACACTGGGCATGGAGCCTACTTTAAATAAATGAATAGATGATGATGATAGATAGATAGATAGATAGATAGATAGATAGATAGATAGATAAATTCCCTTTCAAACAGTTCTTTGCTCATGATTTAAAAAAAAAAAGATCTTTAAGAGCACATAGAACAAGCATACTATAATTGAATGGCTGCCTATCAAAATGTGGTCTTCTGACTTCGGTGATTATTCTTGCCTTTGAAAGGCTCAAAAGAAATACTTTCTAGAGACACACTTACACAGCAAGGAAAAATACTCGTAACATTAATACCTTGGTTCTTTCCAGTCTTTATCAGTGTGGTTTAACATGTAAATATGGCCTTCGTTTTTCAAGATTTTACCAACTTTCTTTATTCACTTCTCAAAGAACAGATCAATGGATGAGATTACAGCTCCCCATTACGAAGCTAATTTCATATACTTGAAAAAGCTACTTTGATCACAACCTGGAGGAAAAGATAAATAGCCTAAGCCAGCTTTTTTAGCTGTAGAAACTAAAGATTAGAGGAAAGAATTAGAAAATGTGATAAAATAAAGCCTTGAAACTGCAGTACCACAAATTACAAAAAAAAAAAAAAAAAAAGACACACTGTTTTTATGACCATCGGTCCTTTCAAGTTAGGACTGAGACACTGACCTGATGTGGAAAATGATATAAATATGAAATTAAATGTATTTAAATATTTAGCAGTTTGATTCCTTCTAAGCAATTGTGCCATTCGTTTTTCACAACTGAAACACATTACAAACTTTCCATTAGTGCAAAATTAGGAAAGCTTTATAGTATATACAAATAGAAACCCTTTTTTACAAATAGAAATGTAAAAAAATATTTTTCAGGTACTACAAAAAGCAGTTTATGAAAAGGATAATTATTGGTTATGTCAAGGTGCTAAGATCGAGTAGCGAAGAAAATGTGAACTCTGATTCAGACTGTATCACTTATTAGCTATATGATGTTGAGAAAGTTCCTTAGCTCCTGAGTCCCGGTTTCTTTATATATAAAACGTACTACTTCAAGGATTGAGATTATGATAAAATGCACATAAAATGTCTCACAGTACCAAAGCGCCTGGGTAACTCAGCCAGTTGAGCGTCTGACTCTTGGTTTTGGCTCAGGCCGTGGTCTTAGGGTCAGGGCACTGAGCCCCTTGTTGGGCTGGCTCTCAGTGGGGAGTCTGCTTGAGATTCTCTCCCTGTCCCTGTGCCCCTCCCCCCTCCCCCACCCCCGCTTGAGTGCGTGCACATGCTCGCTCGCTCTCTCTCAGGTAAACAAATAAATCTTTAAAAACATAAAATGTCTCACAATACCAGATATATACTATGGCTTTTCTAATTCTAACAGATTTGCATAATTTCACAGAGCGGTAATTACAAAGTAAAACACTGAATAGAAGTTTAAGTTGTACCAAAGGAATAGGAACTAGGGGAAAAAAATCCCCAATGACTTTGAACGTAGAAGAGTCATTAAATTACTTCATTAAATTAACTTTTATTTATTAACCTTACTTAAATGTATTTGTTTATTAACCTTTATTAACCTTACTTGAATTAATTTTTATTCTTTATTGTTAGCTACCGTGGCCCCTATTTAGTCAGACTTTTGTAAACAAGCAACAAAAAAAGGTGACTAGAAATATAGGAACTGAAGAGGAAAATGGCTGATCCAAAATAAATACATTTCCTTGACCATGTCCATGATAGTCAGAGTCATGCCAAAGAGTTCTCCTGAGATTATAATTCTCTAGGCATACACAGTATATATTGCAGAAATTATCTGTTGTTCTCAACAGAACAATCAAGAAATACCACAAAGCAGAACAAGTGGCATCCTGAAACGCCACAAAGATTTTGCAGCAAACCCCTGAATTATAGTACAGAAAGAACTTTATTTAATACATTGTTGACCAAAAAAACTTCCTACAAACACTTTACAAGGTAACACTAGACAGAAATATATTTGTCTTAAAATTCTCCAAGAAAGAACCCGCACAATTTAGTCCCATGAAATTGGTTTATCATTCTCCTTCCTTGAGAACTTCTCTTTTCAAAAACCTGGACACTAACTGCCTAAGGAAAATTAGTGTCTTAATAATACATAGTATCTTTCCCACGCATCCTCCACAATAACAAACAAAATAGAAGCACTAAACAGAAATTTGATTCTAGCTCAAAGTTCTGAGTTTTTCCTCCAAGTTCTTTATTATCCAATGAAGACAGTTCAAATATACTTACTTAAATTTAGACACTTTTTAAATTCTGTTAACCACTGAACAGCTTACTATTACATAAACATCAACATATTTTAAGTTTGCAGTCTTTAATACAAGCTAAGGCAATCATGTCACACTATGGTAAATTACAGCAAATATCACATTGAAATTTATTTCCTACTTACATTGTACGAACAGCTCTAATTCACAGAATTTCACTAATTTTATAATTTCCCCAACGAGAGATGCGAAGGCTACAGAAAACTGAAAATGTGCCTTATAACTTCAGTAAATTTTATGAACCTCAACCATCATAAAGATCTTGGAAACATGTACCAAACTAAATGAATGGCGTCGGTGACATGCAAAGTGAGATTTTCCTTCCAAGTCACCGAATCCACTCTTTAATATTCAATAAAACATTGAAATTGCAGGGTTTCATGTGTGTTTTTAAATGTCAGGGTGGTACGATCTTCTTTGGATGTATGGCTGTTGAAAGCTGAGTTGTACAAAAGAATTTTTTTTGAGAACAGAGACTTTTCTTTACATATTTATTCCCAGAGCCTGCCCTTCATCTCATTTTGGTTTTCCACATTGATCCAATTGTAGCACTTCCTGGAGAGAGCTCTGTTCTAATCAGCAACATCAGGAAGAGAATTGGACAAAGCAAAATGAGAAAACGCAGATCTTCTCATGTCATGTCTCTTTGAAAACTGTGAATACATCCTAAGTTATCAGGCAATAGAAGCCACAATGTAACTTTTGATAATTTTTACCTGTGACGGCCAGGAGCGGGAAACACGGAAGGAGTCCCTCATCTATTCAATAGGCGCACGATTTCTATTGAGGTGAATACCTTGTAGCAGAATTTTACTTTGTCCCCTGCCCCATAGAGTTGCGCTGACCTTCAAACCTCATTAGCAGGCTATTCAGGAAATCTCCACCGAATGGTGGTGAAGCAGAGGAGAAACAATCTAGAGACCCTAAATTACCTGACGTTACTTTCCGCTCAGAACTTTCTCCTTACAGCTGCTGGAAAGCTACCGGGTTAAAGCAGCCGCGCCGACTCCCCAAAGATAACGGTTCGGAGTCCTAACTGAAATGGCTGCAATCCTCTCGGATTGCCGAAAAGGGAAGAAATCAATCCTTCAACGAGAACTCGGACTACATATCGTCACCTCTCCAGAGCCAGAAAACGAAACATTTTACACGCTAGCACTGCCTGGACACCTGGGCCAAGGGGGGCCCCAGGAGCCGACAAATCCACGCCTACTCCTGCCTCTTCCCGCTTGGGGGCGCCTGCGCGACCGGAGGGCGGGGCAGCTTGAAATAGACCTTGACCGAGTCATAGATGAACCACTGCAGCGCGGTCAGGGTGCCGATCATGACGATGCGCGCGAACAGGCCCTTCCACACGCCCGCAAAGCCCAGTCTGTGCAGCACTCCGAAGGTCGTACTGCCCTTCTCCTTGTTCAAAACGGACACGACGGAGTCGGCCGGGTGGGACACGGCGGCGCAGAAGACGCCGGCGATGTAGCCGGCCACGAAGGTGACGGCCAGCTGCTCGGCCTTGGTGCACTGGCGCTGCGGCTTGGGGACGACGTACTTGTAGAGGGCCTCCACCGTGCGCTCGAAGCAGGCGAACTTCATCATGGTGTAGGGGATCTGCCGCATCCACAGCGGCGCCACGCCCTTGTAGAAGGCCCGCAGGCCCTCCTCGCCGTACATGCGCGGGGCGGCGGCGCGCAGCGTGCGGGCGAAGCCGGGCTGCGTCTGCATGCGCACCTTCACCGCCTCCATGGGGGCCAGCGCCACGTCGGCGAAGAACTCGGCGCTGGCCGACGCGCCCAGGTACAGGCTGGTTCTCCACTCGTACGCCTTCTCCGGGCCCAGCAGCTCGGCGTATTGGATCTTGAAGACCTCGTAGAGGCCGAACTTGCACAGGCCCTGCAGGGAGTAGCCCAGGAGGGTCGGGGCCCAGCCTCGGGCCAGGCCGCGCAGCCCGTCGTCCCGCACCGTCACGCCGAAGCCGCTGACGATGCCCTTGTACTTGCCGGGGTCCACCTGCATGCGGCACTTGACCAGGTCCAGGGGCACGATGGCCGTGTGCGTCAGCCCGCAGCTCAGCATGCCGCCCAGGCCGCACAGCAGCAGGTACTTCGCGGAGCCGTACTCGTAGCTCTGCTCCCCCTCTGCCGCCGCCGCCCCCCGCCGCCCAGGGCCTGCCGTGGAGGGGGCCCGCGCTTCTCGCCTGCCGGGCTCGGTAACCGCCAGCGTCACGCATGACCGCGCCCCGTCCGCTCACCCGCTTCCCTCGCCGGAGCTCTTCCCTCGCAGGGGCCGCGGAGCAGGTGCGCGTGCGTCGTGAGCTGCCCCCGCGCGCACGCGCGCCCAACGGTCCGGGGAAGCCACGGGCGCCCCGGCGTGCACAGGCCTTCTGCCCGGTTCGAGGCGCGCCTGCGCAGGCCCTACCTGCCGGGTTAGCGGGCGGCGGTGGGCCGGCTGCCCGGAGGTCAAGGAGGAGTACCCCCCCCCCGCCCCGCCCTTCACCTCCAGAACCGCCCTCCACCCCTCCCTCACACCTTTGCCCTCACACCTCCAGGCCCTCCCGTCAGCGCTCCTCAGCCAATGGGCAGTGGTCCCCACGTCTCACCTTGAGCGCTACGTAAGGCTTTGCCTGCCCGGTGCCTTCTGTCCAGCTCAGGCGCCTAGTCCTCTACAAAGACGCTAAAGAAGTAAATCAACAAGTACAAACAGGAGTACACACAGGAATAGGCGAGCAAATAGACAAGGAGTTGGACGAGGGGGCGAAGAGCCGCCATGCACTGCTGCCTTCCTGAGGGGCCTTTCTGGAGTCCTCGCCTAACTGTGCCCACTTAGGACAATGGTCATCTCCATGGCAACAGAGTGTTCTATGGAGGGAACGGGTAGAGAGAACCAGGAACCTGGTGTCGGAGGCCAGTCCTGCGGCTTCCAGACTAACATTCTTATCTGTTAGATACTGACGACATCTCCCCCCCCCCAACCCCCCCCCCCCCCAGCACTCACACTCCGCTCCTGTTTCCCGCCACGAGTTGCAGTGAGGGCCCAGGAAGCGTGGAGGCACTCACTGCATTGCGGGGACAGAGAGTCTGTTGATTATTGTCATTCATTAGGTATTTTTTCATTGACTACTGAGTCCCCAGCGTAATTTTGGACATCACAAAAGTGAGTCAAAAACCCTCACTTCCCTGAGGGAGGCTGCAGTCTCATTGGCCTGGGATGAGAGCTAAGCGACTGCACATGTAAATCAGTAGCATACATTCATTCATTCATTTATTCACCCACTGTGTGCCCGGCCGTGTGTAGAGTAAGGGGTTTAAGAAAGAGCTTAGACATATTCCTGCTTATTTCTAAACAAGGAGATTTAAAAATCCGCACTGTGTGGCAAGTAGTATAATAGGAGTCTGAGTAAAATTCTCTATGAACAACGAGAGCAGCTAATACTGCCTCATGAGGTTGAGAAGACTTCCCGGAGGAGATGACAAGGTAGCTAGGTCTTGAAGGATGAGTAGGATTCCATCGCATAGAGTAGATGGAAAGGTAAGTCCAGGTTAGGCGAAACATGAATACAGGAACTAGTCAGGAGAGGTGAGTAATTCAACGTGGTGGAAACTAGCCAGGGTTGCGTCTGGAAAACAGACGTTGGGTCAGATTAGAGAAAGCCTTGACACCTTGTTCAGCACTTTGACTTTTATGCTGTACAGAGGCCAACATTTCTCGGAATTGTCATCCATAGACCACCTGCATTAGGATCACCTGGAATGCTGTATTTAAAATCTAAGATCATACCCCAGACCCTCTGAATGAGAATCTCTGAGGGCGGGAATATGAAATTTTAATAAGCTCCTTTAAGCGGATTCTTCATTTAACTTCATTAAAGTTTTGAAAACCACAGTACATGGATGATGGGCGGTCAAAGATTTTTGTTTGTTTGTTTCTCTGATCAAGAATTTAGTACTTTTATCTGGCATTAGGTGTGTATACAATTCTGCAAATTCATCAAGCTGTACACTTGAGATTAGTGAATATTAGACACTTTATGTATGTTATACCATTTTTTAAATTGGTGGTATAAAATTCTAATCACAGGGGCGCCTGGGTGGCACAGCGGTTAAGCGTCTGCCTTCGGCTCGGGGCGTGATCCCGGCGCTGCGGGATCGAGCCCCACGTCAGGCTCCTCTGCTATGAGCCTGCTTCTACCTCTCCCACTCCCCCTGCTGTGTTCCTTTCTCACTGGCTGTCTCTATCTCTGTTGAATAAATAAATAAAATCTTTAAAAAAGAAATAAAATTCTAATCACAAACTAAGGATGATGGCCATTGAGAGAGAAGAGGCAGATACAGATTTTCTCAATCAATAAGTCTTACTGAACTCCTGTTCTTATTGTAGACTTACACCAGTGTTAAATTAATTAAACAAAGCAAGAAGACTAAGGTGACTTTAATGCTTTAGCAGTCTAGGTAAGGAAACCAAAACCTAAGCCTGCAAATCCGTCAATATTCAGAAATTGAAGACTAAGGACAGCCAATCACAAATGGCCAGCTAGGCCTTTCCAAATGACGTAACCACTTAAGTAACAGCCAGTCAAATCATTTCTTTGGTTTGCTTTGGCATCTTCTCTACAAAAGTCCTCCCCCTAGTTCTTGTCACCAGAGGCTTCTAACTACTTCCCATTTGGTTGGTGCTGCCCAATTGAAATTGATCTTTACTTTAATAAACTCTTAAAACTTTCAATATGTCTCAGTGTGTCTTTTAACATCAGGAATTTCAGTATGAAAGAGAAGATTCTCTCCTTGAGTCATAAGAAAACAACAAAGTGTTAAACTATCTCATGCTGAATAAATCAGGGTTCCCAAAGTCTGTTCCTGGAAATATTGGTCCACTTGAAAAAGGTCCGTGGTCGATCAAACACATTTGAGGAGCATTTCGTACCAGAGCCCGCGTTCTCAAGTGAAGCAATATCATCCCCAAGAGGGCAAATATTAGTTCGTAGGGAGCAAAAACCCCTCAATACAATGGTTTGTGGCCCCCCAAAAACTCAATCTACTCACCAAAGTCTTATTCCTTAGTAGTTAATTTGGCGGGGGAGGTGATTAGGGGAATGTCTAAAAACGCTTCTGGAAATGGAGGGCCAATAATGAATAACAGGTTGAGAACACTAGAAGCTTCCTCGTGGGGCTTCATAGGCCACATAAACATACTACAGAGTGAGAAGTTCCATAGTAAAGAACTTAACTTTGCTAATGTAAGGTTTCCTAATTTGACTAGATCTTAGAACCCCTTTTTTATATGATACCTAGTCACATGTCACAGACGTAGTCTTCCATGGAGCGTATTTTGGGAAATGCTGAACTCTATCAAAAATAGAGCTTAAAGAAAATAAGGAGTAAGGAAAGGCTAGAGTAATAATAGCTGGTACCATTTACTCAGGCCTCTATTTCCTAAAGGTGTAACTTGGATGTTTTTTTGTTTTAAAGATTTTATTTATTTATTTATTTGAGATAGAGACAGAGCATGTGCACGCACAAGCAGGGGGGAGGGGTAGAGGGACAGGGAGAAGCAGACTCTGCTCTGAGCAGGGACCCCGATGGGGGGCTCAATCCCAGGACCCTGAGATCATGACCTGAGCCAAAGGCAGATGCTTAACTGACTGAGCCACCCCGGCGCCCCATAACTTGGATGTTTTGCTAACATGTAGAATGCGTCACTGGCTACTTTATGAAAACAGAGGTTAAATCAATTTATCTCGTTTATAGGAGATACTTGCTCTGTACCATTAAAATATTGCTAAAGAAAATGTACAAATTGAAGGAAACAATGTAAGGATCTTCAGTACCAAATATTTTCACCTTTTTTTCTAGCTGCATGACCTGAGCCAAGTTATTTAGCCTCTTTCTGAGCTTTATTTATTTATTTTTAAAATCTGTGATTAGGGTTAATTGTAACTACCTTTGGAGTTGTTAAAAGACGAGATAATGTGCACAAACTACCTGGCCCAGCGCCCTGTACATTAATAAGCATGCCATGGATGTCAGTTCTGTTACTCACCCGCCTTTTCTGGCCCCCATTAATCCTCATAGCATTCATGTTTCTGTGATGGCCCAGCCTCTGCTCTTTCCCCTCCACTTGAGTGAATGATTTATTCAGTTAATGAAATTCCCACTGACTGATGATTTAGGATGGGAGCTGAAGAAATTGGAAATGTTGGCTTCTTTGACGGTGCCCCAGGATGTGTTCACAGCATCAAATAAATAGGACAGAGGAGGCTCACCTGTGACATAGCAGCCTGGGCCACAGAGAGGAATGGGACAGACACAACTGGGCAGCCTCCCTCCTTTTCCAAACTGACCCTCCTATCCTGGTGCTTTACTCAGTTGAATTCTAGCTAGGGCAGCCAGCTTGCCCTGGTTTGCCCCCCAACTTTCCCGTGTGTAGCACTGAAAGTCCAGCGACCCCAGAACCCTCTCAGTCCCAGGCAAATCAGGATGGTTGGTCATGATACTTTTATGAGTCCCAGCTGTGCCCAAGGCCTCCAGCCACTGCTAGTGTGCTGTGGCTTGGGAGCCAGGCATACCTGGGTGCAAATCCTGGCTCGTTCCATTTCTAGCTACAAATCCTGTAAATGTCATCTAACTTTCTTGAACCTCAGTTTCTTTATCTATAAATGTCATCCTATTCTTTCCTGAATTTGTGATAAGCTTCATATTATCATTAAATTAAATGACAACACAGTGCTTGCAACGATAGGGGCCCTCGATGAATGTTACGGTTTTTTTCTCCCTGACCTCCTTATACTTAGGAGAGTTTCATTATCTCCTGGGGTACCAGATGTCTAAAATATCCTTGAAACAAGTTTCAGGGAGGGGAGGTGGCCATTGGGCAGTAGGGGGCACTGTTGCCATTATTCCTCTCTTCGCTCCTCACACCAAAGCAATAAAGCTTTAGTAAACCACTGATCAAAGATGGCTAAACTCTAAACCCACACTTGGTTTTAACTTATCTAAATGTGTCCCACATGCCTGTAATAATGTTCAGGGTGTATCTGGATGATTTTAAATCTTGTACATTTAATTTATAATCCTTTTCCAGGAGGTTTATGATATGCCAGGGGGTCAGATGTTTATTCCTAGAATTATTTAACCCCAATCAACTAATTATTCTGATGAATTGTATGTCTTTTTTCTTTTTGCTTGACCAGATCGGAAACAATGACAGGCATTCAACTGAGATTTACTGTAAAACTTGAACAGACTGGGAATTACGGAGTTCCTTAAACTGTCTCTGAAAATAAATATTTCTGATTTATCTGGCAAGTTGCAGGGGAAAAAGCAACAATCCCCAAACTCATTAAACTAAGTAAGTCTAACCATGTTTAACGAAAATGTTGGGGGAGGTTATATTCCCTAGATGTTTAGATGAAAACTGTTCGTAACAAATCTTCATGCCTTTTTGTTTGTTTAAGGAATTATCTGTGCAAAGCAGCACTAGTGCTCCCAGGGTAGCAACTGTTTATCTAGGGTGGGTTCTGGGGGAGAAGGGCATAAATCAAATAATTTTTTATTAAATTTCCAAAGTTCTTAATATTAAATGTCCAAAGGACTCCCTTTATCAAGCAGCATGTACATAATTGATCCATGCCCTCTGGTTGGGATCTTAGGAGAATCTAAAGGGCTGTGTATCTGAGGAATGGGATAACCCTAGTATACAATGACATCCTTCTTTCTTTTCTAGTTCGCAGAGTTTTTTATGAGTAATTTATATCTAACAAGATAAATATGAAAACATTCCTATAAAAATAACATCAATGCATCTGAAGATTGAAAATGCAAACCAGAGTTTTATTAGACTCTTCTAGCGGACACCTTCTAATAGATAAATATTTCCAATTCTAAAGCAGGAGACAGAGTTTCAATTCCATTAGAAAGTCCTAAATGACAAAGAGTAGATTCAAGTTAGTGAAGGTAATCTAATGCACATGAGGAAGGGACACGTCGAAGTGGCGTACTGGGCATGACGGTGGTGTAACAGCTTGACTCAGAGCCACTGTTAAAAACCTGCTCTTTGGAAGTGGAAGAAGGCCTGCACAGACGAATCTCTTTCAGTGCTGTCCGGTAGAAACACAATATGGGACATAAATGTATTTCAAAATTTTCTGGTAGCCACATTTAAAAAGTGAAAAACCACATTAAAATATAGTATGTCATTTAACTCGATATACCCAAATATCATTATTTCAATGTATAATCCATACGCAATTATCAGTGAGATATTTTACATTCTTTTTTATACTATGTCATTGAAATCTGGTGTGTATTTTCTATTTTTAGCACATCTTAATTTGGACTGGCCACACTTCAAAGTGCTCAATCGCCACATGGCGGTAAAGCTATGGTATTAGTCAGCTCGGGTTTCATCTATGCTTGGAGAGCCCTGAGCCACCCAGAGAGGCTGAGCATCTGAATCAAATCTCCTGGTTGGAGGTGGAGATACTATTTCTTTCTCTTTGTTTCTCATTCCCTTCCTCCTCTTTGGTACCATGTAATGCGTGCTAACCATGTGCCAGATACCAGACACTGTGCTGGTCACTGTAAATGCATTATAATCCTGCAAGAGTCGGAGATCTTAATTTATATATATATAAAAGTATAAAGTAAATGAGATAACCAAATAATGGCAATGAGAGCATAATGGTTGAGAGAACAGACTTGGGAGCTATTCATACATGTTTCTGCCACTTCCTGTACACCTTGGGGAAGACATTTCTCAACTTCTCTAAGCCTTGGTTTTACCATCTGTCAAATGGACATAACAAAAGTACCTCCCTTAGAAACGTTGTTCTGTGATTTCAATGAAATCATGCCTATATGGGGGACCATGCCTACATTTCAAAGGTTCTTCCGGCTGGTCTAAGAATTAAATTGACATGAGACAGATGAACTGGAGAAAAACAAATGTAATTTTGTATGTATGGGAACCCTCACATATATGAGGAGTTTAATAATGGAAAAGTTAAATGAGGTATATATGCCATCCTGAGCTAAGCAATGGGTTAGAGACCTGGGGCTTCAAAGGGGAGGAGGGCAATAAGAAGAGCAGATTAGTAATTAGATGTTTGCCCTGCCATACAGATGAGTCATTCAGATAAAACTTGTCTCTGAAAATAACTCTTATTCCGGCAAACCCCTCCATTTAGATTCTTCTAGGTAGTTAAGGAAGGGTAGAAAGTTTCTCTTAAGCCTGCAGGGTCTTGATGACCTTCAGCTCAAAATAGTTCACATGCCAAAGTAGTACATTTTGGGAAGACGGGTTCTGAACCCCTCCACCTGCAAAGCTGTATGCATTCATTATATATTAATATCCTTAAATGGGAGAAATGTGGGATACGCTAGAATTTGTAGCACATTATGCAAATATTCCTGCTGCCTGTACTACAGCGGTGCAAAGACGTTAGGTGACCTAGCCAAGGTAACACGGCTAAAGAGTAGTGACCAGGTTCTCACCCGGTTTGCTGTCTCTAAAGCAATTATTTCTTGCCATTTGTTTACAGTTACAATATGGACTGAATTTGTACTGATGCTGTGACATAAAATGAAAAGTTCTCTTGAAAGAGAAATTCCTGATATCTGCTTGCCATTCTCATAGAAGCAGAAGTCAGGGGGAAATTCTGGGTGTTCTGTTTTGTTTTGCGGGTAAATAAGAATTTACTGTTTTAAAAAACTAGACAAGGAACTTACACATAGAGGAAGATTAAATTTAATTTTCTTTGCTCCTTTCTTCTTTTTGACTCTTCTTTTAGTAGGGAACTGTGCCTTGCATATATTGGCATTAAATTCATGCATGTTGTCTTAAACCAAATTTGCATTTTTCTAAAGGAGAGAGAGATTAAGGCTATTATTCCCCATTAACAATACATTTATAGGGACATGTGCCTCTCATCTTTTAAGACAAAAATTTTCTTGAAATTTATAGAAATTTGATATTACCTGTAAGAGTTATAGGTGAAAGTTTCTGTGTGTAAAAATGTTTTTTTCACCCAATTAGCAAGTGAAAACAAAACAAACGCCAGTGCCATTGGGTCTAATTCAGTTAACTGTACCACTTTGAGTATGCCCTCTCTGCCTAGATGGTATACTTTCCATTTGTTCCACAGGATTGTTTCCTCTAGTCTTTTGCTATAAAACCTCTCTAACCGCTTTCTCTTTGATTTCGTCTCATTCTATTTTTCTGTCACTCTTTTGTCCTCCATCACTGCCGCTTTATGATTCCCAGGAGAGTCCTAGCAGAGGTCACATGAACCAGTGAACAGCGCTGCAGGGTCAGGAGAGTCAAGTGGCAGCACAGTGTGAGCCCAGGGCCATGGCTAGCCTCGGTGTGTGCTTCACCTGCAACAACCCCCCGAAAGGAAACCATGTTCAACTCCATTTTCATCTTGCGATACCTATGTGAGTCCTGCTTACTTATTGTCCTACTTTCTGAAGGAAAAACCAAGGTCAGGGACATGCCTGGATATGGGGGTTCCAGTGCGGTCTGCCTCTGTCGTGTCATTTCTTAGCTAGTGACACCTATAATTTCTGCCCAAGGACTCCCTCCACGATCTGGCTACCGTTTAACTTCTATGCCTTCTCTCTCTCCAGTCCGGACTTCACTGTACTGGAGCCACCCCGCCTGCCTTCAAACATGCTCTTCCCTCTGGCTGAGTCGTCCCTCTCCTGCTCCTGTCCCTGACTAGGTCCTACTCAGCCTTTTCAGCAGGGAAACCAGCCCCTCAATGGAGCTAAGTTTTCTTTTTCTCTTCTCTTCTCTTCTTTTCTCTCCTCCCCCCCTCCCTTCCTTCCTTTCTTAAGTAGGCTCCAGGCCCAGCGTGGAGCCCAACTCGGGGCTTAAACTCATGACCCTGAGATCAAGACCTGAGCTGAGATCAAGAGTCAGACGCTTAACTGACTGAGTCACCCAGGCATCCTGGGAGCTGATTTCTTGATCCAGTTTAGGCCCTCATATGGGTTCCGCATAGCATCCTGGTTCTCCCTCCCCCCGCCCCCCACCCCACTCCCCAACTTTCATCTGGAATTATTTGTTTACTGTCTGTTTTGCCAGCTAGAACATATGCCTAAAGGTAAGGATCCTGATTTTTTATTTACTTCAGTGTCTCTTATACTTAGCACATAGTTGGCACTCAATAAATATTGGCTTGTGGGTGGTGGAAAGCAACTGAGCAGGGCATCTTAGGAAGCTTCCCCAGGTTGCTACCACCTTCACCCCCTTTGCCCCAACTGTAATGGGGTACGTAATAAGACAGACATTTCTATTCATCACCAAAGCTTGCTTGGGGAGAGCACTGTGTTTGTTTAGAACAAATATTGAAATAGTTAGCAGATATGTGGTTAAGAATATGGATTTTGAAGATCGATTTCCTGGTTTTGAATCATAGCTCTGCCACTCAATGGCTAGAAAACGTTGGGCAAATTACGTCTCTAGGCCTCAGTTTCTCCATGTGTAAAATGGAGGTGAAAATAACAGCACCTACCTTAGAGGACTGTTGTGAGGATTATATGAATGAATACACACAGAGGACTGAAGAATTCCTGCATACAGAAACAGTACGTGCTGCTGTTATTATTACTATTAGTAGATGATTCGGGGTTTGGGGTGAGCTCAAGGAAACAGAGTTGATCACCAAATTTTGCTTGTCAGGAGAGCGGTCCTGTTCACTGTGGGCTTTCTGTTTTGCATGTTTGGGGAGAGCGGCTGAAGCCAAGCTGATTTACTGTGCCAATTAGAGATGAGATAATTTTGACATTGGCAGGAGAGGGAGGCAAGAGCCATTTGTACGTTCAACAAATATTTACCGAATGTCTATTCTGTGCTAGACATAAAGGAAAATAAGATAGTCACAGCTGTTACAGAGCTCCCAAAAAATCAAGAAAGGAGAGAGAAGCTAGAGAGTCTGGGGGACTGTGGGGGCTGGGGGGTGGACCAGTTTCTGTCTATTGGGTGAGGCACAGCAGAGAAGGATGTTGAGAGAACAGAAATGCTAAGGCAGGATTTTAAAGCATCCGCTATAGGATGTGTCATGTAAATCCTCCCCCACCCCGCCATCCCCTACAAAATCTTCCATGAAGTTTCCATTGCTCACTGGAGAGAGCTTGAAGAAGGGGAAGATAGCAGATTTCTGGGTTATAACTGTTAGGGGAAAGAAGCTATAGGCAGAAAAGCCCTTCCGTACTCTTGTGTGCTCCCAGTAAGGAAGCATTACAGTGCATGCAGTATTTAATCATTATAAATGATACCTGCCTGCATTGTATAATACAAGACGCTTTGCAATGAATGCAAATTAAACAGTACCAATAGCAATCATATAACTGAAAAGAAGAGGCATTATTCAAGACAGGAAACCTGGGACTTCTAGGGAAAAGGAGCCTCGGAGCTGGGAGTCACATATGACCACCAACCAGCCCCTCTGTGGTTCATTAGTCAAACTGCTGATTCCTCAGCAACTGTGACTTGTTATTTTATAAACCGCTGCTTAAGAGGATGCAGGCTTTCTAAAACATAAATATCCTAAGGTTTAGGTGTGGGGGAAAAAAGGGGTGCACTATATGCTTCTGGTTCCCATCCTTTTATGACTTCCTGTTTTTCACTTTCACCGTCTCTTTTAAGAATTTAAAGAACTGTATATAAAAATCTAAAGGAACAACAATGTAAAGAAATGTACATATTTCTTTAAAAAAGCAGCAGCCTAAGAAGTAATCAGTCATCAAACTAAATAAAACAAAACTATCAATTTGCCTGAATTTCCAAGAGTGAAATAAATAAAGCTCTGTTGGAATTTACCTACACAAATTGAGACTTTCCAGGGAGGAGAGAAATAAACTAGTCTTTTCTTCTTTTTTCTTAGATCTGTTTACTGTGTAAACCCTGGGGTTTTTGCATCTTATAATGTGACTACTGATTAAAAAGATATACGGTTGTTTATTAATGTTCTCAAAGCATGATGCAAATTCACATCACCTTGGGTATATTTTGCCCCTAAAGCTATGAAGTAAATATGGAAGCATTTTGTAGTTAACAAGGCCAAAATATGTTAATTCAAATAGTTGGCTTTGAATAGGATTTTCCTTTAAATCATTAATAGGAAAATGAAGAGAGCTTGGGTGGTCAAGCATGAAATGTAAATGAGAGTAGTTTTCTTTTTTGTCTCATCCTCCCATGTTATTTGATGTTAAAATTTAAATTTGATAATGCAGAATATGACCTTATCATGAAATAATGCAGCTTATGCCCCAGATTTTTTGACAGCAGTATTGTAACTATGATTTTTAAGTACCATTTTCAAATGAGAAGTTCAGTGAAAAAATTAGACATTTTGAATTGGTGGAGTCAGAAAATGAGCTTCCCTGTCCTTTTATCTACAGGACCATACTTTTTTTAATCAAAAACTAAGATAGAGAGTGTTAGAGCCAAGCAGAGACAAACCTAGATCTCTTTAAATGGATGTAAAATTACCAGTGAAATCCCTGAAGGGCCAAATAATACAGGAAGCGTATACTTTTGCCCTCTTATTAAAATGAGGAATATATTTCTTTAAAGCAGAAAAGGGCTTCACAAACCTCTTTTCAGCTCTGGGTTTCTAATCAGCCTCAGAATGGCAACCATTCCCTATTGTCAGGCCGCTGGTGAGAAGTGCAAAGGGGCCAGCCGCAACCAAGAGCTCCAGAAAATCAAGGTGGACACCAGGCCTCACTTCTGCCATTCTGTTACCAGAAAGAAAATTTCAGAAAGAGGTCAGTTTAAAACACACACATTTTAGCCAGGTTTTAAGTATAACTACCTCCTTAAATATAACTGATCCTGTGATTATAAGCTTTTCAACGTAGGTGTTAGTGAACCATTTTTTCCCATTTTTTGGACCTAGGGAAAAAAAAAAGACCTCAGAGGGTGGTACATTTCCATAAAAAAAAAATGACCTAATTTACTAGCATTAGAAAACTATGAAGTTTGTGCAGTTTTCAGATGACCCAAGATTTGGGCTGCTTTACAGCGATAACTAAATTCATGGCAAAGTGAAGAATGATAAAAGCTCATGCTAAAATATCCTGTCTAAAGTATGCTTTACTTTGGAAGGCATCAACAACAGCAATGCACCATTTGCCAGAAACGCATTTCTGTACCAACAAAACTCTTGCGATTAGGGCATACCCCTGAGCAACTATCACACTGCACTGAGCTCTTGAGAATATTCTGGAAGCATCACTGTGAGCCGCTGCTTCTTAGTAGGGGAGAGAAATGAAATTCAGCAGCAGCAGCAGCAGCAGCAACTTTTGGAAGGAGAAAAACGGTTTGCCTCTTAGGATGCTTTTCTCCTGGAATGGGTTTACGGAGAGCTCCGTACCTCTGGAGCTTTAAATCTCTGGGCCGTTGAATCTCACTCCGCCTCTTCTGAAGTTACAAAAATACCTTCTGTCTATGGTGTGGCAGGAATAGAAAGTTTGGAAAATTAAATGGGTATGACTTCAGATAACCCAGATGACATACATGCAATAGCATTCCATGAAGAATTTATTCAACCCAATCCGTTGCATGGAGTTAATCAAGACACACACAGTCTCCAAATTTTGCACTCCAAAAAAGGAGGGAAAATGCAAGGGTCCGGTGCAGCTCCCGGGACCTACTGAGAACCATTTTGTTACAAATGTATCCAAGTCCCCAGCACCAGAGACTTGTGGGGCGCCGCTCGTCCTCGCTGCACTCGCTCCGCAGCTTCCAGAGGTGGCGGTTGTGCTATGAAGGCAGACCCCGCCAAGCTGGCCGACAAGATGCTGCGTACCCCCAAGTGCTCGCGGTGCCGGAACCATGGTTTCCTGGTGCCGGTCAAGGGCCACGCGGGCAAGTGCCGCTGGAAGCAGTGCACCTGCGAGAAGTGCTACCTGATCACCGAGCGCCAGAAGATTATGGCAGCGCAGAAGGTGCTCAAGAAGCAGGCCTCCGAGGAGGAGCAGGAGATGGCCCTCGGCGCGCAGGGGCTGGAGCTGTTGTCCGGGGTTGCGGCCGCTGCCCCGGGCTCGAGCCTCCGCCAGCTGCTTCCGCTGGCCGTTTCGGAAGACCGGGAGCTAGGCCCGGAGTGCCGCGTGACCGCGGGCTACCCCGAGAGGCCCCCGCGGGGCCCAAGCCCCGGCCCGAGCGCCTTCCAGCCAGTTCTGGGCAGCCGCGGCCACGTGGGGCTGAGCGAACGAGCCACCGTGGCCATGCCCAGTTCTGTGGGGCCCCAGCTCGGGGCGGAGGCCGCAGGCAAGGGCTACCCCGGCCGCTTGGAGCTGCGCAGGCCGCTGCGGACCGTGCCCAGCCCGCCGTTCACCGACTTCGGTAAGATTCCCGGGCCCCGCGTGGCCTCGCCCTGCCTGTGATGCCTCTCCGGGTTGCAGCCTCCCCGTGCCCTGCGCTGGCGGCCCAGGCCACCCTGGATGGTGCAGGGATGGGCCCTTGGGGTGGGGGTGGGTGGGGTAAATGCTTTCAGAGGTACTCTTGCTGTGGGGAACCGTTCTCTATTTGGGTTGGGGGCCATTTTGCAAAAAGGTAAAAAGAAAGCTAGAACGGAATGGGTGGTTTTGGTGGCTTTTAACATTTAGCTTCTCGCCTTTCCGTTTTGGGAGAAAGAAAATGGCCCCTAATCGCCTTAGCTGTGGCTCCTCCTCCCGGAAGACGCCCTAGCAAGACGGCCCTACTGCACTTGCGCACTTCTTCCCGCCCTTTTCTTGGGCTGGTGGCGCCTTCTTCCAGACGCCCCTGTGGGCGGGCCTGCGCAACGATGAGTGCGCCTGCGCACTCTTCCCTTTCCAGCCGCTGGAGGCTCCTCCCAGCCAACTTCCTTTGGAAGGGCCCTGGTCCAATGCGTCTGCGCGCCCCTTCGCGCCCTTTCCCAGGGAGTGGGAAGGAGGCAGTTCTCTGAGGCCCCCTGGAGAAGAGTTAGTCAAGTGATACATTGCCTCTTTTTCTTCCCTTCCCACCATATGTGTAAATTACATGGTTCCTTATGTCTTGGTGATTTTCAGTATTAAAAGTACAGTTTCAAGTCATATACAGATTTGAGGCTCTTTTGGGGTGCAGGCACGTGATTTTTTTTTTTTTTTTTTTCTCTATGGCAGTATAGTAGAAAGAGCACAGGAGACTGGGAGACTGCTCGGTCACCTTAGGCAAGCCCCTTCCTTCTGTGGCAGTCTCTCCCCTCTGTGCTAAGGGGATTGGCCTGGATGCCCTCTGAAGGCCATTTCTGCCTTCTGGGACATTCTAGGAGAATTTAGGTTCCCAGGAAACTAGAGGGGGAAGACAGACCTGAAACAGCAATTCTAGAAGATACCTTTCTACAGACTCAGTGCCTTTCTCTGTTCCATCTCAACAGGGACTGAGCACCTAGCTGTGACCCAACACTAGTGATGAAAAGGTGAAGGGGGAAAAGTCACATTTGTTGTCTTCAAAGATCTTGTCCTTGTGGAAGGGAGAGTGCTGGTCAAGGAATTGTGCAAATCAATGTAGAGAGCTCTAATAATTGATGGTTTAGTTGTGGTCTGAGGGAAGAGCAAGAGCTGAGTACTGAGGACTTACTGAGGCACAGTGGGGTTAGGGGGCAAAAGCCTTCTAAACTGAGGGAACAGCATGTGCAAAGGCCTTGAGGTTCATGAGAAAGGAGAAGCTGCTAGGTTACAGTGCTTGAGGAGGCTGGAGTGGAGGCAGGAACCAGGCCTCATGGGGCTTTATGGCTGTGCCAAGGACTTGTTCTAAGAGCAGTGGGACGAGGCTGAAGGGCTTAAAAAGCAGGGAGGATCAAAAGCATAATGGATGTGGGAGTTCTTTGTAAGTGGCTTTGAGTGTTGTACTGCTCCTTTGTACAGTGATGTGATGTTCTTTTCTCTAGCTGTGTGTGTTTTTAACACTTCCTTCTTTGCTTACCTTTTCAGGGCTTCCTCTGAGCATCAGCTCAGATTGTGTGGTGGGGTCCGAGTACCTGGAGAGAGAGCCTTCCAAGCTGTATCCCAGCTGCTCCAACATGCATTCCTACTGCCCATTCCCACTGGGCTACCAGGATGGATCCCCAACTCCGGGCATCCCCTTGCAGCGGGGCTTCCGGCATGTGTCCTGCAGCCACTTCCATGGAGGAGCCTTGGTAAGTCCCATCCCCATTCCTTTCCCGGTTCCTCCTTATCCCAGATGCCCTATTGCTCTTAGGGATCCTCAGTCCCGGGAAGCAAACCCATGGGCCAGTCTGTGCCAGGCCCCGAGCACTGGCGGCACGGATACAGCATTGACCTTGTGCAGCACGCACCTCTGAGAGCGCACACGTGTAGGCAAGTCCATTCGCGTGTAACCAGGTTGGCCTGGCTGGCTGGGCTGTGGTGTGTGCTTTTCAGGGCTGGGGGATCAGACAAGAAGGAACGCAGACACATCTCAGATAAACCTGGGGGACAGCCGCACAGTACCACCCACTGAGTGAGTGACTGTCAGCCTGGACTCACGGCATGCTGGGGCCGGAAGGGTGCTTCCATTTTGCTGGGCACCAGGAGGGAAGTCTCACTGTCCTGGCACCACAGTCGAGGGCAGAGCCCGGAGCAGATGTAGGTCCCCTGCCCAAAGTATGGGCCACTTGAGACTTCAGGCGGCTTTCTGGAGGAATTGAAGCTTAGTCATGAAAAGTAGGGAAACCTTCCCCCAAATACCTGTCACCTCAGGAAATACTCATTGAAAGAATGGATGAGGTTTAATCTTTTTGTAAGAGCACTGGTCCTTTACTAACTGCTGTGCTCTTTAAGCTTGGAGTTTTGAATACTGAGTAAGTAAGAGTCAGGCCGTCCCTGTTGTGTGAGGTGCAAGTCGGGGTGACCAGGTTTTGTGGCCTTGGTTACCAGCTCCTTCCAGACTAGAGTAGTTAAAAGCCCTTTTCCTTCTGGCAACCCTGAGGTCTGTCAGGACTGCAGGATAGTCAGAGGCCTGGGTAACCAGTCCTGACTCGGCCCTTCGGGCTGGACCTGTGCGGCATGTCGGTTCTAATGCAGCTCACGTTCACGGAAACATAGACCACCATTACCTTTCCTCCCCCCTCAGAGCTAAATGCCTAACTCTGGGATGTTTCTGTTGGGCGGAGTGAGGACAGAGCAGGCTTCTTTGTTTAATGGCGAAAGTGATTGAGAAGAAAGGAACGTGTGACATTTACATCCCGACTAAGAGTCTTAGCTGCAGAGCGGAGCCAGTGGGATGCCCCCCCAGATGTGTCCACACAGGTCAGGCACACGGCGCTGGGTCCCCACTCCAGCTGCAGCCCCGGCAGCACCTTTTCTGTCTGTTTTAGACATTGTAAAGTTTTACGTAAGTCATTTTCCATTGATTCAAGGGAAAAGACTTTGAAAACTCTCCCAGGGTGCCTACTGACCCTTCTGTGAGCCATCAGGGTACACTGTGCCACCCCACTTGGAGTAGAGGAAGAAGACTCAGAGAAGCTAAGTATTTGTTCATGGTCACAGAACTGGGCAGGGAGGGCCAGGTATTCAAATTACATAGCTGGTCAGTAATAGAGCAGTCACCCCAACTCTGGAGCCCTGGAACTCCCCGAGGTATGTCTGTCAGGCAAAGGCAGAGCAAACATGGCCCTTGACTCTCACCACCACCCCTGCCATATCTGAACTCTGTGGGTGCTGGCCACCCCACTGCAGCCCAAGGAGAGCACGACGCCTCCAGCCTTCACACAAAGAGGGGGCTCTGGCCAAGTGGAGCACGCACCCACCGTCTGCTCACACAGAAGCTTGGATGGAGCCTGGCGTCCAGGGTAGAGCTCTGATTGACAGGCTTGCCAGACGGCCTTTGTTAAGAGTGTGATCTCAGTTGGTTTATCTGGGCCTGAGCTGCCACCACAGGCCCCAGGCAGGAGCTGTGATCCAGGGAGAGACTTGGCTGAGCAGCTTGGAATTAAAGCACTAATAATCCCCCTTCCCACCCCCTTCACGTCTGGATAGAGGATCAGGCATTTATTTCTGAAGCTGTCTCAAACCCAAGAGCCTATGAGTTGCTTTCATCCTTGTCCTGCTGCCCCCTGCCTGGGCTCTGGGCTCTGAGATACTCCCCAGAGATGTCTTCAGCCTCCTATTCCTGTCCCTGCCCCATTTGCTGCTTCTTCACTTTCTCTGTTCTCTTCCCACAAAACAGCACAAGCTTGGAGTTGGACAGACCTGGGATCCAATCCTACCTCCGCTGTTTACTAGCCATATGGCCTGGGGAAGCCATCTAAACTCTGAGGGTCTGACTCAGGTTCTCAGCCTGGACAGTAGGGGAAAGACTACCTATCTCATAGGGCCATTGACAGATTGGAGAATGTGTAATGCATGGAAAGTGCCTGGCACAGGGTCTGGCACGTAGTAGATACTTGAAGGTGGGCTTTCTTCCCTTCCTTGTTAGGAAATGCTGGGTTAATCTAAAGAGATTTTTGCAGACTGCCTCAAGGCTTTAATGTGCTCATGTGTGACTCACCGATGTGGGGGCAGTGCGTGGGGTTTCTCAAACTCCCTTGTCAAAGAACACTTTTAAGAGCACATAAGATATCTTATAGGACACTAGGGTTCTCCAGAACACAGCTTGTAAAGTGCTCTGAAGTTTCGGGATGCCGAAGTAAATAAGAGGAACTACATCTGAAATTTATTATGATTTTTTATTGCGTTCATGTCTTTCTCTGTTTGGCTCTGAGCTGTGTAGTCCTCACTCCAGATGCCCCCATTCCAGCCTTAGGGTCCTGTGGCATGAGCGTGGCTTCCACGTTCAGAAGGAGCAGCCACATGGAGGGCTGCCCACTGAGGCTGCTTTGCCGAGGTCTCCCAGCTGCCCTTGCCTTGGGAACGGCTGCACCACACCCAGCTCTTCTCCTGTTGTGTTGGAATAGGGCCTCCAAAGGCCCCCTGACTCTCAAGTCTAAGTCCTTAGCTGTACAGAAAAAGGGACCACGAGGGGTTGGGATGCGTTGGGACCCTTCCGCAGCACGGGGCAGTGGAGTCTGACAGACAATCCAGTTCTGCCGCTTACCAGCTCTGTGGCCCTGGGCCCGAAGCTTCACCTCACGGACACTGTCGTCATTATTGTGAGGAGGGTACTAGAACCTCCCTCCTGGGGTCATAAGGGTGGAAGGAGGTCCCGGGTCTACGCATATACAGAAGGGCTCAGTGTGACTGTGTGGCTGTTCCCCAGGCTCATCTGAGATGTGCCTGAATTCCTTCTTGCCTTAATCATTTGGTGGGTATTTGCCGAACACCCTGTCCCAAGTGCCCTGTGCCCAGGTGCGGGGGCCGCACAGGTGAATCTACCCCTTGGGGACCCCCCCCCCCCATTGAGGAGTCAGACCTGTTGGACCAGCCTGTCTGGCTTCTCTGCTGCGTGTGCCCGCAGGTGCCCGAGCCGGTGGGAGACTTCCAGCCCAGCTACTACCCGCCGCCGCCGCCGCCGCCGCCGCAGCCTCAGTTCCTCCCGCCAGGCTTCCTGTCTGCGCTCCACTTCCTGCCGCCGCTGCCGCCGCCGCCGCCACCTGCGTCTTTCTCTCTCACTGTCCTGTCTGATACAGACAAGGAAGCCACTGGTAAGTGGGCTCCAGTCCGCCAACTTCTGGGGAGCCAGGAAAACTTCCTGGAGGAAGGGGGCCTATTCTATAGAGAAGGGAAGTGGAGAGCAGAATTTAAAATGCACTGGGCCCAGGGGTGAGCTCTTTCCTTACACCCATCCCTTTATTCCATCTGCAAGCATCTAAGTGAGGGAGGTCCCCAATCTCTAAGTGAGGGGGGTCCCCAATCGCAGGTGAGAAAACCAGTGGAACCCAGAGAGGTTCTCGCATATGTAAATGGCAGATGGCAGCCCTTGGATTTCAGCAGAATTCTCTCTGGCTCTGGGTGCAATGCTAATTCCCTCCCCTTATCAGCGCCTGTGGGCAGAGATGTGGAGGATGGCACGCGCGGTGTGTTCAGAAGACCAGGGGTGCCAGGCTTCTCTGGCTGGGCTGGGGCCTCTCTGGCCAGGGAACGAGCAGATGCCGAGCCTGGCGCAGCGGCTGGAGCGGGGCCGGGGCTGCTAGGGATGCCTGCTCTGCCCCAGGCCTCTCTGTGGAGAGAAACAGACCCGGGGCTAGGCCTGTCTTCTCGTCTGAAAAATGGATCCTGTCACAGGCTTACTGGGACGTCAACTGACATTTTGGATGGAAAAATGCTTTAGGTTTTCTTTTGAGGGCTCTTGCCGTGTTAAACGTTCTAGGACGTTTTTTTCCTTTTTTCCTGAGGCTCCTTAGGAAAATGAAGTGAGGCCTGTTGGCCACTTGCTGCATGGGAGACGCCTGGGTCCCCAGGCTGGAGGGATGGTGTGTGGCTGGAAGCACGCTGGCCGCGGAGCCAGACAGCCTGGGCGTGGGTCCTGGCTCCGGCACTTAGCGGACCTGCGGCAAGTCCGTCCAGTCCTGTGCCTCAGCTCCACCTTCTGCCGAGCGGGCTGATGGTCCCTGCCGCAGCAGGTGCTTCTGAGGACTAAACAACCCGAACCCGAGGACGGTGTTGGCGGTCGTTCTTATTGACGGTTTCCCCTCCTCCCCTTGCTGACGTGGTGTTGCGGGGCAGAAAGACGCCGAGGTTCAGAGCTGCAGGGTGGCTTGCTTCTTGCCACCCAGCTGGAGTCCGTGTCACCGGGCCGGGGCTGGGCGGCCAGTGTCTGGACACCTAGCAAAGGAAAGGCAAAGGCGTTCTCCACGGGGGCTGGGAATGGTGAGAATGCCTTATGGAAAGTTTACATCTGGAAGTAGGTCATCCCCCTCTTAGTAAATGCAGCTCCTCCTCTTTGTCCTTCACAGATGACCAGGACCAAGACGCGGAGGTGCCAGAAGCGCCGCCCTGTGAGCCCAGCCAGCCGCCCTCTCAGGAGCCGTCCGACTAGGCCCAGGCACTCGGGCCAGCGGGGCGGGGGCTTGGGGGTGTTACAGCAATGATGTTCTTGTCCGTGTTCGGAGATGTGTAGGGAGGAAGGAGAGTGGGAGGTATAAAATGGCAGTTAATTTCCATTTCAAGACAGGAGGGAGGAGGGTGATTTCTGAAGGTCTCTCAACCCTGAGATGTGGGATTGACCAGGAGCGTGGAGGATGGTTAGCAGGGGAGGGCCAGGGCTCTGAGGATTGCGGGGCTGGTGGAAGCTCACATTTAGGAATGAATTTAACCGAGTCTGGGTGGTTCTGTTGTTAAACTCACTCCCGGATACGGTCTTTGATTTCCTCAGGCCCCGCTCCAGGACAGGGGGCACGGTCTAATTCAGCCTTCTGCTTCTGCCTCTGTGTGGTCCCCGCTGGGGGCAGCACAGACACCAAGCCCCCAGCACATCCAGGTGGCCGGTGTGGGCAGCGGGGCTCCGGGCGCTGACAGCGGGTTCTGCAGTGTCCCTCCCTGCCGCTCTGGCTCGAGTGGGCTGCCTGGCCACCGCCCCTCGCCCCTTCTTCAAGGGGCTTCGCTAAGCATTCTGACCGCTGGGGCTGCTTCATCTCCCCTCCAACAGTTGAAGCCACTCTAGGCATCATTTCTGGTTTAAAAAAACTCCATTAAAGTTTGACTATTTGATATTTTTACAGCGATTGCCGACTTTAAAAAGTAGGCTGTTCATAAGCACTGATGCAGTTCTCGGAGAGTAGAATGGTGCTTCTAAATCATCTCTGTATCCGTTTCTTCTCTGGGGACAGTTGACTGTTGAAATAAAATAAGCAATGGAAATTGTCGTGGCAGATTTATTCTCTCTTGAAATCCTTGTGGAAGGTGTTGGGTAAGGGGTCAGGTCGGGGCCTGGCAGGTCCCTCCCTAGCCTACCTCCCCTCTCCCTTTGCCTCTGTTAGCGAGAGGCTTGGGCCAAGCTACCAGATTTTTGACTATCATTATTATTGGTATTACCACCACTTTTTTTTTTTTTTTTTAAGCAGTGGAGACCTTTTCAGGAAATCTGATGCAGACCCCAAATATAAAGATTTCTTTTACTTTCCCTCACCCAGCTGTGGGGGTGGTCAGAGAAAGCCTTCTGGAGAAGTTGGGGTCTTAACGCCATCTTGAAGGTGAAAGTAGGCACTCCCAGTGGGGTGTGTGTGTGCAGAGAGTAGGGGACCTGGAGTGAAGGATTCTGGGTGAGAGATTATGTCCTGTTCTCTGTCCAGGAAAGGACTGGCATTCAAGAGAACAGGGCGACATGTTTCCTGCCTGGCCGCTAGGCAGGGGTGTCCCAGCATCCTCATAGGGTAAGTGGCAGGACAATTGCTGAGATGCGATACTCGCCTGTTCTCCCAACATTAGTGCGGTGGCTGGGCCTGGGCCTGCTCTGCTGGAAGGCACTGGAGCAGGATACAGTCATAGGAATGTTTCAGTTACTGCTTTATAGACGGTTCTTTCAGCGGGGCCGACCTAAGCGTGCCGAGGCCTGTAGGTCAGCCTTGGACCTGGACCTGATGATGTGACTTTGGACTAGCCTGGCTTTGAGGCAGAAGCTCCCCGCACTCCTGGGTCCACAGCACTGCAGGAGCCCTGGCTTCCAGGTGACCTCACTCCCCCTGCCCTCATTGGACCCTGGCCTGTCCATGTGGCCAAGTATGGCTGAATCAGTGCCCCTACTTTTTCAAACACTTTATTTTATTGTATGTAGACTCCATGTTTTGAAAGGTTTTTCAACCAAGATCCATTAATCAAAGTATTTCCGATCAACGCACACAGAGAGGTATGAGAATCTGACTGCATGGACTCCCATCACATTCCAGACCAGTGCAAGGAAACAGGATGTTTATTTAGCCCGTGGGGTTTGAGATGGGAAGCTCTGGCTCGCTGAGAAGGGCAGTGACCTGTTGCTGGAGTCCATGTCCACAGGACTCCACAAAGGGGAGGATTGCTCAGTTCTATAGGCCTGTGATCTGATGAATCTCTGGAGGCTAGTTAGCATCTTTCCTGGAACCTTGAGGGTGCCAGCCTGGGTGAAAAGACAACCGTGGGGCTGGGTTGGAGACCTGAAGTCTTCCTCCCTTACCCCTGGTATGAAGCCCCAGTTCTGATAGCCCCAGCTTGTCCTTGCGTGTGTGTTCTCACCATGCATGCTTACCTCGGAGGGGTCAGTGGACCCCTGCTCCCTGGAGCCTTTCCAGTCAATCCAGTCTGTGCTCCCTGAATGTCCTGTTCCTGCAGCATGAGCTCTGAAACACCAGATCTGCTCATGTTGCTGCCTTGCTCACACACCTTCTATGGCTCCCTACTGCTCTGGGGCCAACATCTTCAACGCAGTCTGCCTGCCCACCTCTCCAGACTCCTCTCCTCATAGGCTGGCCCAACTCAGGTCTTGGAAGAGTAGAGTCTGCCAGGTGCAGGCAGAAAAGGATGGGAAGAGAAACGCAGCCAGAAGCAGCACAGCTCATCCCTAACGACTGAGGCTTGGCCATAAGCTGGGAGAAAGTTCTGGAAGGCGGCTGGCATTGCTGAGCCGGATGTACTGTCAGGGCGCTGCCAGGAGAGGGCTCGCGGGCAGCAGCTGTGAGCGGGGCCTGTTGCCTAGCGACCGGCCACAGAGAACCGCGCAGGTCGGAGGCCCGCAGAGCTGAAGGAATAGGTTTCTGCAGCGCCGCCGGGCTTGAAGCGCCCCCCAGAGACCTGGGATCTCTGGGGGAAATCGAAATGGTGAGCCTCCAGGCTGGGCAGTCATCTTTGCGCTGTCCTGCCTGTGAAACAGGTGCCCTTCTATCTTTGTCTTCAGACACCAGTCCCAACCCCATCCCCCGTGTCGTTGGGCTTATTCCTCTCCTTTCTCTCCGTTCTGCACTTGTGCCCTTGCAGTCTTCCACCAGACTCCTTCCAGCTCCACCTACTTGTCTCCTACTTACCCTTCCCGACTTAGCTCCGCGGCCCCCTCCTCCAGGCCAGCTCAGCCCGCTTTAGGAGGCTTCTGTGGGGCCTGCCCAGGCCCTCTGTTGCCCTCTCTCACCCGGATCCCACTGAGTAGATGCCCCTCCCACAAGTCTTGGAGCTTCCAAGGGGCAGAGACAAGGTGTCATTTGTCCCTGTGTCCCCAGCTCCCAATGTGGGCTCAGCATCAGTGAGGCAAGCAGTATCGAGTGGCTGTTACAGAATGAATGGCTGAATCTCAGGGCCGCCTTGTGCATTTGGGGGTGGAGAATGGAGTTGCCCTGCCTCTGGCCCCCACGGCAGCATCTTTTGCCTTCCGTCCGTGTGCTCTGTCTGCTGGGATCCCGCACGGGGCAGAGGAGCAGGGAGTGAGCCTTCACTGAAACTACACTGTGTGCCAAGCACCGCACCCCTTCCCTCACCGAACCCTCCCAACAAGCCAGGGAAGACGTGTATTACCCCTATTTTACGAAGGAAAGTGAGGCAAAGAGCGATAGTGATTTTCCCAAAGTCATGTAGCTTCTCAGTGACCAAGGGGCTGTAGAGGGCCACATACATCCCTGAGCACCAGTTTTTAATATCCATTTTTCCCTGAGTTACTATCGTCAGTTTTTTTTTTTTTAAACCATGTGAATGCACCCTAGTTTCTGAGCAGATTCTAACAGCATAGGGAGAGCAGCCTAAGGTCATTTGCCTCTTGAAACCACTGCCCACTCTACTGACTGCAGCCCCTCTTAGAGGGGCTAAAAAATGCTAAAGTGGGCATCATGGTGGTCAGTGTGGAAAGGGCCATCAGGGTCTCAGGGCCAGAAGGTGGTCAGCATCTCCTGGTGCCCGAGCTCTGGTCGTGGCCTGGGGTTCACTGTAAGCACCATTGTGTGAGCCAGGACTGACAAAATGCTTGTTCTTGTGGTTTGTGTGGGGCAAGGAAGTGTGTCTTCTAAGGCAGCACTAATAGGTTTGGTCCCCAAAACCCTCCTGGAGAGAAACTTTCCTACCACGATACCCCCCCAGTTTTCCTGGAGAGTGGGGGTGCTCTGCACCCTCTTGTAGACAAAACACACCCCTCGGGGCTCGGGGCAGGGGATGAGATCCTCTCCGTCCACTCCTGGTGCTGTAGTCTTGGCGGACCTGGGGCTCGGTTCCTCTTACTGGGGAGCTGCTCAGAGACGCCAGAGGATTCATGGCCTCTTCTCATTGGCCAAGGCTCAGGGTCTTCAGGCCCCGCTCTTCCTCCTTGCCTTTCCCTAGCCGTGTGTTCTTGGGCACATCACACACCCTCTCTGAGCCTCCCTTTGCCCCCCATAACATTGGTTCAGGGGGGCGCTGAGAATACAGGAAGCTCTTGCGTGAAATGCCACCTCTCTGCAGAGCATCCGTGGTACCGGTGTCGCTGGGTGATTGACAGCAGCCTCTCCTTTACGACTGTGTCAGGAGGTTAAGACTTGCAAAGCCCCGTAGCTGTGGCTCTTTACTTCCCGACGCTCCCCATGTACCAGGCACTGTCCTGAGCACGTTCCCCAAATTCACTCTGTGGATTCTCACAGTGGCTCCCCCAGCCAGGCACCATAATACCCCCACCTTACAGGTGGCAAGATGGACGCCTACAGAGGCTGGGTTCTTGTGCTTGGCAGAGCTGGGGTTAAATCCGAGTTCCACCTGAGTCTAGAGCTGAGTTCCTAAACACCTGGTGCTCTCCTGATGCCCCTCAAGGGAGAGGTATGAGTCTTGGGGAGGTGGTGGTGCCTCCTGGGACCTGCTGCCCTGCTGCAGTCCGCCCAGCCCAGCTGCCATTCAGGATGCAGACAGGCTGCGCGCACACGGTGACTCAGCTCAGTGCTCACACAAGGAATGAAGTCATTTAAATTTTTTCCCCCAAACCCTGTAATTTCATTTTGAAAATGAACAAAGAAGCATGAAGTCAGTTTTTTAAAGAAATGAGTATTAATAGAATATTAACATTTTAATCAAAATCCTTTCACAGGGTTGCTGGGAAATTTATCAATAATCACGCTTGCAATTCCAGTGTAACCTAGGAAGTAGTTTTTTGACTGGGATAATTTCTTCTCATGCTCATTTCTTCATCTCTCTCCAGGAGATGTTTGTTTGTTTTTCTTTAAAAATAATTAATTGTGAGTATAAGGAATGCATGGAAATCGTACCCAATTTATAAGTATGAGCCAGAAACAGATTTTTCCCCCACCTCTGTTGTCCCTTCTCGTTTCTCTCCTCAGCAATGCCCCCCTTTTTGTGTGTGTGTCTCCTCGCAGAGATAATAAAATAAGCTTTCTTTTGTTGGACTAATCTTTAATTTTGAGATAATTATATATTCACATGCACTTGTCAGAAATAGTACCGAGAAATCTCATGGATGCTTGACCCAGTTTCCCCCCAGTGGTTACATGATACAAAACTACAGGTATAAGATCACAGCCAGAATATGGAGATTGGTCCAGTCTACCCGGTTTATTCAGATTCACTTTTACATGTTACATTTGAGTGAATTTTTGTATAAGGCGTGAAGTGTAGGTTGAAGCCTCTTTTTTTTTACCCATGGACGTCCCAGTGCTCTAGCACCATATATTGAAAAGACCATCCTTCCTGCATTGAATTGTTTTTACACCTTTGTCAAACATCAGTTGAGCCTACTTGTGTGGGTCTGTTTCTGAGGTGTTTAATCTGTTCCATTGATCTGCTTAAAAAAAAAAAAAACCCCACACAAGTGGTAGCTAGCATATGATCCATGCTGTTCTGTATATTTCTCTTTTCATTAACACCAGATCGGGGCTTCTGAGCCTTTTTTGAGCCATGGACCCCTCTGTCAGTCTGGGAAAGCCTCTGACCCCTTCACAGAGCAGTGCTTTAAATGGATAGAATAAAACACGTAAGGTTACAGAGGAAACCAATTATGTTTAACATACTTGTCAAAATAGAGAAATACATTTGTGGTTTAGTAATACATGTATTTCTTTACTAATGCATTAAATAACAAGATCGAGGGGGGTGTAATCATTATTAACAGTTTCAAAGTTGTGATGTAATTGATATTTTTCAAATACCTGCAGCAACTGTAAAGCCATATGAGAAAATCTGTGACTTCTCTGGTGACCAAGTCATTGCTAATTCTTCCGGGGTTTGTGGCCTACATTCATAATTGAAGGAAACACTAAATTACAGTTAGAGGTTAGTGAAAATCAAGATGTAATTCTTCCCCAGCCAAGTTCACAGAGCGCTTAATTCACTTCCCGACCCCAGTCGTGAACTTCTGCGTTCAAGTTTGGAGAGCCTCCCCGCCGTGTCGCTCCTGTTAGCAGCTGTGTAGTATTTCGTTGAAGGGATGCCTCTTTCTTTCTTTAACCCGTGCCCCGCTACGAGACTTTGAGGTGGTTTCCAGGCTTTCGCTGTGACTGTTAATTTTATAAATGTTTTTTTCCTGCTGGAATTTTCTTCTCAAGCAGGACCATCCAGCTGACCTTTCGGTGTTCAGAGACCTTCAGCCGGTGACAGGCACACAGCCCGTCTGCAGAGGGCATCCTGGCCAGCAGGCTCCAGCCCATGTCTCCCTCCCCCGGGGGCTGTCCACTCCCCACACCGGGACACCCTTCAGCCCTGCCCCGCGAGCCCGGGCTAGGGATCGCACTGTAGCCCTGGTGAGCCGGCGGGCGGGCGGGCCGGGGAGGGTTCCCCAAGCTGGGCAGCATCCTGGGAGCAGATGTACAGTTCCTCTGAGCCTTTGTGCTACATTTTATTAACAGCAGAGAGGAAGATGCTAACATTCTATCATGTCCGCTCTTGCATTTGAGCTCGCACAGGCATCGGCCTGTCAGTAATTAGCTGCTGGGTGGTGCCTTTTCTTCATCTTTTTTCTTTTATAATTGGAATCAGAACATCTTTTTTCTTTCTTTCTTTCTTCTTCTTGGTAGTAGACACAGTCCATGGAACATTCTGTGGGGACTTGGCTGTTTTTCCACATTCATGGGCAATTAATTCCCAGCTCTAAGCCAGTTCCCCGGCAAATACCGAGTTGCCTTCTGACGTCGTCAGCCATTTGCCAAAACAATTGCTCCCCCCTCGTCCCGCTTGGGAAAAACTAGCGATAACACCTCGGTCTGAAATGTGTGAAATATACCTGGTTTTGAAACCCTGGCCATTTCACGGTCAGTCTGTAATTAAGCCAGTGCTTTTGAACATCTGGCTTTTAGATTTTTTTTTCCAATTTGGAGTAAATTTTTCACTACCACAGTATATTAAGCAGTCATGGGGTGATGTCAGCCACCATCTCCAACATTCGCAACAGCCCGTGTTCTGTTCCCAGAGTCAGTGAGCATTCATCAGGCACCTACAGTGGGCCTGGCCTTGTGCTGCCCCTACCACAAGATGGGTGTTTCCCTCCCATACTCTCACCTGGGCATCCTAACACCCCAGTCTGACTACTCCCCCACATAAACCCTTTCTGGCTCCCCACTGCTCTGGGACCAAGGCTCAGCTTCCCAGGCTGGCCTGTAAGGCCTTCAAAACCAGCAACCCAACTGATTGTTCCAGAGTCTTCTATGCCTTTAGTCCTCGTTGCACTGGAATTTCCCCAGATGCCTCTAGGCCTTGCCGATGCACGGTCCTCCGCCTAGGCCAGCCCTCCCTCGGGCCTCACCAGCACCTCCGAGGAGCCTGCTCAGAGCCTCGTGAGGAAGCCCGGCCTTGCTTGCCTTTGAGGCCAGCTGTGTCCTGCAGGTCCCTCCAAGAGTTCATGGCACTCACTTGCCTCTTCTTTGGGTTCACCTCAGGTAAGGATGACATCTAACTCCCCCATTATGGTCACCAGTGATGACCTTGGGGCCAAATCCAGTGGTCAGTTCTCTGTCTTCTGCTCCCTTGACCTCCTGACCCATTTCCATGAATTTCTCTAGACTTCCGGACACTCCTCTCTCCTTCCTGTCTTATGGCTGCTCCTCCTCCATCCATTGCCTCTCCTCCCCACCCCCCACTTCTCTGCCTGCCTTCTGCATGTCAGCACTCCCCGGTGGGGCCTGGGCTCTCCTTTCTGCTTCTCAGCGCTCTTTCTCTCGAGTGGTTCATGCAGGTCCTCCCTTAACTCCATCTAGTACGTGGTAAGGGCTAGCCTGGGCTCTGGACATGTGTCACTTTTATCTATGCGACCTCTCTAGCTGCCTGTCTGATAGGTATCCTGGCCACAAGGGTTCTGGTAGGAAACAGAAGTCAACTTGGAAGGTTCAAGAGATTCACAAATAGTGTTCCCCAAGTGGGCTGGAGGCTGTGGAGGTGGGTCTGTCATACAGGGGCTGTGGTCACAAAGGGATAGAACTGCAGCCCCGAAAAGTAGCCCAGACCATAGAGGGAACCGGGTGGAAACAGGCTGACCTTGCTCTCCTCCCACCCTCTGATCTCCTGCTAGTGCCTTCCATTGGCCAGACACAGCCAGAGGCTGGAGGACAAAGGAGTCTGGGTGATGCTGTTCATAGTTTTCTGGTTCAGGACTCGGGGCACAGAATGGGGCAGAGAAGGGCCAAGAATGGGTTGGGGAGGGGCGCACGGAGAGTCACTCTTGCAGTCCCCTGTGTCACTCCCTATCTTTGTTCTTCTCAGAGCAAGACACGTTCAACTTAAAAGGGGGGGAGGGACACACAGCCCACTAGCTGCTGCATTGCCGCGAGTGCTCTCAGACACTCATGCTCCCACCTGAAGCCTAAGCTAGGACATGAGCTAGATGGCAGGAGAGGGGAAGGAAAGCAATCAGTCAGCATACGGCATAGATGGTGGCCGCGGTCACCACGGTTGTACGGATCGGGAGGCAGAAGTCAATCATTCCTGTTGTTTTCTAGAACTCATTCTGTGTTCCCCACATGCCCTGGAAGCACCATGGCTGGGGGGCTTCCATCCCTGGCGGGGTGACTCAGTTCTTTACCCTCCCGGGCCCTGGGTCCTCATCGTCCTGCTGCAGCTTCCCGCCGACTGGAAGCATCTGTCCCCGACCTCGGATACCCAGGGGACGTCCCCTTCCCCACGCACAGCAGAGCCCACTTGCCTGTCGGTGATCAGGGTCACCCACCAGGGCCGGCACGGAGCCTCTGCCTAGTGGGTCAGTAGCTCGAGGAGCTCAGAGTGGCTCAGAGGAAGCCCAGCTTCTCACTGAGTGGAACCATGACTCTGTTTCCTCGCGGAAGCCCCTTGAGAAGGGCTACGGGGAAGGAGCACCCCCAAGCCTGCTGAGCCAAAGGCTGCTGTCGTGGTGTGGATTCCTCAAAAACAGACCCCCAACTGAGGTTTGGTGGAGAAGTGATTTATGAGAGAAGTACCCTTGGGGGAAGCCAGGAAGGGGCGGGGAGCAGGACAGGGAAGTGGGGGGGAAGCCAGAAGGTTGCCGTTTCAGGCCAGCTCTCAGCCTCAGCGCGGCAGCTCTGGAGTGGACGTCATGCCTCCAGGTTAACTGCACACGAGGCCAGAGGGTTGGGCTTCTGCTCCCCCCCCCCCCGACTCTCAGCCACTGGGTAAGGGCTGCCTGGGTGTGACGAACGCGCCCGGGCCCCTCCAGCCGTCCGAGCCTGTGTGCCAAGCAGGTTCTGGGAGGCCAAGGGATGTTCTTTGGAAAAGAGCCTCAGAGATGGGAAACGGAAGTTCTGTAAGAGAGTTATGGGGGTGTGAGCGTGAGCGGCCTCTGGCGATGGTTTTACAACTGTGAAGTCAGTAAAAGCCATTGAATTGTTGGTATGGTATGACATGGTATGACATGCGAATCCCGTGCAAGCAAGCTGTTATTTAAATAGAAAAGTGAGTGGGGCTGCTCCCGGTGGGAGACAGCACCATCCACTGGTCACTAATTAAGGCACACATCCCATCCCATGTGACAGATCTGCTATGTCCCACAGCGCTAGCTTCCCGCTGGCGCTGTCACCCACCCTTCCGAAGGCCGCCCCGCCAGCCCGCAGGCCAGCTGCTAGGTGCAAGCCCACTGCCATGCTTCTCTCCCTGTTGACTGCATTCCTGGGCTGGAGGCAATACAGCGCGCCATTCCCTGGTGGTGGAAGAGAGCTTTCTGCACGGCCACAGATGGTGCTACTGGCGGAAGCATCCGGCAGAGAAGGCAAATCCATACCCAGATTCCATGAGGAATAATTGATGCAGTCCTCATAGTGGAAGACACCCAATGTGATCAGCTTGCCATCATCATGGTTTCCTGGGGAGTGGTGCCCAAACTGGGCAGCACTGGCCTGTGTTCTGGGTAGACTGGGCCCTCAACAGTGGCAGGTGCCAAATCAGCTTTGGTAGGGGGAGGTCCATGCTGTTGAGCCTGTGAGAAGCCTCTACCCCGGCTGGTATGGACTGAATGTTTGTGTCCCCCAATAATTCATATGTTGAAGGTCCAACCCCCCCCCCCGGTGTGGCTGTATTTGGAGATGGGGCCTCTACTGAGGGAATTACGGTTAAATGAAGTTCTAAGTGAGGGGCCCTCATCCCATAGGACTAGTGTCTTTGTAGGAAGAAACACCCGAGAGCTCCTGCTTTCTTCCTTTCCATGCACACAAAGAAGGGGTCATGGAAGCAAGCCGTGGGACGGCGCCACCTCCAGGCCAGGAGAAGGGGCCTCAGAACGAAACCCACCTTGCTGGCACCTTGACCTTGCACTTCTTAGCCTCCAGGACCATAAGGAGTAAAATTCTGTTTTTAAGCCACCCACTCTGTCATGGCAGCCCATGCAGACCAATACCCCTGCTTCTGCGGTCACTTCGTTCATAAGCCCAGAGTGAGGACAGGACTAGCTGGGGAGAGAGCAGAACTGATGTCCAGGGGGTGGGTCCTCTTGTCCCTCTAGTTCGTGTAGCCTCTTCTGCGTGGCTACCCTGGTGCACATTTACACGGCAGAGGAAGGTCTTTGCCCCTTGTCTGTCTTGAGAGGCTGGACCACACACCTATCTCCTTGTCCCTGGCTTTCCAGTCTCGTTCTTTTCAAGTCACTGAGCAGCTGGCTAACCCAGGATCCTCTGCCTGTGAATCAGTGTAAACGCACACCTCAGGCTCTCTCTTCTTCCACTGAAGGGGGGGTCGGGCACCCCCTGAAGTCCTGCCCAAGGAAGATTCTCCCTGCACAACTCTCTTTCCGGGCAGCCCCAAGTGGGGCTGCAGTGTGCCTCCGTCCACTCCCATGCACACTCATTTGTTAACCTGGGGCTTCTGGTGGTTTCTCTTCTGCTAACTGGTCACAGGGAATTGCCCCAAAGGGATGGCAGAACACCAGCGGCAGGTCCCCCGGCGTCTAAGCCACGTATCCACTTGATTTACTTGTGCCGCCCGGATGCGCTCCAGCCCAGTTCTGTGCCCGCGTCCGCATCGGACGGTGGGCGCTGCTGCTCACACCCGGCTCTGTTACTTGGAGCGGCGGATCCAAGCCAGCGTGTCCGTTTTCTTTTGCTGCATGACAAACTACTATGGACTTCGTGGCTTCAAACAGCACCCACTTACCATCTCCCAGTCTGTAAGGCCAAAACTGGGTAACTGCACAGTGGGCCCTCCGCTCGGTGTCTCACCAGGCGGAGATCCCGGGACGGCCGGGACTGCAGTGTCGTCCGAGGCGTAGGGTCCTCATCCAGATGCATTCAGGTTGTTGGCAGAATTTGGTTCCTGGCAGTTGCGGGACTGGGGTCCCCGTCTTCCTGCTGGCTGTTGATTGGGAATCACTGTCAGTCCCTAGAGGCCACCCTCCGGTCCTAGCCACATAGGTCTCTCCTAGCATGCTAGTTTCTTCTTCAAGACCAGCGGGAGATTCTCTCTCCAGTCAGCTAGGATAGGGTCTCACATAACGTAATCACAGGGGTGACTGTTGCAGCCTATGGAGACTCAAGCGAAGGGGATTATAGCGGACATGTGTACGGGTGGGGGCGGGCTGGATGCTTGCCGTTATTCTAGAATTCTGCCTGCATGGGGCGCCAGGGTGGCTCAATTGGTTAAGTGTCTGGCTCTTGATTTTGGCTCAGGTCGTGATCTCAGGATCTTGGGATTGAGCCCCATGTCGGGGTCTAGCTCCACGCTCAGAGTGGAGTCTGCTTGAGATTCTCACTCTCCCTCTCCCTCGCTACTGCTCTTTCTCTCTAAAAAAAAAATTTTTTTTTTAAACAGAATTCTGTCTGCACACCTATCATCTTATAGAGTCCCAGCAGGAAACAGAGCCCTCGAATTGGGGTAATTTAAGGAGGGTGTCAATAAGGGAACTAATAAAAAGACTTGGGGGGCGCCTGGGTGGCGCAGTCGTTAAGTGCCTGCTTTCGGCTCAGGGCGTGATCCCTGCATTCTGGGATCGAGCCCCACATCAGGCTCCTCCGGTAGGAGCCTGCTTCTTCCTCTCCCACTCCCCCTGCTTGTGTTCCCTCTCTCGCTGGCTGTCTCTCTATGTCAAATTAATAAATAAAAAAAATCTTAAAAAAAAAAAAAAAGACTTGGGAGGCAGTTAGTGCAGTCGCTAGCAAGCTTCATTAGCATTCCTAGGGCTGAAGAAGTGAGAGGACAGAGCAGCTAGTGGGACCTGGAAGGAGACAGTCACGCGGAGAATCTGCTATGACAGAGCAATGACCTCTCTCAGGGACACCTTGGAGGAAGGGAGCGGGGAGAGTAATGGCTGTGGCCTCCCCCCACCCCCCCTCCAATCTGCTGCCAGGGCTCCTCGATGCTGAGCTCAGCCAGAAGCCAGAGGACCAAGGAGCCCCTTAATACAGTCCCCACAGGTCAGCCTCCTGGGGCCCAGCGCTGGGGAGAGGACAGGGGCCAGGGGAACAGAGGCGGCAGGAGGACAGCCAGCCAGCAGCTCAGGTCACACAGCTCTTGGGTGTCCTGTGGCTGTGGGGTCCAGCCTCCCCCAGAGCCAGCGGCCAGGAGAGCTGCCAGCAGAGGACAGCAGGCCGGGCTGCAGACCGTCAGCACTGCACTAACTCCGGGGGCACTCCGGCGATCGCCCCGTCCCCACCGCAACCTGCCCCCAATGCTCCACGCTCTGCTGGGCCTGCTGGGTCACGGGGCCTGTGTGGCCGGGCAGCTGGCACCGTAATCTGGATAAAATGCAGAGTCCTCTCTTACTTCAGGCCCATCCCAGGCTGGCGGGCGTGCCAGATCCCCAGCAAATGAAGAAATGGCCCCCAGGTGCAGACAACTTCCAAAAACCCGAAGAGACCCCTTCGGGTCCGAGCTTCTTACGTAGTAGTAGCCGGTGCGAGGTATAGCCATGTGTCTTTCAGGGTAGGGGCGCCATTCCAGATTCCAGCTCCTCCTGCCCTCTGGTCTCCAGGAAGCCAGAGACCGAGGGAGGCCGGGGCATGCTGTCCACAGGGGTCACAGCCCCTCTGGACACAAAGCGGTGTGGAGAAGAAAAGGGATCCGTACGTGAGACACAGAGGGAGAGTAACCAGCCCACATCTCCAGACCGAGGCGCAAACTAGAACCCTCACTTTAACAACCACTGCTGGCCCCCTGCACCCCATATTGCCTCCTGCACCCCCACATCGCCCCCTGCCTGGGCGATGGCGCTGGCCTTCTAACTGGTGAGTTTGCCTCCCTCTCCTCCGCACCACCCCTCACTCTGTTCTCCGTAAACAGAGTCATCCTTATAAAATAGGAATCAAATCAAGTCACTCCCCTGCCCCAAACCCTGCAGTGGCTCCCATGGCTCTTCAAGTAAATCCCCAAGTCCCGGGCCTGGCCTCTGAGGTTCTGGATCAAATGGCTCCATACAGGCTTGTCCCTGAGACAGATTCACCATGGGTCCATGCATGAGCCGCTCTGGTTTGCTTGTTTGTTTGTTTTTAATGTGACAAGCACCCATGAATCCATCACTCCAGACAAAAGCCCTCCACCCAGCCATCTGGTCCCCAATCCTGCTCTCACCTCCCCCACCCGTGGTCACCAGCATCCTGAATCCCAGGGCCTCATTTGCTTGCTTTCCTTTTTTTTTTTTTTTTAAATTTCATCACATCCATATGTATTCCTAAATGGTTGGTTTTTTAAAGTTATTTTAGGCTATTGTCTTTGGAGCAAACTTTTTTCACTGAATATTATATTGCTCAAGCTCATCCATGTTGCCGTGGGCTGCTGTACCCCATTTGTTTTACCCGCCACATGATGCTCCCTCATGACAACCCAGGCTTCTCACACTCTCCCTCCTGCTGGTGCTCAGGTGTGCGGGTTCTGCTGTGGGCCAGTGCTGCTGAGGACATCACTGCCCAGGCCCCTACTGGCCCACCTCTCCCTTCACCTTCCACCACTCTTCCCCTCACCCACCACATGCCAGCAGGCTGGCCTCTTGTATACACTCTGAGCTCCTCCCTGCCCCAGGGCCTTTGCACCTGCCTTTTCCACTTTCTGGAATGCTTTTGCCAGTCTGGCTCTTGTTTGTCTTTCTGGTGTCAGGACAATGTCACCTTTCAGATGCCTGCCCTGGATCTAGAATCCTCCCCTCCCAGGAACTGTCCCCATGGGCCCGAAATCTTGGGCAGCTCAGGGAAGGATGGCTGGAGCACAGGGGCACAAGGTTGGGGTAAGAGATGGGCCAGAGAAGCTGTTCGAGAGCAGATGCAGGAAGGCCTTGAATGCCGTGGCAACGAGGCTGTGCATGTCTTTGTTGTCCACAGTGTGTTAGGATCAGGGCCCCTTGAAAGAAGCCTAGTGCAGCCAGGGTCCTCCTCCGACCTCTGAGGATGGGCAGCTCCCACATATGCTTGAATACAAGGCAAGTGGGTTTTCCCCCCAATTTATCCCTCAGAAGAGGGGGGGTTGCCTCACATTTGAGTCTTTACATAGTTTTACGCTTATGGGGCATTTGTTTAATTACTTTATTTTGAGAAACAAAGTTTTAGTTGGGAAATGCATATTGGACTAAACAAGCTCCAGTGTTTGGGGCAGTTCTGAGGGTTACCCGAAAATTGGTAGGAAAGAGAGATGGAGAATCTTATCACTGGCAGAGTCACCATCCAGAGGGGTGTGGCCTGACAGTCTTCAGAAGGGGAAACCGAGGCCTGGGGAGGCGCGTGACTTCCCAACGTGTAGCCCCAGCCCTAGAATACAACGTCCCTGCTTGCTCGGCCTTCAGGCTTTTGCAGGACAGTATGAATGGAGTCGAGCAGGCCAGCCACAAGGCACACAGAACCTCTCTGCTTTCTTGGCCTTGAGGGCAGGGATGAAGCTGTGAGCCTCGTAGCCAGGAGACTTGAGTTCGGACTCCCAGCTTCCCCCTAACCAGCCGCGGGGCTGTGGGCATGTTGCCTCTCCTCTCGGGGTCTCGGCTTCCTCCTTTGCTGGGCGGACCTAATGGTAGTGCCCTGTCCTAGGATGTTGTGAGGGTCCAGCTCCTGCCGCCGAGTGGGGAGGCCCTCATTCCTCGGAGCGGGGAGCCACTACCTCCAGCAGGCCAAGGGCAGGGTGGGGGCCGGCAGCCTCAACGGTGCCTGCGGTGCACGGCAGAGCAAGGGCAGCAGCGGGGCTGGGGGCCCAGCAGGGCCGAGAGCTCTCGCCATGGGAGCATGTGTTTGCCACCACAGGCCCTGAATGTCTTGTAAAACTCACAATTTGTTCAAAAGAATAAACAGCATGAAAGGGGTGCAGAGCCTTCATCCAGGGCTGGTGGCGGGGTGGGGAGCGCCTTGGAGGCTGGTTTCCATTTAAACCAGATTTGGAGGCATCTGTTCTTGCAGGGCTCCAGGTCTGGGAAGCCCTGCCCGGTACAGACTGTGTGCTTGGCTCTGGCCCTGGATGACGGACACAAGGCCTCACTTTCTCCATCTGTGCAGCAGGGATAACAACAGGATTATTCTATACACTATGGGATTAATATATGCAAGGTGCTTAGAAAGTGCCCGGGAAGGATGAGCTGTTATTCTTATAGGAGACACACATGTACGAGTTCTGTGATGCCCAGAGGGGTCAGCGCTAGACAGAGGAAGCCTGGGACCTATGGGACCTGGGGGAGCCCCTGGCCAGCTTAAAGAGACCGAGGTTTCCTGGAGAAGGGGACACTAGTTTTCCAACATCAACTGGGGACAAGGTGGACAGAGATAAGTCCTGGCAGATACGAAGCACATGTAAAAGCTCTGAGGTTGGAAAGGTTTTCGTATCTGAGAAACTAAAAGAAACTCTCTGGGGCTGGGTCACATGGATCATGGGCTGCCCTTAGAGGATGCCCAAACCAGCCTGGGGCATCCCAGAAGCCTTCCTAAAGGAAGTGACTTTCAGGCTTGGTGTTGAAGAACGAGAAGGCATTAGTTCATCAGGAAGGAAGGTGTTCTAGGTAGAGGGAACAGCAGGTGCAAAGGCACGGAGACCCAAGGGAGCGGGGTATGGTGTGGGGTGAGCCTGGCCAGCTCAGTGGGTGAATGGGCTGAGAGTGGGATGAAAAAGTATCTGTTGGGCTCGGGAACAAGGGGTGAATGAGTGAATGTGAGGCAGGAAGGGTTAGTGAGAGAACACTCAGGCTCTGAAGGGAGGACAGAAATGGGAAGTGGCTGGTGAGGGCCGGGGGGCCATGCATGTGTGAAGATGAGCTGAGAGCATCTCTAAGTGCTGCTGAGAAAAGGGCAGAAGAAAGGCTGCAGGTGGAGGGGGCAGGTGATGGGGCGTGGAGGATGGGGAGGACTGTGAGTCTGCAGCCAGGGGTCACAAGAAGCCATGAGATGGGTCTGGGGGAGCAGGAGAGAGGCCTGCGGTGGGAGTCTGGGAGATTGGAGGGAAGGGAGATGGAGAAGGCTTGCTGTGAGCTCCAGGAGAGTCTGTCGCCAGTACTTGGACAGGGCCAGCCTGCAGGGGTCTCCGGTGTGTGAGCTCTGAATGAGTGGAGGGGTGTGGAGCTGGGCAAGGGGCCCCAGGCCCCAAACCTGGGGCAGCTCTGAGACTAGGATGGGAAATCTAACTCGCCCTCAGGCTCAGTGATCAATCATCCCAGTAGTGCTGGGGGTCTGGGGCAAGAGGAGCTGGGAGTCAGGCTGTGGGGAGGGAGGACAGTGGAAGCAATGGGGGGGGGAGGGGAGGGACTGACCAGAGGACACGGGGCGGGGGGGGGGGGCGCTGGGCGGGGGTAGGGGATTGGTGGGGGTAGCTCTGGCTTCTTAGCTGGTTTCCCTGGCTCTGGAAGCCCTCTCTCCAGGACCAGCCACTGCAGGATGGTGACCCTCCCCAGCACCCCTGCGTCTACCCTGTGGGCACATGTCACACCTGCCTGGCATCTCTAGGAGGCTCTTGTGTTCTCTGAGTCCTGAGTTGGGGGGAGATTAGTAATCTCCAAAGTCCCTTCTGATGATTGGTTTGGTTGTGTTCACGAGCTTGTCCAAGGTTTCACAGTGAGTGCAAGGGGGAATCCAGGCCTCTGGCCCCGTCCTCCACTGGGGATAGCCCCTTGCAGCCTCTGGGCTCCCCAATCTCCTGCCGCCAGCGCTTCAAGTAGAGGCGCCTGTGGGGAAAGCTGAGGGAACAGACACTAGGGGGCGCCATGACCCAAGCCATCCAGCTACTCCTAGCGGGAGTGCTCCGCTCTCTTTATTTATACGATATTTCTAAAGGCTGTTAGCTGCAATGAGAATTCTTAAGTTTATCACGGTGTAGGGTTTCTCCTGTCCTTGAGAGGAGGCAGGAGGCCCAACTCCGTTCCCAGATCTGCCAGAGGCTTCATGCCAGCCCAGCCAGTGCTCTCTGGGCCTGTTTCCCCTTGGTCTATGATGTTGTCTTTCTCCCTTGGGTGGGCGAGGGCAGGAGAGGGCCCAGAACTGCCTGTGCCCCCCACCCCCACTGCAGCGGTCTTGAACTTTCCCCCAGACTCCCACTGCCTTTGGGTAGTCCTCATGGTCGTCAGGTTGCCCCCAGGCTCTAGAGGGCTCTGGGATTTGCTGAAGATGTTTCCACCCTGGCCCAACACTCACAGCCCTCTGGGAAATCAGGGCAGGAGCCCCGACTCTGCTGGTGTGGAAACTGAGGCGCAGGGAAGTGAATGCCTGAAAATACTCGCAGCTCTGCACTCTGGGCCTTGGGGCCAGGGTGTGCTCTGTCTCTTCCCTACTTGCGTGGAGGACCCAGGAAGCAGAAATCCCTAGGGACCAGGGTTAGGGGCCACAAAGATATCATCAGCCCAGTAGAAGGCTGCCTGGAGCCCTGGAGCACGGCTGCCAACCTCAAAGGCCTCAGAAGGGCTGGGAATCTGCCTCTGTAGAACTTGCCCCAAGTGGCTCTGAACCGGGGGACTGAAGACCACTGTATGAGAAGGCACTCATACCTCAGTGGAGGTCGCCCCAGGCTGGACACGTCTCCAAGCTCAGCAGCCGCACTCCGGCTCCTTTCTTCTTTCATCCAAGCAGCAGTAACTGACACCCCCATCCCCTCCTGCTGAGTCCGACCCCCACCCCCACCGCCGTGCCAGCGCACTCAGAGAGAAACCACTGCCTGTCAAGCCTCGGGGGGAGCCGCCCACCTACTGCAGACCACCTACTGTGGTCCATGCGGACCATGCGGACAATTCCCGTGAACCTGGGAAGTTCAGGGAAAAGTGTTCCAGACAGAGGGAACAGCATGAACAAATGCCTGGAAGCAAGAGGCAGAACTGAAAGAATGGGAGAGGAGGGTATGATGGGAAGAAGGCCAAGGCTCTGATATGGGGGACCTGAGGCCTCACTAAGGCCTTTGAACTTTCAAGCGGGGGTAGGAGAGCTCGGATGTCTCTCACACTGGTCTGCAAGTGTCCTTTCCCTTGAAGGTCTCCCACCGGCCTGGGGGCTCCCATTGCTAACTGTGTGAGTCCACCCCTGGTCCCCCCGCAAAGCACTGTCCCCTAGTGTTGAGCTGCCCCCACTGGAATGCAGGCTGGGAGGGGGCGGTGGAACTGGGAGGGTGGGAGCTGAGGCTGCCAGAGCAGGCAGAGAGGTGGGGCTGGAGGGGCGCTGAGGGGGGCGGGTGGGGAGCAGCTGATTTGTTTTAGAGCACGGGGCTCTGGGCTGCTTTTCTAAACTGCAGCATCAAAGGCTGCTTGGAAACGTGTACAGAATAAGGTGGAATATTATGGAAATTGTCTCCTCTGCGTTGTGGCCTAGGAATTCACGGTCATTGAGAAGAATTTCCCCTGGTCCCGTATTTCCCTCTCTTTGAAAGTAAAGCTTTCGGATCAAATAAATGCAAATACGTTTCTTCTGAACTCAACTGGCTTCACGAGCCATAACATAAATGGATTGAACTTTGTTCAAACCACCCTTCCAGCATCGGAGGGTCAAGCCGACTGTCCTCCACGGAGTCACTGTGGGAATGTTCCCATTCTCATCTTTCCCGTGACCATCGCTTGCAGTCATGGGCCCCCCGAGAGCCGCCGGGCCGCGGGGGAGCCAGCTCCCGCCCTCCCCTGGCCGAGCATCGGTGTCTGAGCGCCACTGTCTTCTCCTACCAAGGGGACAAATTACACCTACGCCTCATTCGGTGTTGTTTTTCTCAAAGCAATACAAACACATTGTTTCAAAGAACCAGATGGTACGCCATGGGCTTTGAACAAGCATCGCCGGTCCCCGCATTGTCCCTCTCACCCAGCCCCACTCCCAGCACCACTTTCCGGAGCAGCTCCATTCAAATCCTGAAGCCATTTCTTCTTGTTCACTTTCCTAACTTCTGTACAACATGTGACCTGCTCGCTCCTGACTCCTCACTTTGAGATACTGCTGTTGGCTTCCAGACGAGGACAGTGATGATCTTTCCGCCGGTGCTCCCGCCTCCTCCCTCTTCCCCAGGCTCCCAGTAGTTGTGGCACACACATTTTCAATACGGAGATATTCTGGATTTCCGTTATCATGACTGCGTAACTGTTCGCAGTTCCTCCAAACACTGGACTCTGATTACTTTCTTTTTCTTGTACTTTTATGGTTTTCCGGAACTAATAACTAACTTGTTTCCTCGTGTGTCTGGTTTTCTATGTTGCTCATGCTAATTCTTCCCAAACGCTTAAAATTTTTTTAAATTTATTTAAGGACTCTCTATACCCAACGTCGAGATTGAACTCACAACCCCGAGCCAGCCAGGCGCCCCTTCCCCTGACCCTTCTGGCAGCCACGCACGCCACCTCTCCCCACGACTGCTGCCAAATGTGTCAGAGCCCGCAGCTGCCTCCAGCCCTGCTGTGCTGCCGTCCGCCTGGCCTTCATCTCGACGGTCTCCTGCGCTGGACTCCTCTGTGTAAGGGCCCATGTCTTCTTGTCCTTGCTTTATCCTCTCAGCTTAGTGGAGTTTATCCTCCAGCAACTTTTTGAAAAAACTGGCATGTCTGAAAATACCTTTGTTCTGCACTCCCCCTCGGTGAATAGTTTAGCTGGGCATAGAATTCCAGGTTGAAAGTGTCCTCATTCAGAATGTTTTAGATTTGTACTCCACACTTGTCTCTGTGCGCTCTGTCTTTGTACGGAGCTTTCTATTTCTTCTCTCTGTCTCCTCTTTTAAGGATTCCCTCTTTTATCCCTGGTTTTCTCAAGTTTTCAAATGATGCGCCTGGGTGAGGGGCTTGTTCTCATCCATGGTACCGCGCCCTCAGTGAGCTCCTCGAAGCTGGAGGCTCAATCCTTCCATTCTGGAAATTTTTCTTATCATGCTTCTTTGATAACTTTCCTTCCTTCATTTTGTCTTTTCTCTCTTTCTGGAACGTTTATTAGTCAGTTATGGACTCTCTAGATTGAGCCTCAATCCCCCTTCCTTCTTGTTTTCCCTTCTTGATTTCTACGACTTTGTGTGTACTCTCTGAGCTGTTTCCTTCATTACCTTCCACAATTTCTATCAAAGATTTCATTTCCTTTGTCTTGTTTCTTTTGGTTTTGCCCTGCTGCCTGCCTTGTCTCTGTCTCCTCCGGGGTTTCTCCCTGACGTGTTCCTGGTGTTCCTCGCAGGCACTAAAAACCCACAGGAAACCGTGCACCTATTTCTGGGGGGAACGAACACGACTTGTTGACTGTGGGCTTCACTGGGGTGAACTGGTGGCAAGTCAGCTTTTTTGGGAGGGCTCCAAAAGCCTGTTTCCGGAGGCCAGCCACTGCAGAGAAGACTCTCCATCCTCCTGTCCTTCATGTGGTGGTAGTGGGGGTGGGGGTGGGGGCAGCTGCTCCGTGTCTCCGGGCCAGGGTCCCCTCTGGTTCTGTCTCTGGAGAATGACCTCCATTCCTGGTCTCCTGGGAGTGGCTGTGCAGGTGGGGAAAGGGGGTACTGGGGAGTCTGACTGCTCCTACACTGGCTTGCCACCAGCCCTCTTCTTTTTAGTCTGCCCCCTTCCCCTTTCCCCCTTCCTTAATATCTGGTGCCTCGGAGTCCTGAGCCTTTCTGGGGCTCTGCGGGCAGCGCTGCTCCCATCTGGCAGTGCCCCCTCTGCAGCCATGGAGCTGCTTCCGCCCTGCCCTTCAGGCTCCCCTCGCCGCCAGCCCCATCTTCCCCCGGCAACTCCCCTGTTCTCATGGTCTTTTTTATTGCTGTACTGTCACCTTCACGGAGTTGTAGGAAGAGATGAGATCCACACTTATGTGTAACTTCTCTCCACTATTTCAGTTAGACTTTGCTTGTGTCAGGCCATCAGAGGGACCAGCGAAACCTCACTGTCATTGTAACAGCCGATATTTGTCCAGGGCTGTGAAGTTACAATGTATTATCTCGTGGGATTCTTAGTACCACCCTAACGAGGGAAATCATACATATGAAGCTGGGCCAGGGAGGTGGGTGACTTGGCCAAGGTCACCCGGTGAGGCTGGTCAAATTCCTCAGCCAGAGTCAGAGCCTTGGGTGGTCCTGGTCAGCCGACCTCTCCAGCCTCCCTCCTCCCCACCCCTACCTGCTGCATTGGACTGAACTCTGTCCAGTGCTCTGCTCACCCCACGTTCTCTCTCTTACTTCCACACCTTTGCATGGGTTGTTGCCCTGGAGAAGGAACCAGAGACACTGGGGGGCGGCTTGCTTGTAAGAATAAAGATTATCCGGGCTCCCACAGCGGGGGCGAAAACCCTCAACTCACCTCCCACGAGCCTTTGGGTCTGCAAGAGCACCTTTCCACAGCCTTTCTTTGTGGTTTCTCTAGAAATAAGACTCTTTCCTTTATTAATTTTGATTTGAATAAAAGATTTGCTTTAGCCTGCGCCTGGGAGGTATACCCTTCCCAGCAATTCTTTTTTCTTTTTACTTGAGGAGAGTTGTTGTTTTAATAATTGGTGCCTAACCTGTTAGTTTTCTGTCTCTGAGGTGAGACAGCTGACCAAGCAAGGGACAGGGTTTCATACTGATGAGAAACACAGTGCCAGTGGGAAAAATAATAATTAGGCATTTGGTGCTGCCGCCAAGATGGTCACTTACTGGAATGCATGGATTTTGTCATCATTAAGAGGTTTATATGAAATTCAGCACGCAGACTCAGCACATAATGGCTTTATTGAGATCGAATTTACCTACCATACAAGTCACGCGCCTAAAGTGTACGACTCAACGATTTTTATCATATTCACAGCGTCGGGCAACCATCATTACTATCAATTTTCTGTTTCCATCACCCCCAGAAGAAACCCCACACTCGTTCGCAGTTACTCCCCATTCCCTCTCAAGCTCCCATCCTGGACACACACGAATCTACTTTCTATCACTCTACGTTTGCCTACTTGGGACATTGCGTATACGTGGACTCACACAATACGTGATCTTTTGTTACTGGCTTCATTTCACTGAGCATAACGTCCTCAAGGTTTGCCCATCTCGTGGCAATATTAATACTCCATTTTCTCAGTGCTCCATGCGGTTCCATTGTATGGACACACTACGTGCTGTTTATGATGAACATTTGAGTTGTTCCCACTTTTTGGCCATCACGCATCATGCTGCTACGAACATTCACGTGCGAGACTTGGTGTGGACACGTGTTTTCATTTCTCTTGGGTTTTAGTCCACCGAAGAGTGGAATGACTAGGTCATATGTGACATCCATGTTTCACTTTTTAAGGAGCTGCCACATGGTTTTCCACGGCAGCTGCACTATTGCAACCCCACCTGCAATGTCTGAGGGTTCTGAGTTCGCCACAGCCTCGCTGACCCTTGTTATCGTCTGCCTTTGGGATGATAGCCTTCCTGGTGGGTGGGAAGTGGCATCCCGTTGGGGTTTGGATTTGCATTTCCCTGGTGGCTAATGATGTTGAGCATTGTTTCATGCGCTCGTTGGCCATTCGTAAATCTTCTTTGGAGCAATGTTGATTCAGATCTCTTGCCCATTTTTTCATCAGGTTGTCTTTTTATTATTGAGTTGTAAATGTTCTCTCTATATTCCAGATACAGGCTCCCTACCAGATATAAGATTTGCAAGTACTTTCTCCCAATTCTGTGGATTGTCTTTTCACTTTCTTGTGTCCTTTGAAGCACAAATTTTTTAACTTTAGTGTTCTATTTATCTTTGTTGTGTTAGTGCTGCTGTGCTTTTCCTGCCGTATTTAAGAAAACACTGCCTAATCCAAGGTCACGAAAATGTACTTCTGTATTTTTTTCTTAGAATTCTAGTTTTAACTCTTCCACGTAGGTCTTTGGTTCATTTTAAGTTAATCTTTATATATGATGTGAGAGAGGGGTCCAGCTTCATTCTTTTGCATGTGGGTATCCAGTTGTCCCAGCACCATTTGTTGTAAGGACTATTCCTTCCCCAATTAATTGTCTTGGCATCCTCTCCAAACATCAATTACCTGTACACGTGAAGCTGTCTCTGAAACCGCAGTTCCATCTATTGATCTACACCTCTGTCATTATACCAGTACCCCACGGCTTCGATTACTATACAGCTTGGTGAATTGTGAAGTTGGGAAGTGTTATTTTGTTATTTTTCAAGAGCATTTTGAATGTTTTGGGTTCCTTGAATATAATACGAGTTTATAATATAAATGGATTATCAATTTCTGCAAAGAATGCAGGTGGGATTTTGATAGGGACTGTGTTGAATCTGTAGACCAACTTGCAGAGTATTGTTATCTTAACAATATTAAGTCTTCTGATCCATGAACAGGGGGTGTCTTTCCATTCATTTAGGTCTTCTTTCATTTCTTTCTACAATGTTTTGTAGTTTTCAGAATCCATGTTTTGTACTTCTGGTTTACTCTTTTCAGTGTTATTGTAAATGGACTTTTTTCTTAATTTCACTTTTGATTATTTATTGCAAATGCAGAGAAATTCAGTTAACTTTTGTGTATTGATCTCATATCCTACAGCCTTGCTGTACTTGTTTATTAGCTCTAACAGTTTTATTGTGGATTCCTTAGGATTTTCTATATACAAAAGTATGTCATCTACAAATAGATATGGTTTTACTTCTTTTCCAAACTGGATGCCTTTTATTTCTTCACCTAATAACCCTGGCTAGAACCTCTAGTATCCTATAGATGTCAGTTTGGCCTACTGGTTTACAGTATTGTTCAGCTCTTCTGTTTCCTTGCTGATCTGCTGCCTAGTTCTATCCATTATTGAAAGTGAGGTATTAAAGCCTCCATCTATTACTGAATTGTATCTCTTTTCAGTTCTGTCAGTTTTTGCTTCATGTATTTTGGGCTCTGCTCTTCACACGTTTATGTTTATAATTGTTGTATCTTCTTGATGGATTGACTCTTTTACCACATATACCCCTTTATCTCTAGTAACTTTTTTTTTTTTGGTTTGTTTTAAAATTGGTCTTGGGCAGACTTCAAAAAAAATATTAGAACAGCAACTTCTCCCACAGGCTCCTGTTGGGTTCCAAGCAAGGAAAACAAGAGGCATGTCTCAGCCTCTGTCAAATGGTCACTCACGCCTTTTCCTTCTCCCCTAGGCAACAGTTCCAAACCTCAGTGTCCCTACCTTTAAAATGAGAGGATTGGGACTTAGAGATGCCAAGATTTTCTTTAGCCCTTTTTGGGTTCAGGCATTCTGCAAGTAATACTAATACTATGTTATTTATTAACTGTTTACTGTATATCTAGCCCTTTCAGATGGCTCATCCCATTTACATAAGTTCCAGTGAGGTAGAAATTTTTGTCCCTATTTTATACCTTAGGAAACTAGGGCTGAAAAAAGCTGGAGTATATTTGGAAAGTAGGAATAGGCATGAAGAAGCAATAAATGTCACCATCAACCCCATCTTCCAAAGACAAACCACTCTTAATCTTTGGAAGAACATTCATCTAAACTTTCTTCTAGATGCATATATATTTTTAGAAAATTGTTTTCACACTACATATACTGCCTTATTTCACCATCTCACATGCCCAAAATGCCGAGGGAAGATTTCCTCACAGTCAGAGCTGAACAAGGATAAAAGAGGCTGCCTCATTGGTAGTAAGCACCTCATCAGTGGGAGTGTGTGAGCATGGCACTTGGTTCGCGCAATGTGACAAGGGCTCTAATGGGGGCTGTTTATGAGCCTGTCTTCTCTCCTGGACTGTGAGGCCGCCCAGGGCTAGGACGAGCCTGAGGAATCTCACTTTCCTGTGCCCAGCTCAGAGAAGACGTGGAGACAGTTTGATGAATTGATTGGCATGAGCCAAGGGATTCAAGAGGAAAATGAGGAACAGCTGAGTTTAAAGTCTCTCTGGGCTGGATCTCTTTAGAAAAAGGACTTGTGACGGAAGTGTCCTGGCTGGGGTTCTACACTCGGGGGCAACTTCCTACCCTTCCCTATCTGTAAAATAGGGATTGGCCTCTCTGAGGTGGCCTGGGTGAAACTCTAGGTCTTGTTGACAGATGGACCTTGAAGCCATGAGATTTGGGAGTTGGGGCCATCTCCTGGGGCGGGGGGGCCAGGGGCCACAGCTGTGTGGGAGTCACCAGCTGACCTATTGGCATTCATGCTGTGTGACATACTGAGTGCTTTGCTGTGTGGAAGGAAGACTTGGGTGACCTGACCTACAGCAACCCCTCAGTGCACCTTACATGTCACCATGATTTTCCATTTCTCAGTTGAGGGCATGGAGGCCCAGAGAGAGCTTGTCTAAGGATGCATAGCCAGGATTTGAATCAAGGTCACAGGCCCTGAGTAGACAGGCTGGAGTGTTCTGACCAGGGAGGCCTCTGCCCAAGACAGCTTGGGGTGATGTGAGCCCTGCTATAGGAATCCTGAGATTGGATCCATTGTCAAATTGCCAAATGTCCCCAATCATACCAACTTCCTGGGCCTCAGTTTCCCTACTTGCAATGTGAAGTTTGGTTTAGAGTTATGGGGCGACTACTTGGGGCATTTGTCTAATGGGCGGTCCTCAAACGGAAGCAATATGGTTCTACTTCTTGATTGAGCACGTACTATGTGATGGTATTGCCCCATTTACTTTGCGGGCTGAGGGAGGGCCACTGTCCCATGTGACAGAGTAGAACCCCAGACTCAGTGAGGCAACCTGCCTACAGCCCCAGTAGAGCAATTCTGGAGACACAGGAACCCCTGCTGTCAACACTCGGGGCCTCCCCATCTTTCGAGAGCTGCAAGCTCCCTGAGCCTCAGTTTCTCCATCAATAAAAAGAGAGGGACATGTGCCTGTCACATTCCAGGCCTTTCTGGGGCACGGAGCCACCTAGTAAAGCTGGGCTCCATGGAGACGCGGCTCAACATGCAGCGCCTTGCTTGGCCTGGCAGACAGCCTTACGCAGGACTCAGTGACTTCACCCTGGGGCTGTCCTCACCTCCCCCTTTGCTTCCAGAAGGAGAAGCCCTCGAACTTCCTTTCTGGGGGATCAGCCTCCAGTCCCCTGCCAGGTGCCGCCTCAGGTTGCTCGCTGTCTGGCGGTGGAGACGAGGCTGACGTGGAGGAAATCTTAGGTGGGGGCGAGGTGCCAAACGTGGGCGAAAATACCAGGTCGCCCAGGCACAGCCCACAAGGCAGGTCTGTTCATGGTCCACAAGGCAGATCTCCTGTCCCACTAGAGCCCTCGATCCCCCAGGTGGTAACTGGGATTGACCCCCCACTCCCAGGAACGCATCGCAGCATGGCCTCACAACACACTGTAGGAATTGGGGGACAGCAAAGTGCTGGGGCGCAGAGGTTGCCAAGGGGCAAGGGCTTTGCGGTCAGGAGGACAGGAGTCCGAAGCCTGGCTGGCCCGTGTGTGAGCCCGGACAATTTATTTCACCTCTCAGGCCGTCAGTCTTCGCATCTGTAAAATGGGGATGGTGAACGGCCGTGCCCTGCAGGGCTTCGTGAAGGCTAAACGAACACACGTGTGAGCACTCACGGTGCCTGGGCCAAGGTAAGTGGGAGCCCTTAATGGAACCCTGGCCAGTGGTCCCATCCCTCCCTGCGAGGACTGGGCCCTCCTGGGGAGCCTTTCACACGCAGAAGCCCTGCCCTCCCTCAGAGAGCCGATGCCACTGCTCAGAGGTGGGGTCTGTGTGTGGAGGTGTGGAAACTCTCAGTTGATTCCAATTTCTCGTCAACGGGGGAGAAGATGGCTCTGCTTGAAGCTACGCATCCTGCAGATGGGTCAACTGAGCTGTCTGGGGCGTGGCCTTTCCTTCTCTGGGACTTAATCTCTTCTCTTGTACATCACAACCATTCCTCACTGCCCCCACCCTCGGGGCCAGTCTGAACTCCTGAGCCTTGGTTTCCCCATCTGTGAGGGGAAATGCTGGCAAGATGCTGTCCCACCTGTGGCCTGGCCACCTTCCAGATTCCAAAGGCCGACAGAAGCTCGTGCGCTCCAGCCTGCAGCCCTAGATCAACACTGCTGTTTCCCTGAAGCCTCCAGACAAAGTCTGGTTTCTTAACACACGGGCTCCTAGTCGGGGAAACATGAGAACAGAGGCCCCCATCATGGCTGCCCCTTCCCGCTGTCCTGGGCTGCCTGGGTGTGAGGTCTGCCAGCCCCGAACCTCTGAGAAAATATTTAGGCAGTAACCCAAGCCTCGGCCACCTGCTTTCCCTGCGAACTCGCAATTAATCACCTGGACACACACTGCCCTAAGCCCAGCCTCAGGAACGATGCTGGGGTGACAGGCCCCACTGCTGCCTGTGTAGGTAGGAGACAGCTGCTGTCTCAGGTAGGGCCTGAGAAGCGTCTGGAGGTTGTGCAGTCCAATCCGTGACCCAGGGACAGGACTGCTTCAGAGCTTCCTGTCCACTCTTGCTTGCACACCCCCAAGGATGGGGAGCTCACTTCATCCTAAAGTAGCCTACTCTGCTTTAGAGGGCTTTGCCTTTTAGAAACCTGAGATTTGCCCCCGGCCCCAACCTGCTTGGGGGTCTCCCAGTATAGTCCGCACCCTCTGTCCAGGGCACTCGGCAGAGCTTTGGGGCTGTGTTCCAAGTCCCCCCGAGTCTCTCGTACTCTGAGGCGTAGCTTCAGTGCCTGCAGCCAGCTTCAGGTGTGAGGTGAGCAGACTTCCCCCTGTCCTCGCCCTAGTTCTGCACAGACTCTTATTGTCACTGGCAAATTCATCCAGGGAACCGTGTGCCAGGCCCTGTGCCGGGCCCTGGGGACACAAGGCCTCCAACGCGTCCCCTGCTGTGACAAGACAGTCCTGCAGTAAAGGTGAGTTTGGGCCCCAGACCCTCCTCCAGGACCCTAGTCTGAATTCGCCTCCTGTACCCATCTAGGCTGCCAGGCAAGCAAGGAAATCCCAGCCTGGCCATGCTGTGACTGGGTCAACTTTTTTCTGGAAAATGTCAAACATACACGAAAGTATAGAGAATACTATACTTGGGCCCACATCCTCCAGCTTCAACATTTTCAACTTGAGGCAAAGCCTGTTTCCATCCCCTCCACACCCCCAGCTGCTCCAAATGACCCTGAGGCCCAGCCGCCCCCGTTCTTTGCTCTGACCAAATCCAGCGCCGCGCCCCATGCTCCCTGGCCCTGCGGGGGCTCAGGCGCCCCCACCCTCCTGCAGACACAGGGCACATCTCCTTGGTGGAAAGGTCTGGCATGCAGCTTCCTGGAGGCCCAACGTCTCACCGGCTCCTTGGAGGGCCTTCTGCAGGGCCCGTTGCACCACAGGCCTGGGGCCCCTGGGAATAAACCGGAGTTTTGGCTCCGCGGCCTTTCCTTCCTGGTTCATGCCCCGTTTGCATTTCCCTCCAGAGACACGATCACTTAGAAACCTATAAATCCCTGGCAGGGCTGATGGCCCAGGCGAGTATATAAATCAGGACTTGTAAGAGCCTAACAGGTCCCTCTGGCTGGCAGAGAAGGGGGTGCACCAAATCTCCTCGGGCCGCTCCCCAGGACCCAAGTCGGCAGGGGCGGGTGGCCCGGCGCGGGGACCACACACCTGCTCTGGACTTCCAGCTCCGCCCTCACGCTCTCGGACTCAGTTCTTTCCTCTGTGAAATGGGCTAATGACACTTACGACGTCGGTGCCGGCAGAGCCGGAAGGCAGGGGGCGCCATCGGGGTGCAGGTGGCCCGACGGGATGGGCTGGGCAGAGGGCAGGCTGGGGACCCGGAGGCCTGGGCTCTCCACTGCTGGTCACCGACCTGCTCTGTAAATGCTGGATGCGTCACACTCTCGGGACCGGTCTTCTCATTTGGAAACCGAGGGTCGGTTGGCGCAGTGAGCTCACAAACGCATGTTGTGACCCGATCCGCTGAGGTTCCGTGCAGACGGGTCCCAGCTCTCATGCTCCACGGATGCACTCAACAAACAAGTACGGAGCGCCTGCTGTGTGCTGCAGGGGCCAGGCAGTCCTCCGGGGGGACGCCGAACGGGACCTGCCTCCTGGGCTCCCAGCGGGAGGCTCACCCGCTCCCTTCACAGCAGTGGGTGGAGGGGCAGCCCGAGGGATAAAGTGGGCCTGGCACCCCTGACTTCCCCCTTGCTCGGTGCCCCACTCTCCGTGTGCCCTGGGTTTGCCCAGCTATGGAGTGAGGGGGTGGAGCCAGTTCTGATGGCCTGGATCACGGGCGACCCCAAGGGCCAGCAGCAACAGAGACTCTGGAGTCAGAGGGAGTCCAGGCAGATCCCTGTGCCCAGCATCAAGGGACCCTGGGCCTGGCCATGAAGGGCAGAAGAGGAGGTCCTGATACCCATTGTCCCCAGAGACCCCTGGCAGGTGGCTGAGGAGGGGGTCGAGTGACCAGAGGCCCCTGCCCCAAGGGCCTGTGCCACCAGCACTCTTCTGGGACGCTCTTTTTGGCCTCCTCTCCCCCTAGCCCCTAGGGCCCTATGTTGTCTTAGGCCACAGACAGTGAGGCGAGAGTCACCGAGGAGGGGCAAGGCAGGGAGGACGGGGCACAGAAGAAAGACTTGCAGTTTAAAGAGGACAGGGGAAAGACACAGAAGAAAAAGAGACTCGGGGGCTGAACTGGGCAGGGCAGAGGAAGGGGGGACGGAGAGAAATGGGGGGATAAAAGGGCTCAGCAGAGATGGGGAGATGGAGGGTGGAGGGGCAGAGGACTGCTGGGGGACCAGGGAGAGCAGTGAGGGAAAGCAGAGAGGGACAGGGGACAGAAGACAGAGGGACAGGGAGAGATGGAAGACACAGGGCCCCTGATGGAGACAGGGACAAGGCAGGTGGGGGGACAGGTCAGTCTCAGCCTGAACTGGACAAAGGGCAGGGCAGCAGGGGCCACCTGGAGTGGCTGGGCTGGAAGGGCAGTGTGGTCGCCTGGCAGGCCCGGGCACCATGCCTGTACCCTGGGGCCCCCTTCGAGAGGGCTCGTGCGCAGACTCAGCTCCACTACCCTGCAGACCCTGTGGGGCCCCCAGCAGGGCTCCATCCCCCAGGGCCTCTCCAGGTACGAGACACTAACCACTTCCCCCTGACCCGAAGCCCCTGTGTGAGGGTGGGCAGGACGCACCCCGCCCCGTGATGGCAGCACAGTCCTGCCTGCAGTCCCGGGCACTCAGTCAGAGCTCAGGAGGGGCCGCGATTCTCAGTGTTTCCTAAAAAGGGGACGAGGAACACATGGCCGGGAAGGGAGCTCAGGTCCAGTCTCTTGGCGGGTCCTGCTGCAGGCGCCCACCCGCTGCTGCGCTCACTAGACTAGGATGGAGACCCGCGGGCATCTGGGCGGGAGACCTCCTGTGCCGAGAGGAGGAGCGGAGGCTCCGAGGAGACCCCAGCAGGGGAAGGGGGCAGTCACGTTTATAGCTCAGGGTCAGTATGAAAGCAGCTACGACTGAGTCCCTACTGTGTGCCGGGCCTTTGTCTCCAGCTCACTTGCCTTTTTCTCTTTCTCTTTTCTCTTTGCCTTTGTCCCCCTTTCTCCCTCTCTCTGTCTCTCAGAAACTAAATGGGATCCAACTGCCAGCTCCCTGTGTGTTCTCCTGCTCACGGCTCAGCCCTTTCATTATTAATAGAAATATGTCCTCATTGTACAGCTTCATTCTGCTTATCTGGAGTGGATTAACTGCTGACAATGACATGCAGTACTGATTCCCGAGCATCTCCATTAAAGCAATGTTGCCACGACCTAATTAGTTCCATAAAACCACTGCAGGATGGGACTACGGGACCGGGGCGCCTGGGTCCTCACCCCAGATGCCCACACGCTGTGTGGCACGAGGTCAGAATCTCCCCGCGGGGGGCCTGGACTGGGCCTGCTCTGGGAGCAGGAGGTGGGAGCCAGGTTGCCCTGCACACTTAAGGGCTGGAAGTGCAGTGGGTGAGGGCGTGTGCTCTGGAGCCCCGTCCCCAGGTTCGAACCCCTGCTCTACCCCCCACTGGCTGTGCCTTCCCGGTCCCTCAGTCTCTGCATCTGCAAAATAGGGTCACCGGCAGGCTCCGGCAGGAAACAGATGGTCCGCTGACTGGGGCAGGTGAGGAGGGTTTAAGGGAAGGGCTGTTACAAGCAGACGAGGGACGGGCTTTCTTAAGAGTGGGAGCAGCTCCAGCCCCCAGCCCAGGCCTAAAGAGGGAGGACGGGGGGTCGCTGCGTGACCGGCAAGTGTGGGGGGCCACTTAGCTGGAGCCGGGGTCTTGAGTGAGGACAGAGCCCACCCAGGGGCCCTTGCTCTCCGCATCCCTTCCCGAGCTGGCCTCCTTACTGGCTGGAGCCAGCTGGGAGCCAGAGGGAAGGGAGCCCCAGACACAGTCCAGACAGGTCAGTCCTGGGCAGAGAGCAGCACGCATGGCCTCCCTAGGTTGTAGGGAGAGACCGGGCACGCACACAGGTGGCGGCCTTAGTTCTGTCACAGCTTGGGCTGAACCTCAGTTTGCTTCTCTATAAAGAAGGGATTGGGGGCCCTTGGGTGGTGTAGTTGGTTAAGTGTCCGACTCTTGGTTTCCGCTCAGGTCGTGATCTCAGGGTTGTGGGATGGAGTCCTGCATCGGGGACTCGGTGTGGCGTCTGCTTAAGACTCTCTCTGCCCCTCCCCCATCCTGCACTCTCTAAAATAAATAAACCATAAAAAAAAAAAAGAGACACTGACTATACTTTTCCATCTTGCTTTGCCTCCCTGCCCCAGCCACGTGGGACAAAGAGGTGTTCCTTTGAGCTGGGTTTGAACCCTGAGTGCCCCACCTCACCTAAAAGGGGACAGGAGCGCCCCCCAGAGCTGCCCGAGGGCGGCCCGGCACACAGTGGGTCTGCGGTGCCCACGGCTTCCCTTACTCCACCTCACTTCAGCAATGCCGAGGCAGAAAGTCCTGGAGGACTTTTTTTTTTTTTACCAGGTGACCTTCAGGGTGACGTGGCAAGATGCAGGACACTGTCCGGGCCATCTGCCCAGGCCTGGATGATGGGGAGGGAGCCAGGCAGGGGAGGACAGCAACCCCGAGTGAGTCTCGGTGCCCTCAGAACTGGTTTCTTCCCCCCTCCCAGACGGCTTGGGGTGGGGTGGGGATGTGTCCCAGGGAAGCTGTCTGTAGCCTGACCCCTGCCTTGGGGCGGCTGTTTGGGCCCTGTCTCTGGAAGACCTGCCCTGCCCTCCCTCGGCCTTCCCTGTTGCCCCAAAGCCAGCGCCAGAATGGAAGCGTGTTCTACCGGCTGAGAAGTCCGTGCAGAGAGCAGAGGTCTAGGCCGGGTGATCTGGGTTCCAGTTTGAGCCCGAGCCTTGGTCCGCTCGCTTGCCTTGCGCCGTGGTCCCGGGACCAGCAGGCGGTGCGGGCCGTGGGAGGCGGATCCCCTTCCCCGCGCCTCCGAGCCCCCCACACCGGCTCCGTCGCACACCCCTCCACCGTGCTGCTGGCCTCGGCCTCGACGCCGACTCGTGGGCAGAACCAGGCCCCCACACCTCATTTCCAGTTTTTAATGTTTTTCTTGAAAAAACCCAAAATATAAAACTGGAAGGGGAATGGAAAACATGTTCTGTACATTTTATATACACGAGGTCTGTGATTTCAAAACCATTGGGGAGAGAAAAGGAAAACCCAGTCCAGGGAATGTCGCAAGTCACGGATCCTGACAGGCGCCTCTGAGCACCCAGCTCGGGCTCAGGCGAGCGTTCCTGGCCTGCGCGGGGCAGCGGCCGCAGACCTGGCACCCTGAGCTTGTGGGGGGCTGCGGCCTGGTGGCTCAGGCTGGGTGCACGGGGGGGGGGGGGCGGGACAGACAGCCATAGGGCACGGGAGTGTCTGCGGTGGGGGGACGGGGGCGGGCAGGGCCTTCCTCAGGCGTCTGTGTAGATGGACGGGATGTGACTCAGGCAGTGGTCAAAGGCCCCGTTGGGGAAGAAGCTGCAGTCCTCGGGGCCGCTGGACACCATGTCTTCGGACGGCTGTGGTGGCAGCGCTGTGGGGCATGGGGCTTCGGCCAGGGCCTCGTAGCCTGTGGGTACGGTGGGGAACAGGGTCCGGGCTGGAGAATGCAGGGGCTAGGCCTCGTTATCCTTTCCCAGCCTCCTGACCCCATCCTCCTGCCCAGGGTCCCTTCTCACAGCGTCCCTTCAGCAGGGCCTGCTCTGAGCCTCTGCTCTTACAGACAGGGGAGGTGGTGGGTAGGACGAGGCGCTCCAGGCCTTGCACTCCCCCAGGGTGCCCAGGGCAGCTGCACAGACAGCTGGCTGGCTGGGGGCAGCCGGTCACCCAGTGCTGGACTGTAGGGCAGAGGTGGGGAAGGGAGGGGTGGGCTATCACCATTCTTGTCCTCAGGGGCTGGTCCCCTCCTGGCAGAGGGAACCCGGCCCATCCCCACTCTTTCAGGTCCCTTCACCCAACCAGACGCAAGAAACCCAAAGAAGAAGATGAGCGCTCACTGGGCGCTGGAAGTCTTATCTCACTTCAGTTTCTCAACAGTCCTATGAGGTAGCAGTCATTATCCCATTTCACAGCTGAGAAGACAGGCTCAGAGAGGTCAAGACACTTGCCCGAGATCACTCGCTTGTAAGTGGGGGAACTGGGGCTTGAACCCAGATCCATCTGGCCCCGAGACACCTGGTTCTGCCACTGGACACGCTGTCTCTGGGTGGGGTCAGTGCTCAGAGGCCCTCAGCATGGAGGGGCCTGGAGAGCTTGTCTCATACAATCCCTGGCCTAAGGGCTCTGTCCCTGAGCCGCTGCCATGAATTTCTGTAGCCTAAGATAGGCAGACCTCAGTCTTTCCATCTGTGCAGTGGGATTCAGCTGAACCACTCCCGAGGCCCCACAGCCCCACCCTGTCCGTTCGAACCAATCCTGCGAGTCTATGCGCAGCTTGGCAGGAGGTGTAGGCCGTGCGAGGGTCCTGGAATGGGCCCCGAACGCTGGGCTGCCACCCAGATAGCAGGGGAGCAAGGGGGCCAGAAGAACGCACTATGCTGCTGTGGGGGCATGGGCGCTGCCTCTTGCCGGTCCCAGCTATTTATTCCCGTGGCTAAACCCAGAAATCCTGCCACGGGCCGGATGGTGAGAACCAGCAGTGCTGGGAACGGTGGCCAGTCCTCATCACACACCAATCCGCGCGTGCAAACAGGAAACACACACCTCCACACGCACACACCCTGGGATGGGGTACACATCTGCCTATGATGCATGGGCACGACGCGCACCCATCCACAGACATACCGTGCTCGAACGCAGTCTGTGCACACGACAGGGGTCCTGGGATGGGTACGGGGCAACACAGGGTGCGTACAGGTGGGGATGAGGGGGTAGGGAGCATGCGTGTGTACAAGGGTGTGAACATCAGCGCAAGCATGACGTCTGCACACGTGTGTAGATGTGAGCACCTGTGCCCTGCGAGCTCCTTAAATCCTCACGGGGGCTCGCACTGCTTGGAGCCCACTCGTGCGGGCCCTACACGCACAGGCACCACAGACGTGCACCACAACCGTGGGAAGAAAGAAGACATACACTGACCGGAGAGCCTGTGTGTCAACAGGAGCACATGGACCCACGTGCAGATGGACCCACACATCTCCGCAGGCTCATCTACGGCCTCGTTGTTGTCCCTATGTCCTTAATCCTCTGCCCCCAGCTGCACACACCCAGAGCTGCCCAAGGGGCCTCTGGCACGGGGTCGCAGGCTCCCCTTTGTCGGGGACCCCCATCCAGCCCAGGCCTTGTAGCTGCCAGCTGGACGCGGGCCTGGAGGCTGACTCGGGCTGGGGCTTGGCTTAAGGAAGTCCGGGAGGGTCTGGCCCCAGCCCCCCGATGCCCCTGCTCTGATCGGGACCGGCCCTGCTGGTCTGAGCCCGAGTCCACGCTGGCTTTCTCCACCGCAGCGGGGGCATTACTTGCGGAAGGCGCAGGGCCCTGCAGGGACACGGATGCAGCACAAGGACCAAGCACAACCTCTAGGCTCCATCCTTTGCTAGTAGCGTGGCCACTCCAGCCTTGTTTTATCTGTTAGAGACCCGTATTTGTCTCTTTCCCTGCTGTATCCCCAAGGTCTGCACCTGTGCCTGGCACACAGCAGGCGCTCAGTAAATATTTAAAGGGAAGCATCAGCTAGACCGCAAGCTCCCAGCCCGATTCTTCTCTGTCTTCAGAAACCTGCCAGAGCGCAGACACGTATCAGCCGTGTGACAATGTGGAAGGAACGCTGCCTTCGGAGGCAGGCAGAATGCAAATCCCAATTCTGTGGGGTCCTGGGACCTCTGTGAGCCTCGATTTCTCCTTCTGTCAAGTGGGGATGACTCTACCTCTTTGGGCCGTCCCCGGGTCTCAGGAGAACGCGCATAAGCACCCAGCACAGGGCTCGGCCATGGGAGGTGGTTAGGGAACGGAGGCGATGCAGGTGGGGCTTACCGGTGGCAGGTAAAGGTGCGCTGAGGCTGTGGTAGCCGTTGGGCCGCAGGGGGTTGAAACCGTGGGCTTCCCCGGCCAGACCGTCCCCACCGGCTGTTGGCTCAGCCGTCCGGTAGCAGTCGCCATAGGGGAAGCAATTTTGGATGGAGTGGAAAGTGCCCTGGTACCCTGCAAAGGGAGGCAGCAGGGGCTGCATTAGCAAAGGATGAGTGCCCGGGGCTGGGAGGGGACCGTCCCCGCTGCACTGTTCAGCCTCCCTTATCGTCCTGTCCAGCCATGCTGGGAGTGAAGGAGAGAAGAGAGCTCCAGGGGGGGAGAAGGTGCCGGGGGTCCTGGGCCCCTTTCCCAGCTCTGCCTGCCACTGGAGGCGGGGAGGGTAAGGTGGCCTTGAGTGGCACCACCTGACCTGAGTCATTCGTGGTCCTCCACCCCCATCTGCTGAGATGCCTGCTCACTCAGGCCATTCCCACCCCCTGCCAATGCTGTTCCTTTCAATGCCTTGTCAATGCCTTGTCAATGGAGCAAACTCTTCCTCATCCCTCCAGTGGAATTTCCTCCAGGAAGTGCCCCCGACTAGTTGTGTTGGGTCACCTGACTCCCGGCTTCTCCCATGGCAGCCCTCAGTGCCCTTCTTCATTCTGATGACCCACTGTCTCCGCCAGGTCAGCGCCCCATTCCCCTCAGGCACCCCGAGTAGGAGTCAGTGGGTGTCTATGGAGAGGCCCCTGGCCAGAACTTACCTTGTGGACTGGGCAGAGGTGGGGGTGGAGGGCTCTGGAAAGGCGGGTAGGGTGGCTTGCTGGGGAGTGTGGGGAAGGGCTGCCCCCCTGGAGAATGGCTCTGAGAGGATGGTGGCAGCGGTGGTGGCCCGAGCCCCTTCAGTGGGCTGACCATAGGGGAGAGGAGGCCAGGTCCCAACCTGGAGAGAACAGAGATAGTCATCAGCAGGATAGGCTCTGGGGACCATGGGGGCCAGAGGCATGGCTGCTGCTTGCTTCCCTCCAGCCACGCTGAGCTCACTACCTGATCTGCTCTTACTTAAGACAGTGCAGTTAGAAGAGGAAGCTTTTACTTCAGATTATATTCCAAATGGAATTAAATTTGAAACTCCTCTAAGCTTGAGAGTCCAGAGGAATCAGTGAAGATCTTCTGTCTGATATTCAGGACTGACTGGTAATCAGCAAGGAACACTGATTATCAGCATGACCTTGGGAGTCGACAGAACTGTGGTTTTAAACCCCATCTGCTCTCACTGGCTGTGTGACTTTGGGCAAGACGCTTAATGTCTCTGAGCCTTGTGTTGCTCCCCCGGTCGCTGTGTTCTCCAGCCGGCACACTGGGACTCATGACCTGGGCGAAGTGCCAGCCAGCCCCGCTGGAGCCTGCCACTCTCACTGCGCCTGCGCTCTGGCCACCTGGAGGACAAGCCCCGGAAGAGCTGCCCTGACAGCCCAGCAGCTCCAGAGCAGAGCGCCCCGCGGCTCTAACAGTCACCACCTGCTAAGCCTCCGCCTCCCCTCAGCCCGTGAGAGAAGTTCTTGTGTCCGCCTCACAGATGCAAACAGCAAGGTTCAGAGACACGGCTCGCCACATTAGTGCTGGCCACACACACCCACCTCCCAGGTTAGGACGAGGATAAAATTAAATAAATCAAGGTAAACAAAGCACCGAATATGTCAGATGTATTCTTAGCCATTCCATGAATCACCATCATTGTTATAAAGATGCAGGGGAAGAAAACTAGCAGATAGTTCCGATGTCTACGTTGGGCTTCCTTCCCCTGCACAGTGTGCTTTCAGGGACCTCTGTCTCCATCCCTGCACTTGCATACATCCTGTGATGGGGGGCTCACCACCTCCCTTCCTACTGAGCCTGAGATGGTGCAGGCCTGAGCCTGTGCTCTCTGGAAGCTCATGATCTGGATCAGCAGCTGAGAGCTGTGCAGTCACCCTGGACGCAGCTGAGCCCGTGTGGGTCATCTAACTGGAATGCACGTCACTGCAGCCCGGGATTCCTCCTCAGGCTGTCACCTATGCCTCTGGGGTCCGCTCACAGGAACCAACCTGGCCCTGGGGTCAGATGGACTTGGGGGCTCTGGGGACCAGGCTGAAGGCTCACTGCCTGTAAAGCCCTTATGTGCATGGCAGAAAGAGGTGGGGGCGCGCAGTGTCCACTCTATTTGCCTTTGTGGACTTGTTGGACCATCCTCGTTAAAACACACTACAAATTCCATGTCGCAGCTGTAGGAGATCTTTCCGGGCCAGGAACACTACCCTTGCCTACCCTCCAAAACGTGGCGCGTTAAGGGGACAGATCAGTGCCTTTCTCTGAGGGAAGCAAGACTATCCTGAAACAGAGAAAGATCTGGGGAGAGGCCAGTAGGCTCCATGTCTGTAGCTCTGCTGGGTGCCCCCTCTGCTGCATTGCCATCATTCGATGTCGGAACCCCATCACTGTGAGTGTGTGGAAGGCAGAGACGGGGGCCTCTGTGCTGGACCCCTGGGCCCCAGCCCAATACCTCGCACACGTAGGTACCCCCTCAGCCTCAAGTTAATGAGCTGAATCCTCATCAAGGCTCCATGACTTCTCATTATCATCCTCAGGACTATTTTTAGGCTTTTCTCACAGGGCCGTCGAATGGGACAGGGTCTATCACTGCGGTCTATAAACTGGGTGGGAGGGGTGTGCATAAGCCGTGTGTCCTCACAGGCGGTTCTCTGGCCGAGGCTGGGCTGCGGCGTGGTGCCCACCTGCCTTACGCCCGCCCCATGCTGGCACCCACGCCGCTCTTCCCTGACTTCCTGTCCGCCCCCTCCCCTGGGAGCTCCTGCGGGAGGGTCAGGCCTCCGCCCTGGGGGCTCCGTGCTCAGCACTGGGCCTGGCACACAGCAAACAGCTGGTAGATACTAACAAACGGGTTCCTCAATCGCTCAGCTACAAAACCCAGAGATTAACAGCGTTGCAGAATTAAGGAGAACCAGATCTGAAGGGGAAAAAAAACATGCATTCTCAAAGTTTGTTTTTCCTGTCTCAAACCTGCCATAAATTCACATTTGCCACCTTCACAGCCAGTGAAATGAAACAGAACACGACTCTCTCCGCAGCAGACCTGAAGGCTGAGGTCGCCGGCTCTACCTGAACTCTTTAAAAGGAAAAAAGATCATCTGAGCTCCTCTTCTGAGTCATGCAAATGATTCTTAAATCAAATATTTTTGCTTCAATTGGAACCTATAAAAATTAATATAAAACCTCACTGGCTTGGCAGACTGAGGGCTTCATACCTCGTATGGGGCTGGGGGAAAAAACCCGCCCTTTCGGCGTCTTCTCTGAGCCAGGGTAAATAAATTTGGTCATGAAGTCAGGCCCTCTTAGCATATTTTTGAGTGAATCAGATAATTCTGTCAAGCTATTTAAATGTCCCAGCAAACCACCGGGGAGCCGCGAGTGGCCTTCCCTGTTGACTTTGGCAGGAAGGGGAGGCTGAAGGCCTTTCCCCCTGCCTTGCCTCTCTTCTCAGGGGCTGAAAAAAGAAACCCATTCAAGCTGGGCCTGGGCCTGGTGTCAGGCTTGAGGGCCTTCCTCTCCCGCAGCCCAGCCGAAGGAGCCCGGGCGCCTGGCCGGTGGGGATGACTCGAGCCCCCGCTCCCGCAGGCACGGGCGGTTGGACGGCGGGCTGGGCTGTCCTGGTCTTGTCATCACTCTGCCTCTCGCTGTAGGAATTCGTGACGGGCACTTACGCAGGCGGCAGGCAGGTGATGAATGAGGTGGAGCAGAGTGCACAGGCCTGAGCAGGGAATGGCCTCTGCGGTTTATTTTAGTTTGGTTGGAGATATTTTGGGGCTGACTGGTGGGTGAGCAGGTGGCCTGAGCCGGTGGGTGGGTGCGGGCCAGGGGCTTGGTGTCCTTGGCACCTGCACGAGATGACACGTACACCACCAGCACGTGCATGTCAGGCATGGCTGAGCCTCACCACCTTCCTAGAGGAGGGTATTTTAATACCCATTTTACAGAGGAGGAAACTGAGGCTCAGGGAGGCCTGATTCTCTGGGTCCCCTTTTGTACCCCATCAGGCTGCCTCTTTGTGGCTCTCCACCCACTCACCACAGTCTGCTCTGTGAACAGCACTTCTGCCTCCCCGGGGTCTCATCCCTGGTGGCTCCTCCTCTCCCTGTCCAGCCAGCGTTTCCTCGAGGCTGCTGATTCTCCGTGGCTAATGCCTCCTGGTGTCCTTCCTCCCCCCACCGGCCCTGGCTCAGGCCGCCATCCACCCACACCTGATGCTGCCCCTGGCAACCAGCCCCATGGGGCAGGCCACGCCGTCCTCCCCATACTGACCACATCACTGTTCGGCACCTTTCAGATATAGTCCCGCCACAGGCCGTGTGATCTGGCCCCAGTGACCTCCCTCCTGAGCTTGTCACCCTGCATGAAGGTACCTGTTTCCCAGAACACGCCAAGCTCTCACCATGTCTGCACTGTCACAGCTCCTTCCTCCCAAACTCTCCACTTAGTCAACTGCTACTTAACCGTGGAGGCCCGGCCTAGCACCACCTCCGGGAAGGAAGCCTGGTTCTCCTCTGGGTCCCACAGCCCCTTCTGCTCCTTCCCTCGGAGCCCTTGTCCTGCGTGGCCAATCCCCGCAGGTCTAATTCCCCTCCTCATGGTGAGCTTCTCCAGGGCTGGGGTCATTGGTGGCTCCAGCACCGGGCCCAGGGCTGGCCCACACCAGGGGCTCAATAACTGGGCGCTGAATGACGGATGAGCGAGTAGCAAAAGGAGCCTAGTGAGGAGCCCTGGACAACAGATTTGGTGATGAAGCCAGGCTGGCCCCAGGCACAGGCCGGCCAATGCCAAGGCTAAGGCTTGGGGAGGAAGGGCAGGGGAGGAGGAGGGTACTGAGGCCAGGCCTTAGGGGACAAGTCTGATCAGGTCCTGCTAGCGATAAGTGAAAGTGGCGGGGAGGGCAGCGGGGGGGGGGGGGTTGTGGCCGCCCTCCGCCTGTGTGCAAGGCTAACAGATTCTGGCAGCACCCGGGGCCAGCAATTAGCAATCTACCATCGCCGGCCAATTTAGTGGCCGCAATGGGAACCACACTGAATATAGGAAGAGGCCGCTCGTCCTTGCTGTGATCCTGCATGATGGGCCCCCGGACAGCCCCAGCAGGCGGGGCAGTGACCACAGCTGCCGTGGCCAGAAGTGGGGCTGAGGGCCAGAGGAGTACCTCTGGAGTGGGCAGCGGCCTGTCTGCTCACCAGATACGGGGTGCGGGCCAAAGAGAAGCCAGAGTGAGGCTCCCGAGGAGGCCTGGGACGGCAGTCCAGGGTGCAGGGCAGGGCACAGCATCTTCCCCGGCCGGGGAGGAGGAATGCACGAGGTGGGGTGTCAGAAGTCCAGGTGCCGATACCCTCTACCTGGTGCGCGGCTCTGAGGCGCCAGTGAAACTGTGCACAGCAGGTGTTTGGCACAGAGTGCAGTACACAGTAAGTGCTGCATAACTATTGACCGTTTGCATTATCGGTAACAACCACGGAGTGCGCAGGACGTCTGCCCCCACCTGCGCCCCGTGCAGGTGCCGCTTGCTGTACGTACCCGTCCCTGGTGCTCTCAGCCGTGGGGAGAGGGGACAGATGGTGATGGGAACTGGTGCTGGCGTCCAGTGGGCGGTGCCGGGCAGGGACCTCGTGCACGGGGGGCAGGATGCCTGATGCGAGTCCGTTATGCGGGGTGATGGAGCCAGGATACACGCCTGCAGGGAAGCAAACAAATACCCCTGGGCTTCGGCCACTGCCTAGAAGTGGCTGTGAGCAACCCGGCAGCTGCGCGCCCGCCGACACAAAGAGAAAGACATGAAGGGAAACGAGCACGGTCGTATCAGCGGAAGGTCAGGGGCCCAAACAAGGAGAGGACGGCCCCACTCAGCTGCTCATGCCCCGGCTGCAGGGCTGTGTGTGGGGCTGAGGCCGATCCTGAAAGCGGAGGTGGACTGACTGACAAGGGCTGTCAGAGGCATTAGCGGGTGAGGCTGCGAACGCGTGCGTGCACGTGTATGCGTGTGCGTGCATGCGTGTGTGTGTTTTTAGGGTGGGGGTTGTATGGAGCACGCCGCCTCAAGTCTCCAGGGCTGTTCTGTGTAGCCCCAGAAGCAGACAAGGATCCTGGAATGGAGAGAAGCTTGAGACTCAGGGCTTGGCCCTACTTCTCACAGGCAGAGCTGCTGTAGGGTAATGGGCTGCGTTTGGAGGAAATGAACCACCCGTCCCCAGAGATGTGCAAGCACAGCCTGGATGTCCACTGTGAGGAGTCCCAGGGACAGCATGATTATGCCAGCTGGATGGCAGGAGGCCTAGAAGACCTATGAGAAGGGATGCCACAGACGGTTGTATAGGCTGTGTATGACACAAGGGTCCCGACGGAGGAGAGAAGGCAGCCATACTCTCATCTACGATTCTCAGCCTCTAGAAGATGCCTGCGGGGTGATACCACCTGTCTCACCTTTTACTCCCAAGGGTCTTACCCTTGTTAAGAAGACAGGTGGGGAATGAATCAAATGGGGGACATTAAGTCATAGTCAGATGTTGCTCCAGGGGCCTGAGGGTCTGAGAGGAGTTCCTGAGGCCAGTGCTTCCCAAATGCTTCACCAAGGAACCCCAATTAGAGGGGAGAATGGACCCCACGTCTGGGACTAGAGCCTGAGAGGGACACAGCAGGGGTGGCAAGTTTTTTTCCATTTTATCTGAAAAAAAATGGGACCAATTTTTTCCCCTTTTAAGATCTGGCCACATTTATTTGAATTTTAATAGAAACTGACAGCATTTTCCTAGAAATTAAGTCATCAAATTGATGGCCCGGGACAATGCTGCAGACCTGGGGGCCACACCCAGAGCTCTACTGATGCGGGGTTCACACCGATTAGTCAGGGCTGCCCTGGGTCAGCTGCTGCAGTTTGAAGAGAAGCCCGGTCTTCGTGGGTCCAGGCCCAACGCTCTTCACCACGAGGACCATCTGAACACACAGCACACTCTTTTCATGGATGAAGTCAAGAAGGAAATTTTACCATTTCCAGTGGCTGGGGTTCCAAGGCTAGCCCATCCCAGGTTGGCCCCTTTCATCTAGGCCTGCAATTCAGGAAGCTACTACCAGGAACTGAGCAGGGACAGGGCAGGGACGGCAAGCTCAAAGCCTCAACTGCAGCGAAATAGGCCTCCCAAGAGATAATAAAAGAAAGTCCATTTAAAGCCAGGCCCAGGACCTGGCCTGGGGTTCCAGCTCAGGCTATGTCCTAGATGTCCGCATAGGGGCCTATGGTCCAGGCTTCACGGTGGGCTGGCTATGAGACCCCGAGCTCTGATGGGCTTTTGGGGGCCCTCTGCCTCTCAGCCCTAGTCCTTACCCCTTCCCAACTTGGGGGCCTCTGCTCCCATGGGCAGCCCGACCCATCCATCCACCACTTCCCTCACCACGCATCCTCCCCAGCTTGGTCAGGAAGGCACCGGAGGGGACTTCTGGGGATAGAGCCTGGCTCAGTGCTGCTCACGGCCTGCTTCACTCACCACCCTCCTAAGCACCTCTTCACCTGCCATCTTGAACCAATTTGGGGGCCTGACAGCTAGGAAGGCCTAGAATCCTGATAAATCCTGTTCTCTCTGCCTCAGCCGTGCTGACCTCCTGCTTCTCACGTCCTCACTGCCCATCACATTGCCCTGGGTCTGCTAAAGGAGACTGCCAGATAGACTCCTGAGGGTTTCCTGTGAAGAGAGCTGGGCCTTCCTGATGAGAGACAAGCTCTTGGGAGTTTCCTATTGTTGGACAACAAAAATTCGATGTCACCCTTGCAAGCTCCTGCCTCTCCCTCACCGCTCTGTTTCGGACTCCTGTGTCCTAATACTCCTTGAATCTGTCCTATTTCCCCCTGCCCTTGTCCACCGTCCCCTGTCCAGCGCCGCGCAGACAGACACACGGTGGGCTAGGCACGCTGAGCGTGTGGACAGACGGCGGTTGGCAATGAGGGAGTCACCCCACCATGAGGGGCGGCGGGAGGCGGACGCCATGCAGCCTGCTGGCCTCTCCCCAAGATGCACCATTCGAGGCTATAAATCAGCATCATCAATCATCAGCCACGAGCGCTTGACCTCTGGCCCTAACATCTGTTCCCAACTGCGCCCCAAGCGTTTGCCATGTGGCCTGTGGAGGAAGCTGGCGGCTGACACCCGGAGGGATCCAGAACTTCCGGGTCTGCCTGGTGGCCCTTGTCTGCCCGCGGTGCTGGAAGCAGATTGAGGACGGGGACCAGCGCAGGGCCTGGTACACAGCAGGTGCCAGGACGGCGGGGTGCGGCATCAGCAGCGGCGAGGCAGCAGACCCTCCGATTAAGGGCAAGGCTGGCCTCTGCCAGTAACTGGCTGCGGAGCCTCAGGAAGAAGGTACTTAACCTCTCGAGGACTGTTTCCTCATCTGGAAAAGAAAGAGCACAGTAGCCTGCGCTTTCTGAGGCTGATGTGAGGCCTCTGTTAACGTGTACACGTAGGGCCACCAGAATGGCTCCTGGCACATCCAGTAACAGTTGGCCGTGCGTTATGACGAGCTGGGTGAGTAAACAGTTACTCTTCTCATTCACCGCGAGCAACAGCGACAATAATAATGATAAAATTATCTGTCACGCTGGGTTTCTATAAGCGATCACGTCGCAATCACATCTGTTGTCACAGCAGGTCTGGGGGAGAAAGCGAGGCTTGAGGCAGAGAACACACCGCTCGCTTGCCGTCTGAGCAGGCCGGGGCAGGCGTGGCGTCACCCTAACGCCCCTCCCACCCATGATGCCGCCTCAGTGCCTCTGCTTCTCATCTGCAGCATGGGCTCATGGGGACTGAATGAGGGGATGTTTGCTTAGTGACCAGCCCGGGCGGGTACTCAAGAGATGGCTATCGCTGGCCCGTCTCCCTGGGACAGGCCCTGGCCTGGTATCTGCTGCGGACTTCTCCACATGACCTTGGGTCAGTCCGCCTCCTGCCCAATCCTGAGTCCTCCCAGGGTAAAAAATGGTGGGGCTGCAGGGACCTCTGCCCCGGGGCAGCCAGGGCTAATCAGTCACAGCCCTCTTTCCTGCTGGGCCTCAGAACCCTCAACACATCCCTTATCCCTGGGGTCGATTCTAGCAACTCGGACCTCGTGAGAAGCAGCCCACGGAAGAGGGTGTGATCCCTGCTCTCCATAGACCTGTCCTCCTGGGGTGTCCTTGCCGTTGTGGACCTTTGTGAGCACAGATCCCTATGATGGGCAACCCAGAGAAAGTATAAACACCTTCCCTGCCTGAGGCGGTCTGGTAAGGGCTTTGACAGTTTCAAATCTGCTGCTACTCCAACACTAAGGGGAAAGCATTAAAAATCAGAAAACAAAACATGTTTAAAATGGTTACAGCACTTCAAGAAATCCCAGAGGGTGGGAAGAGCTTTCTGCTCTGATACAGTGGTTTCTCTGGGGGGAGGGGAGGACAGAGCCCCAGTCTTGTCAGAGGGCTTCGTCCCTCCGGCCACACCGCCGGCCACACGGCCAGCCACGCAGCGAGGACCCCTTGCTGAGGCCTGGGACCTGAGCAGCTGACGGGGAGGATAGACAGGCTACCTCAGTTGGACCAGAGGCTCTGAGTGTCTGGCCGGATGGGCCTGCAGGGTCCCAGGGGTCGAGGGGCTCTATATATGGGCCACAGAGTTAAAGAGGCTGGAAGTGGTAATGGCCAAGTGGCCCAACCTCTCTGAGCCTCGGTGTTCTCCTCTGAAGCAAGTTGTTGTGGTGTGGAGCCCCGGTGGGGCGCACATGGGACTTCAGGTGGAGGTCTGGGCCTGAACCCTGAGGCGGGGCCTGAAGGAAGTACAGGAGCCGCCTCAGAGAAGGGCTGGGTAAGGAGGCTGGCGAGGTGTATGCAGTGGCTTGGAGACGAGAGGGAGCACGAGATATTCAGGGAACTGTGCTGGCTGGGCCAAGGTTGGGGTGGGCGGCCACCAGGAATGCCTTGGCCCCGTGAGGCCTCAAAGGCCAGGCTGAAAGGAGCCCGGGCTTCCTCCTGTGGGCAGTGGAGCCACAGAAGAGCGTGGAAGAATGTATACCAGAGGAGTGGGTGCCCATGTGGCCTCTGGGAGCCCGCAGAGCATTGCTGTCTTCCTGCGGGGCTGTGCCCCCGGCCCTGCCTCCCTGCACACGTACCTGGGAGTAGCTCCTGGCCCAGGGTGCGGCCCCCCTTCCTGTCGCTGGCGGCCAGCTGTGTGGACCCATGGAGCTGCTGCAGGGCCAAACACTCGGTCAGGACATCGGTCTCGGTGTCAGGGCCTGCGTGCAGCTAAGGAGCAAGCAGGGGGAGAGAGGGTGTCAGTACGAGGCTGTCTGCCCACTGGCGACCCTCGGTTTAGGGGACAGGGCAGGATGGATGGTGGTTCCAGAGTAAGACCCTTCACCTCACCGCACCTCAGCTTCCTCGTCTGTAAAATGGAGCTAATTGTATACATTGGGTTAATTCAGGGCTGAGAAGCAGACGCTAAGACAAGAGTGAACAGGAAAAGATTTCAACAGGGGAAGTGTGAGCATGAGAGAAAACCAGAGAGCTGGGCAGGCTGGGAGAGCCATGGGCCGAGTTACAAGTCTGACCCGGAGCGAAGGAGGGAGGGAGGGAGGTTGGTGGAAGCGTCCCAGACTAGGAGTCCTCAGGGAGCTGCAGTGTCTTGGAAGTCAGGGGGTCCTGCGTCTCCCGGGCAGGGATCTTGCCTCAGTATCCCTGCAGGGCCTGCCACTCAGGTCTCTGCCGGAAGCAGCTCCAGGAGGCACGGCCTCCCGCACGGGCCCAGATGCATGTCAAAGTAGAGCAGCCGGGGCCTCCCCCAAGGAGCCACCGTGCGGCCCATTCTCGTGGCTGCCACAGTGAACTCATGTGGGTGGGGTAGCATACAGTGGGTACACGGGAAGTGTCTTTCCTTCCTTCCCCCTTCCCCTCATCCTGCTTTCTTCCTGACACAAGGCACAGTGGAAATAGTCTAGGGCTAGAGACAGAAGACCTGGGTTCAAATTCCAGCCCATCTCTTCTCACTCCCTGTGTGACACAGGGCGACTAACTTAACCTCTCTGGCTCTCCCCTGCCTGTAACAAGCAACGACAATCGCCCCCCACCCCAGGCTGCTATGTGGAGTAAGGAGATGACCAGTATGGACGAGCTTGTTGAAGGTACTGGCTGACCCCAGCTGGCTGCGTCCCATATGGTCATGTGGCAGTGGGCACACTGGATCCGTATATGGACTTGAGGTCATGGGCTGAGAGCAAGCCAGGGCTGGCAAATCTTTGGCCAATAACCCTCAGCTGTCCTAAAGGCAGACTTGAGCTCCATAGCCCCGAAATTCTTCACCTCCCCAGACAGGCCCAGATGGGGACAGGGCATGGCTGGTGGAGGCCCACGGGACATGGGGCAATGAGGCAGGTCTGCACCTGGATGGGGAGGGCCCCTCTGCCAGGGAAATCCCAAAGCCTGACTGTCAGAGCCCCGAAGATTGACTTGTCCGGACTCTCATTTTACCTGGGACAAAACCGGCCCAGAGCAGGCGAGAGCCTTGTCCCACGTTACGCAGCAGCTGAGAGTCAGCCCCCAGGCTTTTCCCACCCTTCCAGGCCGGAGGGCCAGCACCCAGGCTTGGGGACGGCACACCCAGCCTCCCGACGGGCCCTCCACTCCCTGCCCCAGCAGCTGCTTTCCATGTAAATTCAGTTTCTGGCAAAAGGGGGCCAAGGCATGTTCTTGCAGACCGCAATGTCGATCGGATTAGAAGCAGCAGGAGAGGAGAATTAAGGAAGAAAAGCATTTCTAATTCTCTCTGAAACGCAGCAGGGCTGCCAAGGAGCTGTCATAATACAAGGGTCGCTTTACCCAGAAAGATACATCATCCCGATGGCTCCTAATGGATGCTTATGGTTGGGAAGTTTGCAGATCTGCGGCCTCAGGTCCCTGGGGCTCAGTGCGAGCCAAGCACGGGGCCTGGGAAAACCAGGGCAGGATTCTGGTCCTCGGGCACCAGTCTGCTTGGGATAGAAGACTCCTTGGCATGGAGCCTGGGCCATTCCCCATCCCTGCTCAGGCCCTTCAACCTGGGAGCAGTGGAGAGAGCTGGGACCGAGGCTCTGTCGCTCCTGCGCTGCACGACTCTGCGCTGGGTTCAGCCCGTCCCTCCCTCGTCAGAGTGAGGACAGACGTGGTGTTTTCACACCAGCCGCCTCAGGTGCGCGCTTTGACCGTGTCCCTTTGCTGCTCTACTGCTTCCGGGGTCTGCAAGCCTCAAGGGCATTATCTTTTTTTTTTTTTTTAAAGATTTTATTTATTTATTCGACAGAGATAGAGACAGCCAGCGAGAGAGGGAACACAGGCAGGGGGAGTGGGAGAGGAAGAAGCAGGCTCATAGCAGAGGAGCCTGATGTGGGGCTCGATCCCAGAACGCCGGGATCACGCCCTGAGCCGAAGGCAGATGCTTAACCGCTGTGCCACCCAGGCGCCCCTCAAGGGCATTATCTTGATGCTTGCAAACGCTCTACTGCCTGCAGGACGAACACCGAAGCCTCAAGCCTGGCTGTCCCCCCACAGTGTCTTTCCAGCAGAGGCCTGCTTGTTCCAGAACCATCTCTGTACATCCCCACCCCACGGGACTGAAGCAGGCTGCTTTCTCCAGCCTCTCTGCCTTTCTCTGCTTTACTTACAGCTGTAGCCACAGTGCTTGGAAAACAGTAGGTGCTCCATAAATCTTGCAGAGCAAATTAATAGGCTCTCTCTGCTCTGTCCTCCACTGTCATGCTGACATCCCTGGATTGGCTCTGGTGTTTCTCTTCCCAAGCCCCCCCCCCCCCCGCCCCCGCCATTGCACTCAAGTACCTACCTCCCATGGGCCTGGTGCTCTTCTGGAGATGTGGGCTGAACCCAGAGGTGGGCTGGGCCCCAAGTAGCATTCCCATCCCCCCACTGCCCTGGGTCCCTCTGCGGCTCCCACACTCCTTATCCAAAACAGCTCACTTTCTCCTGCAAGCCTGCTTCTTTCTGAGATCCTCTGTCCTGGTCAAGGGGCTCCCCACCATCCTGCCCCCCAGAGTCCACCTCTGCGGCTCCTCCACCATCACCCTACTCCCCCTCTGGTCCCCCTCTGCCCCCCCTCTGCCCCTGGCCAACCCCCACTACCTCTCCTGCTCCCCAGCAGTGGCCTCCCTCCCTCAGGATTCCTTCCAAACAGTCCCAATCCATTTTCCACACAGCCCCCAGCGCCATCTCTCAAGGTGATATTCTCTGCTTAAGACCCCCCAGTGGCACCTACCATCCTCAGAATAGCCCAAACTCCTCCCTAGAGCTTTGGGACTGTCGTGTCTGCCCCCCACAGGCCGTCTCTCCTCCCTGCAGGGCTGCTGGCCGAGACAGGCAGGGGGCCTGCTGTTTCAGCTTCAGTCTCTCCCTGGGCGCCCTCGCCTGCTGTCTTCGCCTGCCCGGTGCTTACCCCTTCCAGATTCCATGACAACGTGCACCAACTTCTGTTCTGGGCTTTCACGTGGGGCCAAGTACTGCTCTACACCCCTGATGTAGATTGACTCACGGAATCCTCTTGACAAGGCTCTAAAGCGAAGCCCTCTGTTGCCCCATCTGACAGCTGAGGAACATGAACAACGAGGCTCTGAGACGCCCGAGGCCACAGCAGGCTGCTTCTGAAGTGCGCTCCACTGTCCCTGCTGTCATTTCTCCCACGGGCCCTCCTGCTCCCGCCCCGACAGGCCAGGCCCCCTCCTCCGTGCCCCCGACCATCCTCTGCAGACCTCTCTTGTTGTCTTTATTCTATTCTACTGAATGATCTCTTCATGTCTGTCTCTCTCTGCCACGTCCCCACTGGAGGAGGGCACCACGGTTTTCCATTTTTGCATCCTTGATGCCTACACAGGGCCTGCCATTAGATGTTTATAAGCGAGCCGGGGCCGGGGGCAGATGGACGACAGAGACGCTGGCGGACGGTCTGTGGGTGGATAGCTGTCTGGCCGGCTGGAGGTGGGGAAGTGAACTCAGGGGCCAGGTGGGAGGCAGATCACGGACGATGGACAGTGGCAGCCTTGGGTGTGTGGAAGGGTGATGCATGGAATGGAGACTGTCTTACCTTCTTACCTTCTTACGCACCTGCTGCTCTTTGGCTGAATGGGCCTTCACGTGCTTGCGGAGGGAGCTGGGGTCCGTGTAGCGCTTGGAGCAGCCAGGGATCTGACAGGCATAGGGCTTCTGTAACATCAGAGGGGCAGAGGTGGGGTGAGGCAGGGGCCATCTGTCAGGCCCAAGATCACACTGTGACCCGCAGCGGGGAGGGGGCAGGCTGTAGGCTCAGGCCTGGTCCCTCCCTCCGTGTCCCCAGCCAGGAGGGTGGGACTCAGCCAGCCCTGCCCACGGGCCTCAGAGTGAAGGAGGGGTTGTGTCTCCATTCTACCCTCATGCTGGGACCTCAGATAAGTCGCCTCCCATCTGAGTCTCACGTTTCTCCCTTGCAAAGCGGAGCCACCTGAATTCTAAGTATTCTCCCAGCTCTGACACTGGCTCTGAGGAAAGGACACCCTTTGAGCCCACAGCTGCAGAGAAGGCACGGGTGGGTAAGGAGTACAGTGAGGTGGCTGCCTTAGAGAGGGGGAGGGGAAGAGAGGGGACAGCCAGGGCCAAGCTGGAGTGTGGCAGGGCCCCAGGCTGGGAGTGACTAACCACACCTTGCAGTGGGTCCAGAGATCCCAGATCGCTCCCTGGTCCATGAGAAACCCAGATCCTCAGTCTGAGGGTCACGGGAGGCCGGGAGGGAGCTGGATATCAGACACAGGCTTGGGGAAGCTGGGGGTCTGTACCCTTTGTGCACCTTCCTTCCCCTCTCCCCCCGGCCCATTGCTCACCTGGAACCAATCCATACCCTTTACCGCCCCCCTGTTCCTGCCTGGGCCTCACGCTGCTCTCTGTGCCCCAGTCTTCCCTCCCACCATTGCCAGAGGGCCCCTGGCCATGCTCTCACCTTTGAAAACCCCTCCAGGGCTCCCTTGTGCCCTCCGACACAGCCCATCTCCCAGCACTGAAGGCCCTTTGGGACTTGGGCCTGCTGAAGTTCTCACCCCTCCTCCTGCCCCCCATCCTGTGCACCCACCTGCCCAGCCCTCCTGGAATCTTCTTCCCACCTCCACCCCCTGACCTCCCCCGGGCAGCACCGTGCACTCAGCACTGCTGGATTTGTTCACTGGCCTTCACCAGGTGGTGCATTTCCTTGGGGGACGGTCCCTTCTGATTCATCTCAGGTCCCGGGGACTGACTCAGGGACTGGCTCTAACTGAATTCTGAGCTCTCCCGTAGGGGCTCCCACAGGACCCTGCTTGGAGTTCCAGCTGCTCCTGGGGCTTGAACCTTCCATCCCTAATACACCTGGTGGTTCTGATTTCTCGAGGCCCTCTGGCCTCTAGCCACTGCTGGAGGGGTGGAGGGGGTGGTGCCTCTCAGATTATGTACCAGGGACGGCCATGTCCCTGTCAGACACACCCAGTGGAACTGTCCCCCCTCTCCCCACCCCTGCCCCCGACCTCAAGGCAACTCTGTTCCTGCTGGCCTGAGGAGAGGCTAGTCCAACCGCAGACCCAGGGACCTCGTGGGGAGGGGAAGCAGAAAGAGACGGCCATACCTTGGTGCTGCCACGGACAGTTGCCAGGTTAAAGAAACGGAGGAGAGCAAAAAGAAAGAGACAGAGAAGTGAGAGGCTTGCTTGCTGAAAGGAAGGTGTGGGGCAGGAGGGTGGAGGGCTCAGACCTGCCCCTCCCCAGCCGTGTGAGACACGCGCATGTACACACACACACACACCCCTTCTCCTAGGGGCCTGCTCCCACCTCGACGCACCCACCTATGTACACATACACGTTCTCTCTCGTGGGCCTGGCCCGTCCTGCCCCAGGCGCTGTCCCTTGGGGTCGCTGATACAAATCCACACGCTCTTGCCAAAAAGCAAACAAACAGCCCCGAGTGCGCAGGCGTGCACGGCTGGAAAGGGCGCGAGGCCCATCTCCGTGTTTGTTTTTCCAGGGCCTGATGTGTGCAGAACATTCCTGCGGCCCCGCTCCCCTGCGAGCCCGCAGGAAACCCTGCGCCGTCCCAAGCAGCAGCCAAGCCCAGGCCTGCGGAGTCACTGCCCCGGCTCCGGAGCCTCCCTAGCCACAGGACACCCGTGCTGGTGCAGTAAGGATGGAGGGCCACGGCCCACACGGCCCTCCAGGTCCGTGTTCAGCTGCTCCCCACGGGGCAGCCCGCTCAGCCTCACACCCACTGTGGGAGAAGCACGGCCGAGGAGACAGAGGCCGGCGCTTTGCCCAAGATCTCAGAGCGAGCGCGTGTCAGTGACGGTCTGTGAGGACGCCTGCCCTCGCCTGGGCGAAGGAGAGCATAAGCCCCAGGGCCGTGGCAGTCAGGGCTCGAAGCCCACACCGAGGGCCTGCGGACACGGCCGGGTTTGGTCAGCATTCAGTCAGTGAGTCAGACGAGGGAAAGGAGGGACTCACACTTGCCGTGTAGACCATGTGTCAGGCCTATACGTGCATTGTTTCAGTTGATTTCCCCATGTTTCCCCATGACGTAGGTGTCTGAGGAAACCGAGGCCCAGAGAGGCTAGGTGACATTCCTTGGGGCTCTGGGCCCAGGTGGAGGGCCAGAGTTAGAACCTGGCCGGCTCTCTCTAGTCTGTTCGGCCACTCTCCTGCCCATGGGGAGTATCCCATGTTCTCTGGCACCAGAAGGGAGCTGGGAGCATGACTGGGTCCCCTCTGGAAAACAAGGCCCAGCCCATATGGGCTGACCCACTGGCCTCTGGGCCGTGGGTGCTGGGAAGGCAACCAATCTGCAGGATCGCCAGGGCTGTTTCTGTGGGGATGGGCACGAGTGGGGGCTGGGCTTGGTGGCTTACCTACAGGGCCTCACCAGGACCTTCGGGGAGGTGAAGGCCTGACATAATGCTGTGGGCTCATTCTGGGCCTGACCTGACCTAGTCCTCACAGCTCTGTTCACACACCAAGTGGGGGCCAGAGGCCTGTTGCTTTGGGGCTGGATCCAGGAAATGCAGCAAGAAGGGAGGGAGCAAGGGGGCAGGTCAGAGGAGGTGACCCTGAGAAGCCTAGAGGGACATTGCTCAGATTGGAGATTGGGTGTGCAGAGAGCCTGGTGCTGTTGGTGCTGTCCTGTGGTCTCTGGGGGACATAACTAGGGGGCTGGGGCACAGACTGCGCCCCTCAGGGCCTGGATGGGGGCCAAGGGCCCCACGGGCTGGGCTTGTGAGAATGTCCTGGCTGGGCTTGAGAGAATGCCTCCTCACTCCGTGTCCCCAGCACAGCCTGTGACGATGAAGCCTGAGAGGGGACGGGTGGAGAGAAGGGTTGGGTTCAGCTGGGCACAGGGCTCTTCCTTCCTACCGTGTCCCCTGTACTCAGTTCCACCTTTCCGGGGGCGGGGGGTGTGATACACTGGCTTTTCCAGCAAAGGCCCCTGGACTCTGCCACAAAGCAGCTGTGTGACAGTCAGTGACTTCCTCTGAGTCTCAGTTTCTTTGCAAAATGAGGATCACAGCCCTTACCTTGTGTGCTGTGACCAACATTAAACTGGGGGACAGTGTATGGGATACTGGCTGTGAAGGAAATGTATAGAACATTCTGCCCAGGGCCTAACCTGCACCCACAACGTGACTTCTCTATGTTTTCTGCCCCCCACCCCAACCATCGTTTTGGGTCTTGGCTTTCCCAGCTTATTCGGGTCCAAATAAAGGGCTTGGACCAGAGGGCCTCCAGCTCTGACTGCTGTTGTTCATTACCCTTGTGGGCCTCTGTTTCCTCCTCTGTGCATCTGTCTACTAGACAGGCTGGGCCAGATGGCCACTCAGGTCTCCCCGCCACCCAACAGCAGAGTTCCCTGAACATGTTCCCAAGGAGCAAAGAGACAGGCAGGGGGCCCAGACATACGCTCTGGACGCAGAGCTGTCTCCTGCTGTACGTGGGGGCGGGGGTCCTCCCAGGCTGCACGCACCCCTTCACACAGGCCCTGTAAGACGGGTGTGAGGCCCACTCCGAGTCAGCTCCACCACCTCCCTGCTGAGCGGGCACTGAACCTCCTGGAGCCCTGCTTCCAGCGACCCCCTGATGGGCAGGGTCAGTATGAGATCGTGGGAGACGACGTTTTAGAAGGTGGTCTGTTAACCGCTGAGGTCTGGATGCATGAGGGAGAATACTGGGACCGACACTGTGACAAAGCTGCAGGTTATCACGCCGTTTGGCCCAAACGAGGGAAAGGGGGTGGACATTCAGGTACCTGGGCCCGAGCTAGAGTCTCAGGCCCTGCTCACCTCAATCCCTCCCCCACCATGTTTAGGGGTAAAGAAGAGCCCCGCAGAGGCTCTGGCCTGTCTCCATGGAGGGCGTGCCATGGGAAGAGCAGGAAAGGCCTGCTCAGGGCTCGCTGATGGGTCTGGGGAGAGGATGCAGGACGGTGAGCCCGCTCTCTCCGTAGGGAGATGCCTGGACACTGGTGCCCAGGCCAGTACCCCCAGGCTGAAGCAGTGGTTCTCAACTTGGAAGAGCTTACTGCCTCTTCCCCAGGCTATCTGGCAGTGTTGAGAGACATCTGTCACAACTGGGAGATGGAAATTTGCTCCATTCTATTGGATAAACACCCTAGAAGGACAGGACTTCCCTCTCCCCGCAGTTGCCCTGCCCAGAACGTCCAGGGCCCAGGACGAAGGCAGGTTTAAGCGTGGGCTCGGGCTGCTGGCCTGCATCACACAAGAGAGGGAGCGCGCGCACCGCCCGCCCCTTCCCGCTCGGCCTCTGCCCTCGGGCCTACCGTGTCAAGGTGGGTGCGCTGGTGCTTGGCGCGGTCGCTGGAGTTGCTGAAGGCCTTCTGGCAGCCGGGGTGCTGGCACAGGTACGGCTTCTCGCCCGTGTGGCTCCGCAGATGGATCTTGAGGTTCTCCAGCCGCGAGAAGGCCTTGCTGCAGCCTTCAAACTGCGGGAGAGGTGGGTGAGGGGTGCTGTGCAGCCCCTGCAGGGCCCGCTCCTCAGCCTGGAAGTGGCCCCGGCACCCTCTGCCCCCCAGTCCTGCCCAAGGCCTCCAGGGGCCCCGCTTCCGCTCCCCATGAAGTGATCAGGACCCAGACTCTATCTGGGAAACTGGTGGGTCCTGAAACAAACACTCCCCTGACTTAGAAACGGCCCCTAGGGCTAGAGAAGAAAGTAGTCTTCCCATATCTGGATCTGGAAGGATCTCCACTGGTATGTGGAAATGGCATGCAGAAACGACATGCTGCTGTCAGCGGCACAGCCCTGACGGGACAGGACAGCAGGTGCAAACAGCCCTGGATTTGGAACCTGAGGCCTGGATGTGAGCAACGCTTTGGGCGGTGCCCTTGACCTCTCTTATTTCTTTGCCTACAAACTCAAGACTGTGTGACCACCACTCAGGGCTGATGGGAGGGCCCCAAGGTGGGAGGGCACTGACTGTCAAAGGGCTTTGTCCAGCCGGAGCGCGCATCAGTGCAGACTGCTGTCAGAATAACAACCAGTTTGTAAACTTGGGGTCTTTGAAGTATCATTTGGCTGTCTGTCCAGTGCCCACCGTGTGCTGGGCCCCGTGCCGGGCTGTGGGCAGGCAGCAGGTGTGGCATAGCCACGGCGACGCCCCTGGTTGGGGTGGGGGTGGACGGAGCAACAAACGCAGCCCTCCTCCTGCCCAGGCTGCCCCGTCCCCGTCGCACAGCCTCTGCCGAGCTCCCTCTGTCTCTCCCCAGGATCCCCGCGCTTCTCACCCCTCCCACACTCCCCCTACACAACCACCGGAGGAGGAGGTCTCTGAGGTAGAAACAGGGGCCCTCCGCACCTTCCTGCCCCCCTGACTCCAGCCCACACCCCTGCAACAGCGGGAGCCCACCTGGCCACCGCAAGCCCCTGCTCGCCAGCCGCTCAGCCAGGGATACCCTCCCTCTTATAACTATCCGTCTAATCCCCCCTCAGCCTTCAAAGTCCAGCTCGACTCTGCCCCGCAGCACATTCCCCGCACCCCCCCCCCCCGCCCCCGCCCCGTGTGGCCGGCCGCTCCTCTGCTTCTCCTCACTGTCCGGAGGGTCCCGCCAGGCCGGCGTCCTGTGGTGCACACCATGGGGTGGGACGAGGACCCCACACGACCCGACGCTGCTCCGTCCTTGCAGACGTGGGGCACGGTGTTATACCCCACCATAACCCTGAAGTGTGTGGCCTCCGCGTTCCCGCCTCAGAGATAGAGGCTTCGTGTGGCGATCACAGGGCGGTGACACGGCAAAGACAGCACGCAGGCCACCACTGACGCCAAAGCCCAGGTGGTTCTACTGTGCGCACTGCCTTCCCGGCAGGTGGGCCAGAGCAGGTGACCCCCGGGGAGGAAGAGACCAGAGGAACCAGCTCCTTTGCCCAAGCCATTCGTTTCATCCCCAGCTTAGGATAGACATGAGGACAAGGACTCGGGGACAATGACTGGTCTAGCGTGAGCTCCCTCCACGTCTCTCCCTGGAAGGCCTGGCCACAACGGCAGGCGGGGCTCTGCTGGGGCTCCTCCAAGGCGGGCAGCCTGCAGCTGGGTTCTAGAGACTGTCCCGCCTCCTGCTCCCGGATGATGGGCCTTTCCCATGCATCAAAACCAGGAGCAAATCCTGTTTGGGGAGTAAATAGGCCACAACCTACTCCTCTGCTCTCCTGCGATGGCCCTGTGCCAAGTTCACCCCAAAAGGAGGTGGAAGAGCCACGGCTGGAAAGCGGGCTGCCTCTTGGCATCCAGCTGGTCCCTTTGTTCCTCCTCTGACGGCGGCCGGAAGGGCACACATCTAAGGCAGAGAGCAATCACTCCTCGGCGCCCCGTGCTTTTCCTGACTGGTGCAGAGTCGGCCGGACTCTGGAGACCGGTGTATCATCGCCCCGCCAGGGCCCTTGGGCCTGTCTGGCCAGCCTCCGTCTCAGCCGCGTTGCTTTGCTCAGGCTGCACGCCTCCCAGGACACCTTCCCTTCCAACTCACTGACAAATTAATTCATACATTTTTCAAAAGCCCGGGATCTGTGGCTTGGTGTTCGCGCTCTTCTGCTGCAATCCTGATGGCTCCCCCATCTGCACACACCCTCACCTCCCGCCTTGTCCTGCTGGAGCTGCGTGGGCGTCATGACTCTGAGTGTGTCAGGGACTCTCATGCCCCCAGGCCTTTGCTTGAGCTGTTCCTTGGGCCTGGAATGCCTTTCCCTCTTGCACTCATTTTGCAGATGTCTACTCGTCTACTCATGGTGTTCAAGCACAGCCTCCTCCAAGAAGCCCTCCCAACCTCTGCGGCCCCTCCCTGGTCACACCCTGAGCCTATGGGTTAGAAGATTTTTGCTGCACACCCACTGCCTTCTTACCAGGCCTCTAGGCTGAGGGTCTGGGAGGTCCTTGAGGGCAGGACTGGCATCTCATTCATGGGACAAATGCTGGGTTAGAGACCTAATACAATGGGGGTGAGAACAGAAATTCCCAGGCCTGGGGGTACATGTGTCCTTGTGAGTGCACCCCCTTTCCTGTAGGGTTCATCAGAGTACCCCAATACCTGTGCCCTAGGTCTGTGCCACGCCCATGCACACTGGCCCAGCCCTGTCCTACCCCCACGCCCCCAGAACCTCCCAGAACTCAGTCACAGGCAAGGGCGCAACAAGCCCTAGTCGAGGGTGCCCTGGTGGGATGCCCATCCCCCCAGGTAGACCCAGAGGTAGCAGCAGGTGGAGAAGGGGTGCTGCCCGATGAGGACTGCTCTGGGGTGAAGACGCTGCAGGGACCACTGCAGAACAGCATCCCCAGCAGGCCAGCACCCCGGACACACCAGGGACCTTGAGGGTGTGGGTTTTGCTCACAGCTGCCGCCAAGGCTCACCGGGTCCTCCCCATCCAAGCACCGCACAGACAGCCAACAGAGGCAGAGCGAGGAGGATGGCATGCTCCTGGGTTCACACCTATGTGCACTCGCTCTGCTGGGCCTGTGCTGTCCCTAGGGTCACCCCCACTCAAGACTCCCCAGAGCTCGTCATGCCTTCTGACATCCAGACAACCCCCTTAACATTCGAGGCCTTTGGGGGTCTGGTGTGGCGTGACTTGGGGTTAAAGGTACAGACTTGGAAAGCAGACAGCCCTGCGATCTTGGCAAGTCAGTGCCCTCTCTGTGCCTGTTTCTTTCTCTGTAAAATGAAGACAGAAACCAGCTCACGGAGCTGGGGTGAGGTGCGGGCAAGGCAAAGGGCATATTTGCACAGCACACAGGACATATTCTGTAAATGCTATCGCTATTATCATGCTGGTGATTGTTCCTATCTTGCCCTCAGAAAAGACATCAGTGCAGATCAGGTTTTACTGACCCCAGAAGTAAAGAACAGGGGGCCCTGGTTGACAGGCTTGACGTTGTCTGGGTGCCAGAAACAGCGTCTCATGAGAGTGAGGCAGCCTTTTGGGCTGGGAATGGCCAGATGGGGCCCCATCCATTGGTTATGTGGGGGCTGGGAGGGCAGCACGGAGAGGTGCCCCCCACTGTTGTGTTGTGGGGGTAGAGATGCTGCCAGAATGGAAACACAGGTCTTGCAGCAGAAATAAAGCCAACAGGCACATCCCTGGCTTTGGGCCTTGGTTTCCCTGAGGGGGCCGGAGGATGGGCCCTAAGGCAATGCCACTGTGACCCAAAGGTGTAATGATGCTTCCATGGGGTCTGCACCCCAGGGGGTACACACACAGGCCTTCCTGACACTGCACTCCAATCCCCTGAGGCTCTAGCGCAGATTTTGCCCTGGACAGTCCCCCTCCTCCCTGCTGTCAATGTTCAGGTGTGTAACCCCACAGAGCAGACCTCCTGGGACGCCCTCCACCCTGTTGCAAGGGGGGCTAAGGGGAAATTGCTGCTACTGTGTCAGAAGGGCTAAGCCACAGTCAGAGCTGCCATCTCTTGTAGAAAGAAGTGACTCTTCTATCTTCCACACAAGGCAGCAGTGCCAGGCGAACCCCACAAGTCTGAAAGTCATCCACGCACCCCATCTAACTACCCCGATCTTATCACACACCCTCGTCACTGCTCGCCGGCACCCCGTCCCTCGTCCTGCATCTGCCCGCCCTTCCACCTCCTCACTTCGGGATTCACGCTCATCCTCTCATCTTTGTGCACACAGACTCACATCTTCTGCCTCACTCAGCTGCCCGTGTGCCTGGCAGCGTGCTGGGAGCTGGGACTTCGGGGCAAAAAAGACCACAAAAGACCCGTAAGTCCAAACAAAAGAGAATGTATTCAGTCCCAAGAAGGGGCTGATCTCAGGGGGCTTCCCGCGGGGAAGGCGACGGTGGGGGGGGGGGGGTGCTCACTAAAGCCTTCTCGGAGGAGCCAGGATTTGACACCTAGACAGGGTTTGGACAAACAGGGTGGGAAGCACAGGGGGACTGGGAGGGGTGGTGAATGTTCTGGAGACAGCCAAGGATTTGCTAAGCCAGAATGAAGGGAAACAGGCAAGGAAAGGCCGAAGTGGAAATGGGAATTTGGGGGGGTTCCTTCATTCCAATCCACGGAGTGGTGATTCATTCTGGAGCAGGTGAGTTTGGGGATTTTTTTGATCCCAGAAAATACCACAGAAACTGCTGCCCACAGATGTGGCCCAGCAAATGGGGCGGCACAAGGCTATTTACTCTGGGGACTCTGGTGCTGCTTCTGCTGGCTGGACTCCCCAGCCCCTGATCTCCCACCTTCTACCTGGATGCTTGAGCCAGAAACCCGTTCCCTCCGCCCTGGCCCCTGATTCCAACCAGCCACCAAGCCAGGGGAACGCCACCTCTTAAAACATCTCTCCCATGCACCCTCTTTTCTTTGCTGCCCTGCTGTCCAGCATTGCTCACCCAGGTGAGTGCACCAGCCGTCATCCTGCCTCCTGCCCCTCCTCTCCCATGAAATCTGGTATCTAGAATGCAGACTTAAGCCTACAGGTCTGTCTGAGTCCCTCCCTGCTTAAATCCTGCACAGTATCCGAGTGCGTGGCAATAGCAATGCTCACCATGGCATCCTGGCGGCTGTGCTCTGGCCCCTGGTGATGGCCTGGTGGTGCCTGCCCCCTCCAACTCCCACCTCCACACGCTGTGTTTCAGCATCAGAGCAGCCTGGACGCAAATGCACACTTCCCAGCTGGAGTCTGACCTCGGGCAAGTTCATTTGCTGGAGCCCAGATTCTTCCACCGTAAGTGGGGGCATCACTTGGCACACCTGGGCACACAGTAGGTGGGTGCTGTCTGTAAACCCAGGGTGCGTGCAGCATTCTGTCTTATTTGGGGTGAATCTGAAACACACGAGCTCAAAGAACCAAACACACAATGGATTTATCTGGCTGGAAACAAAGGCTCACATGCCATGGGCAACAGAGACGGTGGCTACTGGGGACTTGGGGTGGGGGGGGCACAGAGAGAGAGGAGAAGAAACAGTAGGGGCATCTGTCTAGAAAAATGTTAGATATTTCTTATTTACTTTAAAATGCATGAACATTAAAATATATCCTAAGACAACCCTGGGTGAATTCAGAATGTAAGTGGCCGGGTGACACCCTCCTGGACACCCACCAAGGGGTGGCTGCTGCGTGTGTTTCATGTGGCGTGTCACTAATCATGACAACGTGCTCTGCTGACAGGGCTCCTTCCTAGCCCCGCTCTGCAGAGGAGAAGCTCAGGCTCAGCAAGGGGACAGCCCCGGCTCTAGGTCACGCAGCTGGTAACTGGCAGAGCTGGGGTCTGGTCTCGAGTCTGGCCAGTGTGACCGTCTGTCTCTCCATGTCCCCAGCCACTCTGGCCACTGCCTCAGGACCCGATGGAAAGCACCAAAACCGGGGTTGCACTCAGCAGGGATTACCATGATTTCCAACTGGGGCCACATCCTGGGTTCCATTTCCAGGCAAAAGCCAGGCCCAGCCCAGGATGTGGAGCTGAGGCTGGGAGAGGAGGATGGCCTTCCTCCCGGCCCCTCCAAGACAGGAGACGCCGCCACACAGAAAGGAAAAATAAGGCGGCGCAGCAGAGAAGAAAGAGCCGCGGCTGATGCTCAGAGCACAGCGTCTTGAAAGGCCCAGTTTCCACATGTGGGGCGTGTTACAAAAGAAGATTAAAATAACGGGGGAAAATACCCCGGGAACCGTGAAGCCCCAGACCATCTGGAGTTTTATAGTAACAGGCAGGGGAAAATCAGAACCTAATTGAAAAAAGTCCACTGCAATCCATTACGGCTGCGTGCCGCTCACAGAACCAAGGGCAGGAGAGGAAAGACCGAGGGGAGCCATCCCAGGAGCTGGGGAGGGCCCACCCTTTCCCTCTGCAGGCCGAGCCCAAGGACCCTTCAAGTTCTGGCTGCGGGAGGGGGAGGGCACTGGGGCAGATGTTAGAATCCAGCAGGGCTGGGCTCAGCCGGCTCGGCCATCTGCCCTCTCCGAGCCTTGCCCTCGTCTGCAGAGTGGCCAAGGGAGCCATCGAGGGCAGCCAGCATGCTGCCAGACACACTGTTGGTGCTGAGCAAGACTGTGCTCTCCCTCGGGCCCCTGGGGAAGGAGCGAGAACGCTGTTTCACATGTGAGGTGAGGGGCAATGTGCTGTAGGCCACAGACCACGAGATTGTGCAGACAGAGGTCTGTGCCGGCCTCCGCCACCGACAGTCACAAACTTGGGCAGATCATGTGCCCTCTCTGTCCTCATTTTTCCTCCTCTCTAAAATGGGGCCACCGGTGGCTAACGACAGAGAGAAGTAAATAAAAGCAAATGCCCAGTGGAGGAACTGGCACACAGTGGGTGCCTAATAAATGTCAAGTTCTCTCCCTGTGGGTGTTGTGGCCCAAAGAACAGAGAGGGCCCGGTTTCTCCTGCTCTGGCTAAGAATCTGGGCACAAAGGGCAAGGAGGGGTTTGGGGAAACCGGGCACGGGTGGGGGCAGGGGAGGACATGCCTCCAGTTTTGGCATTTGCCGGTGACTTGCTTCTAAACAAACATATTTCTGGTTTAAGGGTAAAATATATTGGGTTACAACAGTCTGGCAGGCCATTCGGGGATCAACTTCTCATTTTTGTGCAAACTTTTAACTTACTTTATAACAATGATTTGGATGTGTGGTGCCAGATCCTTCTCCAAGATGTCAAATAATTCTGTGTTTGGCCAGCTCGAAAGGCCAGCCAGCCGGGAGCTGAGGTCCACTCCTCGCCCCCCGCACCCTGGCAGGGGAGTCTGGCCCTGAGGTTACTGTCCTCTGAGCCCCTGTGGGGTTTCCACGGGCGTCTCCTCAGAGCCTGTGTTTCGCCAGTCCTCAGGGGGTCCAGGCAAGAAGGAGAGGGACAGATATGGAGAGAGCCCTGGGAGGGGACGCCGGAGGGCAGTGACCTGGACTCCGCTCTGGGAGCCCATGAGGATCTGGTCTCACTTTGGGCTCGCGGTGCTGAGTCAATGCAGGAGTGGGCAGATGTGTGCAGGAGGGAGACTGATGGGAACAGCAGCTCTCACATTTACCCTGTACCCGGGACTGGGCCAAACTCTTCCTAAACATGATCTCCTTCGTCCATTAGGACAGTATACCAGCCCTGTCCCTCAGGACACAAGCAGAAAGACGCAAGGCCTAGGGAGTCTAGGTGTCAGATTCCCCGAACTCCTGAGGGGCGTAGCCTGGGTTTGCCTCCAGTGCCGGAGCTCCGTGCCCCGGGCCACACTAGTGTCTTGGGCAGCCATGAGCAAGATCCCAGGCCAGCGTGGGGGTCTCTTCATACCTGCTCGGCTCTCTGCAGCTCCATAACCTTCCAGGGAGGCTGGCGGGCGGGGGCGGGGGGGGAGGTGCTGTGGCACACAGAAGGCAAAGGGACAGTGGGCCAGAGGGACCACAGCCCTCCCCCCCGCCCCCAAAGAGCCAGTCAGGTTGTACCTGCCCTTGGGAGAATTCCAAGGCTGGACGAGGGCTGCAGACCCCTTGTCCCTTCCTCACCCGGGCTGCGCCGAGGGCTCCTGGCTGGGATTTCTCCAGCAGAAAGTCTCTGGGCAAGAAGCAGGTTCTTACTACCAGTGAGCAAAGGCCAAGAGAGCTAGGCCACCCCTCCACGGGTTTGTGGAGCCCCCAGATGAGGAGGAGCAAAGGGGCACAGAGTCTGCTTGCCAAGGACGCAGGGGGGCCGAGCGGAGGCTGGGCATCACTGGGGGTGCAAAGAGCGGCTCTGCTAGGGGCCAGTGCCCAGCAGAAAGTGGATGGCATGGGATGGCTGCCCCATACACGCACCGAGCCCCCAGCCGCAGACCTGGAGACGCAGACGCACGCACACACTACCTGACACCTCCCCTCCCAACCAAGCCCTGTGTCACAGACACAGAAGCCCAGGACAACACCACAGGGCCCTGATTTAAACACGCGCTCACGCCGATAGGACCCAAGTCACAGAGACACAGAGGCCAGCTTGGACACGTTCACACCTATACACGAGGACCCCCGAGCTCCAGACCCCACACGGGCTCAAACACACAAACTCCCCGCACCCCAGACTCACTGACCAACAGCCCCACGCACAACACAGCGTGTGCTCGGAACAGTGTGTGCGCACGGGGAGAAGACACTCACCCAGAGACAATATCCAGAAACAGCTTCCAAGAGGTCGGTGGATAAAGACGTGCCCTCACACCATCGCAAGACCCGACCCAGCCAGACCTGGGTACCCTCCCACACCCCTCTCTCCACGGCTCTAGGCAGCCCTCAGGGGCCCACGGTACCTCCTGACTTTCCCACGGCCGCGGAACGGGTTGGCTTTGGGGAGGGCACACATGGCCAGGCCAAGAACAGCCTCCGGCCATGCTGACCTCTAGCCCAGTGCTCCCTCCTCCCCTGCTCAGCCACAAGCCACACCTGCCCGCCTCCAGGCCTGTGTCTGTGCCGTGGCCTCTGGGCACAAGGTCCCTCCATTTGCCTGTCTACTCCTCCCTGTCTTCTAAGGCTTGGCTTAAGCCTTGCGTCCGCTCCTCTCCCCAGTCCTTCCCTCATTCTCCCTGGTTCTGCCCTCCTCCGAGGGCCAGGGACCGAGTTCTGCCCGGCTGCCATCATGGTGCTGATGCCCGGCCTGCCCACCGCTCACCGCTCACCCTTGGTGCAGACACGGCACACGCCCTGGGACCGTGCTGGCTGCCCGGCCTGGCCTCTAGGAACTCGCCCCCCGCAGGGGAGGCAGGCAGGCAGGGGCGGGAGAGCCACATGGCAGCCCACCCCATTTCCACAGCCAACTGCCAGGCAGGAGTGCCCGGTCCCCTTCCGGAGGAGACACCTCTGTCGTTGGGGGCAGTGACTGCACGAGCGGCGACGAGGCTGGCCGGGGCTGCTTTGGGAGGAGGAGGGAGACGGACCATGATGAGCAAAAGGGTCCTATCCACCACCAGCTTCAACGTCCCCTCCCCTCAGATAAGCTCGCCCCTGGCCTGGGCGGGATGTTTCCCCACCACCGGCACAGTTGGGGCTCAGGTCTGGTTCCTCCTCCTCCTGGCCCCTGGGAGGCTCTGTGTTCCCACCGTAAAATGGGGAGACACCCTGGCCTCAGACGCCAGTCATGGGCATGAGGACGGCATGCTCCTGCCACTGGGTACAGGAGGGTGCTCGGTAAATGGCAGTCCCCCTTTTGGCACCTCTCCCAAATTCCAAGCAGGAATAGCAGGGACACGTCCATATGGGAAAACATCAGCGTTGAAGACCCGATGCCAGCCCTGGCTCTGTCACCGGTTGCTATGTAACCTTAGACCAGTCACTTGCTTCCCCTAGGCCTAATCACCCCAAGGCCACCTGCCCAGGACCGGCGTGGCGACGGGGGTGAACGCGCACCAGGTCGTAGGGGCTGTGTGATACCCAGCATTCTCAGACGGCTTGGGGTGGAAAGAGACCCCAGATATCCCACCCACTCCTGAAAGAATGCCTCATGGGAATCATTACAAATGTCCAACATGCGAGGTTCCCATCTGAGGTTGTGGGTGGCTGTGAGCGACCTGCCCTGTGTGCCCCTGGGATTTGGATCCCACAGGATGTCCTATGAGGCTGTGGGCCCCCCACTCTGAGGGGGCAGCGTTTAGAACCAGGCCTGTGACGGGCAGGGGCAGGGTTGGGCCAGAGCCCTGGTAGGGTAGTAGGGACCATGGAGGTCGGTGGGGGAGTCACGAAGGGTGTGCTCGGTGTTAGGAGGAACCCTACCAGGGAGGAAGGGAGTGACCTGTTCCCGATGTTCAGGAACCAAGCCAGGCAACTCTGCGTCCATCAGGGCTGCTTGGAGGGTGCAAGATGGCTCCTGAAGCTACCGGCTCTACACTGGGGGGAATGGCTGCCTGAGGCCCGGTGGTATCAACAGGCCGGGCTGACCTGCTTCAGCACCATGACCACTCCCCATTCCCCCAGCTAGCCACCCGCCACTGACCACCTGAGGGGTGCCAAGGTGGGCTGACCCCACGCAGACAACTTAGGGCCACACCCTGAATGGGGCCAAGTGGGCCCATGTCACATCCTCCTACCACCGATCTAACCCAGTGCCTGGATTCATGGTGGATGGAAGGAAAGGGGACAGTCTCACACTCACACTCGAGCTGGTGAAGGAAGGTCAGTTACCAATAGGAACAAGTTACCCAAACAAACACAAACAAAAAACCCAAATGAAATCCAATCCCCAGAGGGGATAAGAAATTAAGAAGAGACATAGCAAATCTTTCTGAGGGCCAAATGTTTCAGTGTTCAGAACACCTCTTTTCCCTGGTCCCACCAGCATCACAGTAACCCTGGGAGAGGCAGGCCTGGGACTCCGAAGCCTACTCTGGGGTCTCTCCTCCGCAGCTGGGACTGCTGCCAGTACCCCTGCTCCCTGGCCCCAACTGCCCCACCGTGCACAGTGACATCTAGCTATAATAAGCCGGGCACCCAGCCGGTCAGCCACAGGGCAGCCCCCTGGGCCAGGTATCCAGGGAAAGTCCCTTTCCCTGCTGGGCCTCAGTTCTCATCTGTCCAATGGGTATGTGTGGAATAGCATTATGCTTCTACTCAGGTGCCTCAGGGAGGAGATAAGTTAGCAGAAAGCAGAGCAGACAGGAATGAGCTTCTGGCTTTTGGGTTTCAACGTCCCACGCCTCAGGGCCGAATGGAAAGATCTCTGGAGACAGAGATGAATCACGCACAGTTAAGATTTCAAACGATCTTTCTGCCACAAACCCATCTAAAAGTGCCCAACGCAGGGCCTGGCACAGAGAGGGCTTTTGTAAATATCTGTTAATGAATGAAGAGCCCAAGCAACAAACAACTGAGCCTTGAGGGAAGTCCGGGGCAGGGCGGGGAGACCCCTAATTAGTAGAGACCAGGAGAGGTTTTGTCAGGAGAAAGAGCAAAGCTTCCTGTGGCCCCACTCCTGAGACAGTGCTCCTGCTCGGACAGGGACATTGGAGGGGAAGCAAGACATGTGTACATGGCTGTGGTCCCTAAAATTGGGAGGGTCTGAGTTTTGCCCTTTCACCCCTGGGGCCACGCCCTGAGTGTGCCCACAGCACCCCCAGCTAAGCTTGTGTGACCTGAAGCAGGGCTCTTCCCAGGCAGGGCCCAGGCCCCTACGGGCAGGGCTCCTGATGCCTCAGGAGGTACCAAGCACAGCACCACGGGGGAAACTGAGTCTGAGCTGGCCCTGAGGCAGCCTTCCAGATGGATGGGACACAGGCAGACTCCGGCCAAAGATGGGGCGGGACACTGGAAGGCTCATAAGGTGCCAGCATGAGAAAGGCCCCGAGGACCCTTTGGTTCAGTGTAAGCCCCCCACCCGGGAACTTAGATACAACCAAGAGAAAAGATGGCAGTACTCTTGAACTGCCAACATGCAGATGCTCAGACTGGGAAGGGAGTTCATGGAAAATGTCCACACTGCATTTCTTTCTCCCTCACTGGGGTTTGTGGACTTCATGTTAGAACCGGACATAAATAAGTCAGCCGTGCACCCTTTCTGTGCACTGCCTTCTTTGACCTGCAGGCCACCCTGGACACAAGGTGCCACATGACCGTCTTTCACAGAGAAGGAGACAGAAGGTCCCAGAGAGCCTGGGCTCAGGGCACCCACGGAGTAAAGGAGCGGCATCGGGACTGAACCCAGGGGTGGCTGATGCCAAAGCCCTTGGCCCTGTTCTTACACTGCATTCAACAAAAAGCAGATTGGTTAGGAAACACTAGGCCGTGGGAAAGAAAGGACAAAAAGCAAAGAATTCGATGTTTCACGTCGCCAGGACATAACAATGCTAGCAGTAACAGTCACCACACTGTCTTTCAGCTTCCCCGAGAGCGTTATTTCCCTTAAAACCCGAATTCCCCCGCTCTTTAGCCTGGCAGCGCTGGAAAACTCTGGAAGAGTCTGGGGGAGGTGTCCCACCCCTCACCTGTGCCTGGGATGCCCCAGAGGTCTGAAGGGGATGTGTGGCTTCTGCTGGGCCAGGCGGGCTGTCCGGCTTTCAGGGGGAGCCCCCTGTGGCTACCACGCGAAAGAAGACCAAAGAAACTGAAAAAAAGTGCAACCGTAGGATAAAACAAGAAGGGGTCCTTACGGAGAAACGCGCCGCAAGGCACTTGGCTGAGAACCAAGGGGGTGGCAGGAGGGGCGTTCCGGGGAGCAGGGCCCCTCCCAGAAGCCTGGCTCTGCAGAGTTGAGCCCGACTCAGGGGGACGCCTGGAACTCATTAGCATTATGTCAGGAATAATGTAAAATTAAAACATTTAGCTTTGGCTTCTAAAATGAAGGAGGACAAAAAGAGAAGGATGCCATTGTGCTGAGCTGCACAGCTATGACTTGGGCACCGATAATTTACAGAATATAAATCTCTGCCTTACACTGGGGCCCGGCCCAACGACCTGCCCTGGGGCAAGCAAGCTGGGAGCCTGGGAGGGCCAGGGGGCCCAGGGGGCCCAGGTGAGGCCTTTCAACTGCTCGATCTCCACGGAAGGGCCAGGGATGTGGCCTCTCTCCTCACCGGCCCCTCCCTGCCTCCACCCTGGCCACTGCGCCCAAATCTATCACCTACCCTGCAGTCAGATTCCTAGATGGCAAGCCTGTCTTTGCCACTGCTCAAAACCCGGTGATGGCTCCCTGCTGCCTTCAGCATACAACCCAAGGCCCTCAGGCCTGGTGTTTCTCGCCTTCCAGCAACTGAATCTGCAGGCCTTCCAGCTGTGACTGGCTCCCCAAGCTCCCCGTTCCTCCCTAGGCTCCAGCTACAGACTACTTGGGCTTTCGGAACTTCCTGTACTTTCGGAGCTTTTGCATATGCTGTTCCCTTAGTCTGGAATTCCCTCAGGCATCGGCTTAAGCTCCAACAGTGGCTCCTCTGCAGAAGCTGTGGGCTTTGGGGCAGGTCCTGGGCCAGCTTCCTCTCTGGGTCCACTCTGGCCCTCGGGTAAAGGCAGGGTGGCTAGGCCAGGCTGTGTAGGAACCCAAGACTCAATGTTAGGACTGGCTGGCCTTTGGAGGTCCTTGTGTTACAGATAGGGACATTGAGGCAGAGCAGAGAGGGCAGGGCTGACAAGGCTTCCCTGCCTGCCTGCCCCAGCTCTGGTCCCCTTGGATTCTTAGGGCAGGCGCCTTCTGCTCCGACATGCTCATCCTGGGGTACGGGGTGCTCTGGCGTCACCCAGGCCTGAGTTCAAGTCGTAACTCCCCTCCAACTCTGTGATCGGCACAAACCATCTAGGCTCTCTGGGATTCAGCGTCCGCCAGTGTTACGGGGATGGTAATGAGAGTATAGGGTGCCCCCCCTCCCAGGGCTGTGCAGAGTCAGCATCACCACCTGCGACCCCCTGTGCAGATGGAGAAACTGAGGTCCAAGGCGACGGAGGGTGGGGAGTCCATGGCAGAGCGGAGTCAGAGTCTTCCCACTCCGCGAAGGCCGTCTGAGCGCAGTTCCCAAAGCCTGACTTGTCCGATGACACGAGACAGACGCTCACTTAGTCATTCACTAGCCGTTCGCTCCTTCCTCGCTCACTCGCTGAGTGCACATAACCGGACATCCCAAATACAATGTAGTGAAAAGAGCAAGTTACCAAACAGCAAATGCAGTATGATTCTGTCCTAGCAGAGTATAATTATCGTATATGCAGAGGAAATCTGGAAAAATACTCTAAAATGCTAGACAGTGGGTGTTACTAAGTGGTAGTTAGGAGTAACTTTTTTGTTTGTACTCACTGTCTGTTTTCTACTTCTTGATACGTCACATTTTTTTACTTTGTATTTTATACCGCTGTGTTCTGTTGGAGTTTAAAGAAAAACCCACAGTAGGCAGTGTGATCCTCTCTCGGACAGACTGAGGCTGCAGAACTAGGTTTCTGCTCGGTTCTGCACGTGGCTTTGGGTGAGCTGTCCTGGGGAACAGGACTTGAGAATGCTCCCATCCTCGAGGTGGAGCCAGCGATCTGAGTCACGTCTGGATGTGACATTTGCTCTTGTCCTCTGTGACGTGGGGAAAGGACTTCCCTCTGAACTCAGTTGCCTTCCACATGAATATATGGGGACCACATGATGACCTCTAGAGGGGATCTGAGGATCACGGAAGGCATGGATGTGACCAACTTCCAAAACGACTGGGGGTGAAGCCCATGGCAATGAGAGCTGTGTGTCCGCACCAGGAAACCCAAGGCCCACCCCGACGATGCCCCGAGGGGCACAGATGCCGCCTCACAGGGTGATATCACCAAGCTGGCACGCATGTGGAGGCCAGTGACGCCTGAAGAGTCTCTGGAGACGGAGTGGCCAGTTTAATTAAATAGTGGTGACAGATGGCCTCCCTCCTGGGGCAGAGGACACACAGGCAAATCCGAGCCACAAGCCTGGACGGGGGAGCGCGAGGCTGCAGCTCACCTCCCACCAGTGGCCAAGAGCGCAGAGCACGAGGGAGGAGTGACTGCTCCTGCACCCATCTCTACAGCCTCCGCCCAATGTCCGAGGACACACTTCTGAGCCAGCTGGATAGGGTGTGGGGTTTGGGTCAGGCAGACCAAGGTTCAAGTCCCAGCTCTGCCGCATACTGCCTTGTGTCCTTAGACATCTTACTTAGCCTCGCTGGTCCAGAATTGTTTTCTGAAAAGAATTAACATGCCTTCCTGGTGGGTTTATTGTAAGGGCCCAATGAGATAAGAGATGGCAGGGACCACCATTTCTGGGGTTGGGACAGGGCTCCACCCAGCAATACAATATGCCAATGATGGGTGTCACACTCCAGGAAGCCTATGCCTCTGCTCCCATCACTTTCTACCCAGAGTGCCCTTCTCCTGCCCTTGACCTGGCAAAATCCTGCTCCTTCTCCAAGCTTCAGCTCATATGCCACCTCTTCCAGGGAGCCTTCCTTGATTCCCCCATGATTAAGGTGAGGCTCCTCTGGGGTCCCAAAGCCCTGTCCTTCCCTCATCATAGCCCCTAGGACTTGGGATTTTAACTGTTGGCTTCTGTGTCCTTTCCTGCTGCCAGCTGGGGGTGTGAGTCAGACAGGGGATGATGCTGGTCCCACGAACTGGTCTTTCACTATACAGCTCAGCAATGGCCAGGACACACAGCTTGGACTCAGAGCACGTTTGTGGACTGGGACAATGTGCTCAGTTTGGGTTAGTCACCCTTGTCTGTTCCCATCCTTGGGTAAGAAGGAAGGTTCTTTTAGAAGCACAGAAGGTCTGAGTTGGAAGGCGTGTTAGGGAAAGAAGTCTGCCCCCATTTTACAGTTGAGGAGACTGGGGCTGGGGAAAGAGAAGAGACTGGCTCAGGGCTGCCCATTAAGTCAGTGGTGATACCAAGAGTGGGAGCCAGGTCCTCAGACTCCCAGCCCAGTGCTCCCTGACCTTTGGCCTCAAGGGCACTCTCCTCGCACCCACAGAAAAGGCAGGAGGGCCATCTCCTCCTGCATCCTCGCAGAACTAGCTCTTGACTGCTGGGTCCTGAGCTCTACTCCACTTTCCACCGCCTGCTCCTGCCTTTGATGTATGGACGGTGTTACTTATCTCTGAAATGTTCCACGTCTCGGGCCCTGACCCAGGCCAAATGCCCCTGACATACCTAGCCCCCAGAATGTCACCAAGAGCCCACGTAAGCCTGGACCCGCAAGGGCCCTGTTTTAAAACGTATTTCCTGAGTGCCTGCACCACAGTGGGTTTTCATCATCTCTGGAATGACTGCACATTCTGGAACACAAACTTGGTGAACTTGGCGCAGACCAGGTCTGACAAACTCTATTTCCCTGCCTCTCCCTTCACGCCGAGCCAAGCCTGGGCTGCCAGGGATTACCAGAGCAGAATGGTGGTAAATTCTCATTAGAAACATGGTTCATAAAGTCCATTTCTATTTTGGTCAAGGAGCCAGGAGCAGCCCAAAGAAGTCCAGCTTAAGAGTCTTTCCGTGTGAAGGGGCAGCAAGGAGGACTTTTATTTTCTTATAAATCTACGCTATTGCGTTTTCCACGTTTTCTGCAACAAGCATATAAAACTTCTACAAATATTTATTTTTAAAAACTCAAGGACAGAATCCTCCTGCTTCTCCAACACCCCCTCACTGGCCTGCCTCCCTTGTTGCTTCTTTGCACAGGGGAAGTTTCTGCCAAACACGGGATAAGCCTCCCCGCCCCCCCTAGTCGCCAAGCTCTACCTAGACCATGGGTCTGCTCACTTGGCCTTCTCAACAACTCTACATTTTATTTTAAGTAGGCTCCATGGCCAGCATGGGGCTTGAACTCACAACCCCAAGATTCAGAGTCTTATGTGCTACTGAGCCAGCCAGGTGTCCCAACAACTCCACATTTTAAAGACGACTTTTGCCCAAAGCCACCCCAGGAGTCCAGGCTAAGACCTGAATGCAAATCTGTCAGACTCCAAAGTACTTCCTCTTTTCTATGGTAGTACCTCCCCTCTCTGGGCCTCAGTTTACCCAGTTGTAAAAATAAAGGGGAGGGGGCTAAAGATGATCCCACGGGTCCCTTCTGGCGCTGGCATGCGCACCTAGTGTGACTGGCTTCTTTCACTGAGCATAACGATTCCAAATTTCATCTATGCTGTAGCACAGATGAACACTGCATTCCTTTTTATGGCCAAAGAACGTTCCATTGCACAGAGAGACCACGTTTTATTTGTCCATTCATTAGTTGACGAACATTTACTTTGTTTCCATCTTTTGTCTCTTACGAATCATGCTGCTATGAACGTTCATGGACAACATTTTATATAGACAAATGTTTTCATCTGTTTGGGGTATCTGCCTGGGAGCGGCCTTGCTAGATCACGTGGTAACTATACTGAACTGTTTGGGGAACTGCCAGACAACTTTCCAAAGCAGTTGTAGCATTTTACATTCCTATCATCAGTGTGCGAGGGCTCCAATGTCTCCACATCCTTGCCAACACTTGTTATTACCCATCTTTTTTATTGTAGCCATCCTAGTGGGTGTGAAGTGTATCTCATTATGGTTCCGATTTGCATTTCCCTGATGGCGAATGATGTTGAGCAACTTTTCCTGTGCTTTTGGCTTTGTGTATGTCTTCTTCTTCTTCTTTCTTTTCCTTAGATTTTATTTACTTATTTGACAGAGAGAGGCAGCGAGAGAGGGAACACAAGCAGGGGGAGTGGGAGAAGCAGACTTCCCGCTGAGCAGGGAGCCCAATGCAGGGTTTGACCCCAGGACCCTGGCATCATGACCTGAGCTGAAGGCGGACACTGAACGGCTGAGCCACCCAAGTGCCCCTTTGTGTATGTTTTCTTTGGAGAAATGTCTATTCAAATCCTTGGCCCATGTTTGTTTTTTATTTATTTTATTTTTTAATTTTTTTAAAGAAGATTTTATGTATTTGAGAATGCACGAGCAGGGAGAAGAGGGAAAGAGGGGAGGGGCAGAGGGAGAAGCAGGCTCCCTGCTGAGAGTGGAGACCAACGCAGGACTCGATCCCAGGACCCTGGGATCATGACCTGAGCCGAAGGCAGACGCTTAACTGACTAAGCCACCCAGGTGCCCCTTTTGCCCACTTTTAAATTGGGTTATTTATCTTTTTTTATTATTGAGTCATAAAAGTTCTTAATATGTTCTGGGGACAAGTTCCTTATCAGAAATGTGATTGCAAAGGTAAAGTCATTTTCAAGCTAAAAGGACACCACCTAACAGGTACCGAGTGCTTACTCTGTGCTGGGCCCTGGTGCAAAAGCTTTACGCATCAGGAGTATTTTACTCCCCACAACCGCCCCTGAAGCAGGTATGATTATTTTTGCTGTCACTGCCATCATCCCCATATCACAGATGAGTAAACAGAGTCACAGAGCAGTCCCCTACTCAGGGCACCCATCTAGGAAGTGGCACAGTGGAGGCTCTGGGGCATTAAGGGAAGGTCGTGGTGCCTCCTGGGGCTGACACGGGGCAGCGGTGGCAAGAGACCCGTCAGAGCAGACGTGATGCTCCTGGCAGGGGACCAGGCGGAGCCCATCTCATGAGATTTTCTGTCTCCTTTGCCACCCTCGGGAGACCTGGGTTCGATTTCATTGAGGAAGGATTCCGTGTCCTCACAGCCATGCAGGCTCAGACTGGGTGGAAAAGGGGTTTTCTCCCCGGAGATGCCAGACTACTGCTCGGAATCAGCTCACTGCAAATCATAGATGATGAGGTTTTGAGCCGTCAATGCCAGAGGGAAGCTAGCCCATTAGCACATTAGCAAGTGAGCACCCGTGGCCTTTCTCTGTGGAAGGCCTGAGCCCGAGGGAGGTGGGTGGTGGTGCTGGGGGAACAGCGAGCCCAGACGGGAGAGAGCCTTGCCCCCGGGGGTTGGAGGATTCGATGGGACTGTGTGTAGGGTGAACGCAGACTCACACCGTGCCAGGTTCCAACTGTCCCTGACATCTGGGTTCTGGGCGCCCACCCAGGCTGGAGATCAGACAAGCTTTATGCAAGAAGATAGTTAATGAAATACTCTTGTTGTGAAATCAGAGCAGTGGAAGATCAGGGACAACCTAGACCCCACAGTGCCGGGAGACCGCAGTAAACCGCGCCACCCTCCCCATAACGGGCTACAATACTGCCATGAAAACTGCTGGCCGCCATGTGCCCTGTCATCAGGAAGCCCCCAAGCCATAATGCCAAGTCTACCCATGCTGATTCTTCACCATCATCACACAGGCTCGGGGAGGTGACTACTTCATCCGACGTGAGGGCTTCTCCCTCTAAGATGCCAGCAATGAACCAAAGCCGCCCCTCGTGGAGTGCGTGCTGTGGGTCAGACACTGCGTTGTGCGCTCTGCCATCCGCAGATGGCAACGGGCCCGAACGAAACACGGCACGGTGGTGCTCCCGAGTCACCGTGCCCTCTTTTTGGTTTTGCAAAATCTCTAGCATAGGATTATGTCACATTCGTACAAAGAAATTCAAAACACCCGCCTCTTGGGTTGCAGTGCAGCCTGGGGATGTCATGAGGCGGCACTCAGACACTGCGGGGGCCCATCCATACTCAGCACCCGGGCCCAGGGTGCAGGCCTCTCACAGACGGTGGGAGACGCGCAGGCCTTAGCCACTTCCCCTTCCCTCCCGTCCCATGTCCCCATTTGTCTCTGCCCTACCGCTGGGTGCTGGCAGGGTGCCAGGTCAGTCCCTCTGCTGCAGACAGGGCAGAGCCCGGGAGGCCGGCGGAAGCCTCAGGAAGGGGCTGCCTTTCTCAGGGACCCCACTGCGCTGCGGGCAATCCTGCCCCTCCGAGGGCCTCTCCCATCTGTGACCTCTCTTCCTCCCTCTGCCCATGGAATCATGTCTCTGCTGTGGGCCTGACATTCAGAGTCCCCGTGCTGTGGTCCAAGCACCACTTCCTTCTGCTCACCCTCACCTCGCACTCCACTCTCCACGCTCTCTGCCTTCGCTGGACGCACTGCATGGCCTCCTCCCTCCTGGCCCCTCGGCCTGGAATGTCCTTGGGCACCAGTGCGCTCTTCTTCACTCCAGGCTCTGCCCATCTCCAAGAACCTTTCCCAGCTCCAATACCTCACACGGTCCTCCACTCGACGAAGAAGGAGTGGGGGCTCCAAGCTCCTGGGTTCAAATCAGAGCTGGGCTGGGCCAGCAGACGCATGTGTCCCAGCCAGTGCAAGTTCTACCCCAGCACCCCTACACTCAACGCACGCGCACACACCCGGGGCACTCCGACATCCCACCACACGCCTAGTTACACACACACACCCAACATCAACTACATTCCCACACCCGATACACACGTCCATGCCGAAAACAGATTCTCAAACACGCATGCCGTGAGCACACACGCACACCCAACATAGAATCAACACCCGATCCGACACACCCAGTGCACACCCGAACGCTCAACCACACTCTCAAACTACTCTCCCCCAATATAAGCGCGTACCACAAGCGCACGACACCTCCCAAACCCAAACTTGAACTCATCCAACCCAACCACAGGCACACTGGTGCACGTGCACTGGAGGAGTGTGCCTGAGTGTGCCACGTGAGCGTACGCTGGTGTGCGTCTGCCTGCGGTGCCGAGGGTGTGGATGTGTAGGGGTACATGGGGTGTGCAATGGGCATATGTCTCTTTTCACCATCTACTCCCCAACCACACTCCCAATGTAACATACTTAACTGCATAACGCCCCCACCTACACCAAACTCCACACCCCCATCACAGTCCCAAACATACACCCTGAAACCATACACATTCCAGTCCTACTGCAAACAACCCCCCATACCCACACAGATCTAATCACACAAACGCACATATCCACTCTCTCCTAATTCCTGCAACGCTTAACACACACATAGAGTGAATCACACACATACGCACTTTCCCAGATCACCTGCCCACTCCACCTGCCCATGCCCAAAGAAGGAATCCCCCGGGCTCTCCCTTTCTGGCTCCCCAGGCCTCACCGCACACCCCAACCTTACACTTGTCTGGGTGGAGATTGTGCCCCCACGGGAACAGGACGGGCAGGTCCCTGTGAGCCTGTGCACAAATACACGCATGGGCCAGCTCTGCACGCGGAGCCCAGGTGGCAGGGGACGGGCGGCCCCCACTGGGCCTCCATCCTCAGGTCCCCTGGCCACATTCCTGCCTGCTCCGGGGGTTTATTCTGCCCTTGTTCATTGATGATTAAAATACTTTTAAGCCAACCACAAAGATTGTTGTCTTTGTCTTTCGTTCTTTCTTTCTTTTTTTAATATAAAAACCAACAGATGCGTTTGGGGACCCTCTGATTTTCCTCCAGGGTGATTTACATGACCACAACCAGCTCTTGGAGAAGAAAAGCAAACATTCCCGGGGCCTAATAGAAACATTCCCCCCGCGATCCCTCATCTCTTCTGCAGGCTCAGCTCATTCCCAGGGACGGCTTCCCACTCGGAGGCAGAGGGCCCGGAGGAGGATCTGGCGGCACCAGGGCCGCGGCCCCATGTGAGACTATCTCTACGAGACTTCTTCTATTTTTAGTTTTATCATCAACCCTGGAGGAGGGAGTTGGGCAGGCCGAGATGGACCACGTCAGTGACAAAAAAGAGGGAAGCTCCCATTTATCTAATCAGGCCTTTGGAACCAACGGACGAGTACACCCTGGAGGTGGGTACTAGTGTTATTCCCATTTCACATACAGCAACACTGAGCTCACAGGTAATAAGTAACATGCTCAAGTCCTCAACTAGCAGCAGGACTCAGCCAGTGCAACACAGAGCGGGTATCTGAGCTGATTCCACGGCCCAAGTAGGGAGACCACCAACCTTCTCTGCCTCTACGACACTCGCCCTACCTAGTGGCCCACAGTGGCTGGATAGGCGCGCGGTAGATCCCAGCCCCGGAAGCCTCGGTGAACACAGGCTGTGCTTCATAGCTAGAGGACACCAGGAAAGCACAGCCAGGGCTGCACGGATTTGCGGGGTGACCTCATCCGACCCTCCCCAGGACAGGAATCCACTCTACGGCCTCCTCACCAGGGACCATTCCCTTGGCTTACACACCCACTGAGATGGCGCCCCCACCTGAGGCAGCCTTTCCTATCTAGCTACCACCTCTCCATCCAACCATGACCCCTCCATCTACACCCTCACCCACCCGTCATCCATCTAACGTTTAGTGCCTACAAGATGCTGGGTACCCTGTCAGCTGCTGGTGACGCAGGGGTGAACGAGACGCTGTATGGCCTCTGTCCTTGGCCAGCTCACGTGCTACTGGGGTGCTGCAGAGACCAACCAAATAAGCACACAAGTAAGACACCGTCAGACCATGTAAGTGTTATGAGCAAAAGTACTTGGCCTTGTGATACGATGGGAGTGCTGGGGTAGGGAAGAGATGGTCAGGGAAAGCCTCTCTGAAGAGGTGGCCTCTGAACTAAGACCTCAAGGATGAGGAGATGTCAGGCACACACACAGCGCTAGGAACGAAGAATCCCAGGGAGGGGGCATAGCCAACGCTAAGGCCCTGAGGCAGGAAAGGAGGCAGAGCAAGGAGGCCAGCATGGCTAGAGCAGAATGGGCAAGGAGGAAGACAGCCAGAGGGGTCCAGAGCGGTGGGGGACCTGTTTTGCTGGCCAGAGCAAGGTCTGGCCAATGTTTTGGGAGACAGGGCCCACTAAGACAGAGCAGTGTCCACCTTGACAGCTTCCCTGGGTGTCCCTAACCAGAAAAGAGGACACTGGACCTCTCCAAAGTCTGCCTCCAGGATCCCTTGCCAGGGCCACTTCTCGGAGCAGAGAATGTCCTCCTCTGTCCACAAGACCAGAGACTCGACCGCAAGACTCTACCATGCGCTCCCGAACACCTCGTCTTACCACAGCCCTGTGGCTTTCACATTTGAAATCCTGTCTGAGCAACCCCAAAACAAGGAAGGGAGGGCAGTCATGCAATGTCCTTTTGACAGATGGGTAAACGGAGGCACCAAGAGCTAGAACAATCACCCAGTGAGTGGGACTTGCACCCAAGCCCTGTCTTTGGGTGTCCAGAGGACCCCACCAACCCCACCACAGCACTGTGGGGTGACGTCTGGATAACTGAGGTAGAGGCAGGCAGTAGGGCCAGGCCATTTACATATGTTAGCTTGTAAAAGCAGAGAACCAAAGCTCTGAGAGGTGAAGTAACCTGCCCGAGGTCACAGAGCAAATCTGAGGAGGAGCCAGGACTTGACTCAAGTCTGGCACCACAGTTCTCCTCAAGCAGCTTGTTAGTTCAGGCATATTTCCACTTCCGATGCCGATTTGGACTCAGGTTTCAGCCCGTGGGCAACAGGGCTGCTGGGTGAAGAGTGTGGGTATAGATGGGGAGGGGTCACATCAGTGAGGCAGTGATACAAGCCCCACCAATTCTGACCTGTCACCAGGCCCCAACTGCCACCTCTGAGAAGCCGAGGGACACTCCCCTGAGAGCCACTGCCTTGGGGGTTCAGAAGGGGTCCCCACCCCTGACATCCCTTCTGGTCCTGCTGAAGCCACCAATGAAGGACACTGTCGTCCTCTCAGGCTCCATCACGGACAAGAAAGAGACATTCTCTGGGGTGGAGAATGGATAAGACCTCACAAGAAGGGCAGAGGACCCGGGGATCTGAGAAGGACTGGGCAGTTCCCAGGATCCTGAAGCTGTCTCTCCTGGGCAGACCTAAGTGCTGCCCACTGGGTGACTCCTCTAGGCTCAGCAACCTGCAGAGCTGGCATGTTCCAGAAAGTTCCACAGGGACTCTCAGATCTAAAGCCTGGCCACCCCTCCTCTCCCTTCAGGTGACTAAGTCACTCCCTGCCCTACAAACCAGTGTGCTGGGAGAAGACAGTCTCCTGGGCCACTCTGATTCTGTAAATCCCGTACCCTAGACCTTGTCTGTGGCTCCGAAGGCTGTTCGAAGAGACGAGGCATGGCCGCCCTGGCTGCAGCACAGAGCATGGACCGAAGGGCACAGCTGAGTGTGTATGTTCATGTGGGCTGTGGGGTTGTGGTTAGGCGGTCGAGCTTCAAGAGAGGCCGGAGAAACAAAAAGGCTCGGCTCGGAAACCAGGCACATCGGGGAGCAGCACTCAGTCAAAATGAGGAGCAGAATTTACTCCCAGCCCTGGGAGGGGAACGCTAAGCCACAGAGCCCGCTCACCCACCACTCACGGCCAGCGTGACCACCTGAGAGCCAGCAGCCTGGGATTCAGCATGCTGTGCGCCCAGCACACTCGCTCACTTCCCTCCCCGCAGGGCGATCCCACGGGCCAGGGCCGGGGCCAGAAACAAACTACAGCCGTTTGGCCACACTGGTGTCCTCGGATGGGCTCCAGCGGTGGGCATTACCACGGCCCGTGTCACAGATGAAGAGAGTGAAGCACAGAGCACTGGTAACGTGCTCATGGAAAGAGGCTGCAATTGGCATCGGACTCAAGCCGCCTGGCTCGAGAGAAAGGTCTAGAAGGCCAGGCCATTAGCACTTGGTGACCCACTAGATGTAAGGAGGTGAGCAAGCGTTCAGAAAGCCTCTTGGGGAGTTGTGAAGGAAAGGGGTGGGGGCAGCAGGGGGTGTCCAGATGCAGAGGGACCCAACCCTGTGGCTGAGGCCAGGCCGGAGAAGAACGGAGCCTCTGAGCCCATCAGGTGTGCCTTGAAACAGACCCAGCGCAGATAGCACGGGCGCCTGGTACCGACCGGCAGCTACCATGAAATATCTTGTCACTCCAATTACGTTTCTGAATGCCTCTCCTAATTCACTTCCTGTAAAATCAGACAGCCTAGGTAAATATATATCTTTTTCAAATGAAGCACGTTATGGTGCCTAAATGGTTTTTATCCAGTTTTTTCCAGTCTCCTGCAAATTTCTGATTTCTAAATAATCTCTTATCTGTTCCATATGCCCCTCTGGAGTCATGGTTAAACAGAACAGCAGAAAACACGTAAATAATCCGCCCTTCTGCACAAGCTTATGTTTGACTCCAGTCACTGCCAATCAAATGTCTTTCGGAGAGCCCCAATCAAAGCAGGATGGAACCACTAATTAGATTGGGAACCGTGCTGCGGATGATGGGGGACAGGGCCCTCCAACGAGCAGTGCTTGCCAGGCACAGGGGCACACTGTCAGAGGCACATAATGTGTCAATAATGTGGCGGGAGCCTGGGCTCAGGAAGTGCCACAGCACGTGGGCGGGGCAGTGGGGCCGGGGGACACATTCAAAGTGTCCAGTGTAGTGAGGGTAGCTTAATGACCCATGCTGAGCACCATCCCCCATGGTTAAATCACTGCTCTGTCACTCTCAAAACAATCTTTTGAAAACTGATGATATCACCCCTCCACAGAGCTCTAAGATGATGTCCCACCCACTCTGTGTGTTTGAGGCGCTGTGTGACCCAGCCCTGCAAGACCTTTCTAGTCTCCGTCCCAGGCCCTCTTCTCTGGTTCCCGCAGCCTCCTAGTCAGTCCCAGAACAGGACAGTCCTTCGCTCACACCATCCCCCCTTCTCTTCCTAACAAAGTCCCACCCCTTGGGCCACTCCACATGTCAGACCCCCTAACTCCAGTGTCTGACTTTCCCACCAGACTCTGGGCAAGGTTGAGAAGGGTGTCCCATTCGTGTCATGGTGCCCACCACCAGCCCAGAGTGTGGCCCCAGAGGAGCTCGAGGCAAACGCCGAGTGAGTTCGTGAGCGAACGCCCGCCACCCCCTGCGGTGAGCCAAGTACCTTGCTCCCTTCAGGACCCTGTACACCTAGGACACTGTTAGTGTGTACTTCCTTGTGCGTGTAGGCCACCTAGAACTTGTCATGGTGTCAAAAGGCCTGCAGGTAAACAGAGGACAAACCTGGGCTTGTCTGTGCTATCCCAGAAACCAAAAAGTAGGAGAGACACAAAGCCCAAATTGGTGAGTGTGTGCTGTAGCTGACAGAACAATCAGACGCACAGCTAGAAGAGCCTAGAAAATGTTCTAGGCCCTAGAACTCTGGGCCCACTTAGAAACAGGAACTCCTAACGCAGTGGTCTTCACTGGCCTCTGCCATTTCGTATAAACCCCGTCTTTTCAGACTTCGGCTTCTCTAGGGGCAGAGACCCTTCTTTGGCGGTGCCCACCCCCCTCAGAGCCCAACATGGCCCAGAGTGGACAGGCACTGGGGGCTGCTGACTGGAGAGAGGACCTCAGGGCCTCAAAGACACAACCCTGCCTTGTCATGGATTCAATCCCAGAACTGGCCCAGCATTTGGGACTCTCTGAGACAGAAGGGCTCTGGGTCCCTACCTTCACCAATGTCTTCTCCCTTGACTGCCTGTCAATCCCTCAGTCCTCGTGATTGTCTTTCTTTACATCCCTCCATCTGCTCGGCCCTTGCCCTGATCCTGCCAAACGACTGCAGGTCGGGATGGTGACTGGCAGGCTCTGACTGGTATCCAGCTGCCAGGCCTGCCCCTCCTGTCCATTCTCGCACTGTGTGACTCCCCTTGTCCTCAGGGTCAAGCCCAACTGCCGTAATGAGGCATGAGGTCCTGGTCCTGAGGCCCCTGTGAGGCTCTCCCTTTGCTAATCCTTCACCGATATGCCCAGCTCCAGCCCATCTCAGCCCCTGCAATGGCCACCCGGACAGGCTCGTGACTTCAGGACTGTGGGCCCTGCTGCCCGAAGGACCACAGGCAGTGCACCACACTCTGCTGCCCGCTCCGCTCCTGCCCCACCAGGCAGCAGGTGGCCAGGCAGAGCACCAGAGAAGAGGCCAGCCCCATACCGGAATTTTGCTCCTTCCAGGAACCCTACTGTGCGCGCCATCACTGAGCACCTACTATGCACTAGAATTGTGATGGGTGTTCCCCTGCGCTTACTCCTTTGTTTGATCCCCACAAGGCAGAGTGACCCACTCAACTCTTCCCGAGTCCCATTCCGCCACACTAGTCAAGGTATAGATGAAGAAAGGCTCAGAGAGGCCAAACCACTTCCTCAAGGTCACACAGCAAGTAGTAGAGAGCCAGGATTGAAACCAGGTCCCTCTTTCTAATAATCTCCTAGGGTCACTTTAACAAGCAGCTAGGCCACAGGGGCCTTGCAGGTAAGCTGAGCAGCAAAACAGTTAAGAATATACTGCATTTATAAATGGTGTGCAACTTTACAAGCCTCCAGCTATAATTTCATCATAGCCCAGACCCTGGAAAGTCTGCATAATCCTGGAAGGTGCTGGATTTCGGCTGAAAGACGACTGTGACTGCTAATTGGATCCTCAGCCTACGCTGTAAATCAGACCAAAGTGTGGGCACCTACATGCAATCTTTTTTCAAACAAGTACTGTATGTCTTTACATTATTGTTGGCCAACCAGGGCCTTAAATAGTTTCTGTGTGACCGAGTTCATAAATCTGCCCTCGCTCCACAGCTGGCCAATGCTGCCGGAGAAGCGATCGCGTTCCCAAGGTAAACAGTTGGCTGGCAGCTGCCTCCCAGCCAGTCCAGAACCAGAGAGATGGGTCTGGGGTGGCGGCTGGGCTCCGACACGGGAAGCCTCAGAACATGCTGGGCTTGGCGGGGGCCAATGAACTAGTCATCCTAAGGAGTGGAACCAAAGGAACTTAGGCCCCTTGGGATCCAGAGTGTTCAGGCTAGGTGGAACATGGGAGCAAACAGCATGTCCAGAGGCCAGCCAGGGAAACTGGAGGGAACTCACCCTCATCGTGACCCTACGGCATGCGAATCTCTCCACAGTCCTGGGAGGCTGGCTTCACTGTCCCCATTTTAGAGGTAGAGAGACAGAGGCTCACAGAGGTTATGTTATCTGTCCACAGAGCCAGCAAGTGGAGAAGCCACGGTTTGAGTGCAGGGCTCCTAGTTCCAGAGCCTTTTTCCACATCTCACATGAAGAGAGGGCCTGGGGGCAAACGGGTTACGGATATATGCCAAACTAAAAATCCATCCACTAGCAATGACAGGTGCCAGGGTGAGGATGAGGGCAACAGGGCAGAGCGTTTGAATGTAAGATGAAGTCAGGACACAATGCTGGGGGAAGGAGCGAGCTTCCCAGAGATGAACGAGCAGAGGCTCGTGATGATGCCATCGAGGCAGGTGCGGTTCCTGCATGACACAGTGGAGAAGATCCACTGTTTACCCTGGAAGCAGCACCTTCCAAACACCTGCAGTGCCCTGGGCCCTTGCCGGTGACAAAGAGCCAAGAAGAATCAGGGACATCGAGGACCCCGACCATTCAAGGAGCTAGGGAGTGAACAGAGAACAGGGCACCGAGACCTCCACTGCTCACAGAGATGAGCACAGAAGGAACGCGGGGGCATCTGAGAAGAGCACGTCCGCCAGCGAAGCCCCTGGAGCTGCACCTCTGTGCTGCCTCACGACGTACGGAGACACAGTCCGGCGCCCGCAGCTCACGCCTCTGCTCCCAAGGGAGGAGCCAGCGCCCCAGACCACGAGCTGAGCGGGCTCAAGCTCACACAGCAGAAACGTGTCAGAGCCACACCCTTACCCCTTCTCCTGAGTCCCGGCCGTCCTCCCCACGGGCAGCTCACCCCACTCCCTGACCCCTCCAGGACATCCACAGCTATTCACATTTCCTTCTCCAACAACGACACAACCATGATAATAATAACAGGGATGCAAATGAACCTTAACCACTTAAAACATCAATTTCCCCCTTTGTAAAATGGAGGTGATGACAGAGCCAGATCTGCTGGAAAAGTACATGAAATAATGCATGTAAAGCACTCAGCACCGTAAAAGATCAACAACATATGGTAGTTATACTTCAAATAACATTTTTACAGTGCCTTGCCGTGTATGATTTCCTAGGGTTCCTACAACGACTGTGGCGTGTTACTCTTATTCCTGGTGAGCGTCTTACAGATGAGGAAACTGAGGTTTTGCTTCTAGGCCCTTCTGCTGCAAAAGACCCAGATTATGCATAAAATAGTTTTTGTTGAGTTGCTTGTATCCTAGAAGGTAAGGAAACTGCCAGAAGCTCGGGGAGAAACAAAAGCAAGAAACTATGAGTTCAGACTAGACAGGTGAGGGGTGGAGTTGCCTCGTTAATGTCAGGGCGGCAGCAAGGCTGGGGGGCTGGACCTCTGACTCCTGGACTGAGCTTGGGGGCTGGCTGGGGTTTGGGGTGACCTGATTCTGAGTGCTCCCCAATTTGTGGCAAAAGGAAACGCTAATCCTCTAGGGAGGAAAGCACGGTCAGCTCAGGTCCCCAGTGTGCCCAGAGACAAAGACCAACCACATGACCTCATATTCAGACTTACCCAGCAGCAAGGGGACAGGAAGAGGGAGGACCTGAAGACCCACAGAAGCACAAAATCAGATGCCTCCTCCAAGGACCTCACAGCGGAAAAGTATCAGATGCTGAATACAAACGGATAGGGGTGAAATGTTTATAAAGAAACAAAGTACAGAACCACAAAAGTAATCACACAAGTAATAGGAGACAGTCAAAAACAACCAGCGAGATTTGAAAAGGATCAAATAGAACTTTGAGAAATTAAAAATATAATTGTTGAAATAAATGTGTAAAAACTGAAATGGGTGAGACAGCAGATCAGACACAGCTGACCTGGAAGGGCTGAAGAAATTTCAGGAGTTCCAACCTGCGAGATGCGCAGCTAGGGAGAAAGAGGTGTGGGGTCAGAATAAGAAGGCATACGACACCTTTAATCAAAGCTGCAAAAGCAAAGAAGAAAGACTAGAAAAGAAGCAATATTTGAAGAGATGACGGCTGGGGATTTTCCAGAGCTGGGGGAACAAAAATAAAACAAGTTCATACCTACTCACAGAGCACTGAAAATTCAGAGCAACAAAGTATGAGATCTTAAAAGCAGTAGAGAGAAAATACAGATAAACCCACAAAAAGGATGACAATGGTATCAACAGGCTTCTCTGTGACAGAATGGGAGGCAGAGGCAATGGAATCGTATGTTCCAGAAAATAATCGTCAACCCACAACGGGGTACTTCAAAAGCTATCTTTCAAAATGAGGGTGAAAGGAAAGACATTTTCAGATAAACGAACGAGAGGGCGAGACAGACTTAGTCAAGGAGTTTCTAAAGGATGAACTTCAGGAAGAAGTAAAATGATCGCAGGAGGAGGGTCTGAAATATGCAAGAATTAATCATGCGCAAATAAATGGTAAATACGTAGGCAGAGTTAAACAAAACGCTCTTGCAAAATAATAATGCTCTCTAATTGGTGGCACTGAAACAAGAACAGAAATAGAATACTGGATGACAGTAGGATATAAATTTGGATGGAGTAATGAGAGGTAGTGTTCTAAGGTCCCTGTGTTGCTGGGGAAGGAATCAAGGTATTTACTCCAGGTTCTCTTAGGTGAAGAATGCATTAAAAAAAAAAGCCAACAAACCCTCTCTTCATTGATCAAAAAAGCAAAATAAAACAAACAAATGAGGCCAAAATAGACGAAGAAGTTAGCATAGAAAAAGCAGAGGTAGATGCAAAATAAGGTACCAGCCACATATCTAAATACAGTAGTAATTGCAATAAATTGAGAGTGGACTAAACTCTAAAAGAGAGCATGTCAGAGCGGACTGAAGAAACAATCCACAGCTTCCACTATATGCTAATTACAATAAATGTACCTCAAGCATAAACACATGAAAAAGTTAAAAGTTAAAGGACATAAAAAGACAGATCGTGCAAACGTTATCCAGAACAAAGCTGGTAGAGCCATCTTAATATCAGATGAAGTAGAATTTAAACAAAAAACGACTAGAGATAGAGTTCTCTAAATGATAAAAGCTTTTAACTTCTAGAAGCCTAATGATGTTGCAAATATTGACAGAAATGCAGAGCCTACCACCTTGGTGAGAGATTTCAACACTTTTCTCTCAATGATTAATAGGTCCAACAAAGAAGAAATCTGTAAGGCTATAGACATTTTGAATAATACAAGACTGTCAATCTACTGAAAGAAAATAAAATGTACACATTCTTCTCAAGTCCCCATGGAACATTTACCAAAAAATGCCTTATAAGTCCTAATGGTTGATAAGCATATAAAGAAATGTTCTTCTGCTACACTGAAATTAAATTAGAAGTCAATAACAAAAAGGGACAAATATTTCCCTATGTTTGGAAAATTAAAGACTCACTGGGTAAATAAAAGCATCACAATGGATATTAAAAATACTCAGAACTGAACAATAATGCCAACATTACATATAAAAAATTCTAAGTTGCAATAAAAGTAGCATTAAAAGAAAAATTTATTTTGCAAATGATTATACTAGAAAAAGAGAAAGTCTGAAAAACTAATGTGCGAGGCGACCCCATTTCAGAAATTAGAAAAGGGACAGCAAAACAAACTAAAAAATATAAAAGGAAGAAGATAAATACAAAAGCAGAAATTAAGAAAGTAGAAAACAAAGATACAATAGGAGGAATCAACAAAGCCAAGAATTAGCTCTTGGAAAGACTAATAACAGACAAACCTCTGGTGAAATGAATTAAGAAAAGAAGAAGGCACAAAAAAAGAATAATGTTAGGAATAAAAAGGGAGACATGACCACTGATCCAGGAAAGATGTGAAAAATAAAAGAGAATTCTATGACCAATTTTATGCCAATAAATTTGAGAACATACACAAAATGGGCAAATTCCGGGGGTAAGGGGGCTGACTTCAGAAGAAATAGAAAGCTTCACTAATTCTGTGCCAACTGAGGTGACTGGAACAGTAGTTCAAAATCTTCCCACAGAGATAACTCCAGACTGAGACAGTTTTATAGGCAAGTTTTGCCAAATATTCAGAGAATAGATCATTACAATCTTATACAAACTTTTCAAGGAACAGAAAAAAAGAGGAATACTCCCTAACTCATTCTATGAAGCCACCCCCCCCAAAAAAAACCCACAAAAAAACCCTGATACCAAAATCAAATGAGAAAAGTATGTGGAAAGAGAACTATAGGCAAGTGTCACTCGTGAATAAAGATATAAAGGTCCTGAATTTAGTAATAGATTAAAAAACTGAACCATAATCAAGTTGGTTGGAGAATGTAAGTTGGGAGAATATAAGAATGATTTGACATAAAAAAGTATAAATTTCACTCAACATACTGATGAACTGAAGGAGTTAAACTATACATACACATATGTATGATAAGCTCAATGGATTCAGAAAGACCATCTGATAAAACTCAATGCTTCTATTTTCTAAAATTCTTCACAAATTAGAAATAAAAAGGAATGCCTTGAACAAAACAAGGATGTCCTCTTTCATCACTCCTTTCAACATCACACTGAAAGTCCTAGCTAATGAGGTAAGAAAAGAAAAAAGGAACAGAGATTAGTGAGAAATAAGACTGTCTTTTTTTGCTGGTGACACGACTGTTATGTAGAAAATCCAAAAGAATCAGCAAAAAAACTATTGGAACTAACGAGCGGTTCTAACAAGGTTGCAGGATACCAGGTTAACATACGAACATCAATCACTTACGTGTGGGCAATGAACACATGGAACTTATGTTAAAAACACAATCGTATTTACATTAGCACACACACATGCCCTGAGCACGAGATACTTACACACGAATCTAACAAAATACGCACAAGATCTGTATGAGGAAAACGACACAGTTTTTGTTCTTGTTTTGTTTGTGTAAGCGTGATGAAAGAAATCAAAAAATTAAATAAATGGAGAGGTATTCCATGTTCATGTATGGGAAGATTCAACGTTGTGAAGAAGCCAATTCTTCCCAACTTAACCTACAGATTCAACAAAATCCCAATCTAAATCCCAGCAAGTTATTTTGTGGATATTGACAAACTGATCTGAAAGTTTATACAGAGAGGCAAAATACCCAAAACAGTGGACGCAATATAATAGGAGGAGAACAAAAATGGAAGACTGACACCACCCGACTTCAAGACTTACTACCAACTACAGTAATCAAGACTGTGTGATACTGGTGAAAGAACAGACAAGCTGATCAATGGAACAGAACAGAGAGCCCAGAAACAGACTCCCATTAATATAATGAGCTGACCTTTGACAAAGGAAAAAAGGCAATACAATGGTAAAAAGGTAGTCTTTTCAAAAAATGGTGTTGGAGCAACTAGACATGTACAAAAACAAACAAAACATCTAGACACACACATTATGTTCTTCACACAAATTAACTATAAATGGAGAAAAGACCTAAGTATAAAATGCAGAACTATACCATTCCTAGAATATATCATAGGAGAAAATCTTGGTGACCTTGAGTCAGATACAACACCAAAGGCATGATCCATGAAAGAAATGACTGATAAACTGGATTTCATTAAAATTAAAAACTCGTGTTCTGCAAAAGACAACGTCAAGAAAGCAAGAAGATGAGCCAAGACGGAGGGAGATATTTGCAAAAGACATATCTGATAAAGGACAATTATCCAAAATATACAAAGAACTCTTAAAATGAAACAATAAGAAAAGAAACAACCTGAATAAAAAATGGGAAAAAAGTCTGAACAGATACCTCACCAAAGAAGATATACAGATGGAAAATAAACATATGGGAAGGTGTTCCACATTATATGTCTTCAGGGAATTACACATTAAGACAATGAAATACCACTACACCACTACCATCCTATTAGAATGGTTGGAATCCCAGACACTGACGACACCAAACACTGGAGAGAATGTGGAGCAACAGGAAGTCTCATTCATTGCTGATGGGAATGCAAACTGGTACAGCCACTCTGGAATACTTTTTGGCAGTTTCTTACAAAACTAAACACGCTCTCACCATATGATCCAGAAATTATACTCCTCGGAACTTACCCAAAGGAGTTGAAAACTTATGTCCACACAAAAACCTGCACATGGATGCTTATAGAAACTTTATTCATAACTACCAAAACCCGAAGTAACCAAGATGTCCTTCAGTAGATAATAAACTGTGGCGTATCCAGACAGTAGAATATTATTGAGTTCTAAAAAGAAATGAGCTATCAAGCCATGAAAAGACATAAAGGAAACTTAAATGCCTATTATTATGTGAAAGAAGGCAATCTGAAAAAGGCTACATATTGTGATTTCAACTGTATGACATTATGGAAAAGGGAAAACTATGGAGGTCAGTGGTTGCTTGGGGTTAAGAGATAGGGAGAAATAAATAGGCAGAGCACAGAGAATTTTTAGGACAGTGAAACTAACCTGCTGTATGATAATATAGTGGTGGATACATGTCCTTATACATTTGTCAAACTCATGGATGTACAACAAGAGTAAACCCCTAATATAAACTATGAACTTTGAACGATACTAATGTGTCAGTGTAGGTTCACTGATTGTAACAAATGTACATTGGAGTCCAGAATGTTGATAGTGGGGAGGATAGGGAGGGCAAAGAATATATGGGAACTCTTGGTACTACCCACTCAATTTTTCTGTGAACCTAAAATTTCTCTAAAAAAAAATATCTATTTTAAAAAAAGAAATGCCTTTCATCTGGTAGAAGGTATCTACAAAAATCCTACAGGAAGCATTCTACGAATGATAAAATGTTAGAAGTATTTAAAATCAGCAGTAAAAAAAAAAAAAAGATGTCCACCACTATCATTGTTTCTTTTCAAAGAGGTAAAGAAGAAAGCATAAAGACTAAGAAGGAAGAAATAAAATCATCGTTACTTACACATATGAAAGCCTGTATAGAAGTACCGAAAGAATCTACATTTAAAACTAATAGAAATAATAAAAGCATGTGTTAAGATGGCTGGGTATAAGATAAATATACAAAAAGCAATTGTATTTCTATTCACCAGGAACAAAAGAGGTAATTTAAAAGGAGATCTAATTAACATTAGCAACAAAAACCAAAAGAAACCCATGAATGTATATTTAAAAGAAACATATGCAAAACACGTATGGAGAAACATGTAAAACCTTGCAGAAAATCATTAACAAAGACCATGTTTATAGACAGAAAGAATTAATATTATAAAGAGATCCGTTTCCCCAAACTGATCTATAGAGTAAGTGGAATTCCAATCAAAATCACAAGAGTTTTCTCCATGGAAATTTTAAAATTGATTCTAAAATATATGTGGAAATGTAAACTCCCAAGAATAATTGCGGAGACTGGAGTGCGAGTGGGGGATGGGCTTTCCCTAGATTAGCAAAGACTTCTTACAAAACTATGATAATTAAGACAGTTTGATACTGAGGCGCCTGGGTGGCTCAGTCGGTTAGGCATCTGACTCTTGGTTTCGGCTCAGGGCATGATCTCAGCGTCGTGAGATCGAGTAGCACATTAGGCTCCCCGCTCAGTGGGGAGTCTGCTTGAGGTTCTCTCTCTCCCTCTCCCTCTGCCCCTCCCCCTGCTCTCTCTCCCTCTCTCTAAAATAAACAAATCTTTAGAAAGCAAAGATAGTATGATACTGGTCCAAGGACAGAAAAATGGACTAACAGAACAAAAGCACCTAGAAACAGACTCAAATGTACAGAAACTGATATATGACAGATATATGGCACACCACTGGAGAAAAGATGGGCAATTCAATAAATAGTTATCCATATGGAAAAAATTCAAACTGGGTCCATACCTCACACCATACCCCCTAACTAATTCCACCGGATTAAAACCTTAAATGAGAGTAAAACGTTAAAGCTTTATAAAGTTTAAAATAAATCCTTCCATTATGATACAAGATCATTTATTTGTAACGTCAAGGTAGAGAAGGACTTCTTATAACAGACACAAAAGATACAAACAATTAAAAGAAAGATTAGTGAATTCAACCCATTAAAATTAAGACCTGCTCAAGAAAAATACAATCAAAAGAGAAATTATAAGTCACAAACCGGCAGGGAATATCAAGAATTCCTATAAACCAATAAGAAAAAAGCCAAACAACCAATAGAAAAATGGGCAAAAGACACTGAAGGCATTTCATAGAAGAAGAAACACGAATGGCCCACAAACTATGAAAAGGTGCTGACAATCATCAGTAATCAGCTAAATAAAAATTAAGAATAGCACCAGATACCATTTCACACCCGCCACGCTGACAAAGTTACATCGTGTTTTGGAGGGTATGGACCAACAGAACTTCTGCATACAGTTTCCTCCACTATCCAAAAATAGAGCGTTCCTATGAAAACTTTTGTAAGCATAGAAGAAATAATGATCATGATTTATATAGAAAAACATTTTGAGGGTTTCCAGACTCAAGAAATCACCTCTCTTAGGTTTTTCTGATACCTGAGGCCCCTTGCGCTAACAGATGCACAAAGTACATGGAGATAAAGCACAGATGCTCAGGGACCCAGTTCAAAGCCCCGCGGCTCGGTGCTGAGAGGCTGCGTGTGGTTCCGCGGAAGGAGCGCGCGGCGCCACTCGGGATGCTCAGGTGCGCGCCGCCTCCGTAACGGCTTGCTGCAGAACAAACCCTAAATGCTGTTTCAGCTTTTTTTTTTTTTTTTTAAAGATTTTATTTGAGAGAGAGAGGGTGCTGAGAACACAAGTGGGGGTGAGGGGCAGAGGGAGAGGGAAAAGCATGCTCCCTGCTGAGCCGGAAGCGGGATGCGGACGCAAGGGCTGGATCCCAGGACCCTGGGATCATGACCTGAGCCAAAGGCAGATGCTTAACCGACTGAGCCACCCAGGCATCCCTCAGGTTTTTTGTTTTTTCTATAAAAGTGAAAATCATCTTCCTCTTTCTTTTGCTTAATGAAAACAGGCACTACTGTAAAGACTTTTATTATCAAAGTAAAGTGGCATAGCATGGACTTTTGACGAGCAAGGGTACTGGTACTTTAAGTGGAAGTGTAAACTGATAACACCAATTTTGGAGACGATCTGGCACTATCCTACCTTCCGTGACCCCGCAATTCCATTTGGAAGCACACATTCTAATGAAACTCTTCCACTGGCCTAAAAAGACACACGGAGACGAATGAATGTTCACAGCAGCACTGTGAACCAGCAGGAAACCGAAACAACCCAACTGTCCATCAATGAGAAAATGATGAAAGCTTGGATTATTCACACGCTGTAGTATTACACAGTAGTGAAATGAATGAATTACAGCTACATATAATAAAAAGGATAAAATCTTAAAAACATAATTTTATGTGAAACAATTGCAAAGACCACATACAGCCCGGTACTATTTTTATAAAGTTTTAAACCAAGCAAAACTAAACAATGCCTTGTTTATGGATATCTATGTGTAGTAAAACCATGTTAAGAGAAGCAGAGAACGCTGAGCAGAAAAAGAACAGTGGTTCCAGAAATTCATGGACGTTCATTTGGCTACGCTTTATTATGTAGACATATTTGCATGTATGCTTTTGACTGTATCGAATATGATGTAATTTTTAAAAATGTAAACATGAGTAAGGACCCTGGGGCTAATCAGTGCGGGTTTAAAGCCTGGCACTTCTACCTGCTAGCGTGTGCCCTTGGCAATTCTCTTCTCTTTCCCAAGCTTCTGTTCCTTCATCTGTAAAACAGGGATAGTGACACCTCCCTTCTGGGGTGTTGGGAGCTAATCTTAACTTAGCGTAGTCTCTGGCATGTACTAAGCAGTAAGTAAGCGTTTGCTATTTTCATTGTCAGATATCCCCCACTTTCCGAAAGTTCGAGTTATGCCTCTTGGCATTTCTGAAAGACCTGCATTTTGGTTTATGAAAGTTTTCATAGGAACAGTCTATTTTCCAATGGGGGGGGAGGACCTGTATTGCTATTGATAATGATAAACAGAGTGTCAGGGCAGGGACCCAGGCCAACACTCCTTCTCTGCTGCCCTTTCTCTCTGGTGCCCCTGGGGCCCTGGGGGCTGTGGCAGGGTGCTGTTTTCAGGCCTTGTCAGAGGAGTAACTTCATCAGGCAGCACCATGGCCAACAGCCCCCATGTAGTCAGGGGTTCTTCACATTCCTGGTGGATTAGAATCCTCAGCCGGCACTGAGGAGGCCTCTGGGCCTTGGTGATTAACAACCTGGCCCTGGCACTAGGAGCTCTCAGAGGATGGCTGGCAGGGAACAGGGGGGATGGCCGGGGCACCTCTTGGATGCACATGAACTCTGGGGACAGAAATGAGCCTCTTTCAAGCCCCGGGTGGCACCATCGCCTGGCGCTGGGGCAAGGAAGAGGGGCTGGTAGTTCAAGTCCTCTCAACTCAGGGATATGGGTTCCACTCCTAGTTGTGCCTCTGCTTGCTGTGTGGACCCCAGGCAAGCTGCTTCATGAGTCGGGCTTCTGTTTCCCATTTGTAAGTTAGCACCTGGTTCAAGTGCGTTAGCAAGCTTAGAACAATGCCTAGCACAGTAAGGGCTCCACCTCTCTTAGCTATTATTGCTGGTGGTAGTAGCAGTAGTAGTACGCTCACTGTTCTCAGGGCCCAGAGCCAGGGCTGGTACAGAATACGCAGGTGCAGGGAATGTGTGCTGAATGAAATTGCCAAGTGGTGAGCCAGCCTCTGCTCCCACACTTTGGGATGAGAACCTCACCCTTGCCCTCCACTGGGGACAGTCCTGCCTGTTAGAAAGTCATTCCTTGATGAAATCCCACAAGTTCATTTTTTCTTTTGTTTCTCTTGCCTTTGGAGATGTGTCATGAAAAAAGTTGCTGTGGCCAATGTCTAAGCGAAATAAGTCAAGCAGAGAAAGACAATTATATGGTTTCACTCATTTAAGGAACATAAGAAGTAGGAAGATCGGTAGGAGAAGAAAGGGAAGAAGAAAGGGGGGTAAAGAGAAGGGGAATGAACCATGAGAGACTATGGACTCTGGGAAACAAACCGAGGGCTTCGCGGCCGGGAAATGGGATAGGCTGGTGATGGGTATGAAGGAGGGCACATATTGCATGGAGCACTGAGTGTTATATGCACGTAATGAATCATGCAACTTTACATCAAAAACTAGGGATGTACTGTATGGTGACTAACATAATATAATAAAAAATATTATTATTATTAAAAAAAAAAAAGAAAGTCATTCCTGGTACTGGGCTGAACTTGCTTCCTGACGGTTTCCTCCTGTGAGTTTTGAGAACGGGGGAAGGACAGTGGGGAGAAGCTTCCCCGTTCCCCATTTGTACCCATCCCCCAGGACCTGAATCCAGCCGGCCCTTCTCAGTGGTTCTCCCCTGGCCACTGTGGCCATGAAAAATCCAGACACATACCCCTTACACAGACGCAGAGTCACAAACCAGCTCACATGAACACCCATGATACCCTGGCCCCTGGAGACACATTCAACCATGCAAACATGGCCACAGATACTGACGTGCAGGTATGCACGCACACGCACGCACGCACACGCACGCACACACACCCCGACAAATACATAATTAGAGACATGCTGATAACCACCCAGAGACAGGCAAACACATACAGATGCAGGCCCTCAGAGGCACATGGCAACTCCAGAAGCCAGACAGCCAGGGTCAGAGCTCCTGAGGGCAGGAGGGCTCCCTGCTTTCCTGGAGAGGGACTTGACTGACCCTCAGCACATCCCCCTCGGGGCAGCTCAGGCTAATGCCAGAGACTGCAGGTCTCCCTCTGGTCACTCAGCAAGCCTGGCACGTGAGGGGCTTTTCTAGAAATGGCAGAAACGGCCATTCCATGCCACGCAAGCCGCTGAACCAATTACAAGACAATGACAATGAGAGCAACAGTTGTTACAGACCAGTCAGCCTGTGCAAACAGACCTCGACGCCCCTGCCCCCCCACCCCCTGCTCCCTGCACTCCCGACAGTAGGATGCTGAGATCTGAGACAGGGCCTCATCCACCTCCAGGCCATTTGCACTTCTGGCCTCCACTTTTGTGGTCCTGCTCCAAGTTCCTTTGAGGTCACGCTCTATGAGCCCTGGTCAAGCTCAGCTCTGAGCCTCACTTTCCCCAGATGTCTCTGGGCCTTTGGTCAGCTTCCCCTGCAAGTTCCCCGCCTAGCTGTCTTTCTCCTAGGTCCCATTCAGCACTTGGTCCCCAGCACGTCACACATTGCTGGGTGTATTCCAAGGGCTCAGTAAAGCCTGCTGAATGACTGAGGGCACGTCTCTCCAAAGGCGGCTATCACTACCACCACAGGTGGCAGACCCTCCCTCCCAGTCTCCCCTGGGAGACCGTTTGTACACACAGGCTCCTCTCAGGGTCTGCTTCTGGGACACCCCCCCAAGCACCATTTTACGGAGGAGGAAACAGAAACTTCAGAAAGGTAAAGGAACTTTCCCAACGTCACACAGCGCAGCCGGCCCCCGGGGATTCGCTTTGGGGAGGCAGCTCCCCACTCCTTATCTGCCTGGGGAGGCTGATGAGGTCCCGATGTCTGGGGTCTCTAATAAAGAAAGCAGCCCCATGCAGCCCTCATGTCCAAGCCATATTCATGGTTCCAGCTGTACCGTTAATGAGGGCCACGGCCATCCTCACCTAGCCGTGGGGTCCAGACACAAATACGATTCAGCCAGAGTTTGACCACAGGCCCACAGGAGGGGGGATGCCCACCTGACCCAAAGCTGGGGCTCCTTCAGAGGGTCCCTCTCAACAAACAGTGCAATCACTCCAGGTGCGGAGCAGGCGGCCCCGTCTGGCCCTGACATCTTGCAAGGGGTCCTCAGTGGACACCCTGGCCCGGCACCGAGAGTTCTTGGGCCAAGTTGGAAAACAGCCTGCAAGCGCAGTGTTCTCCAGCAGCCTCTATAAATCTGGAGCAAGGGGTTATTAAACCCTGAGAAACTGCAAACCAAAGACACTACGTTCTTGGAAAAAAGCCTCTAGAATCAAGTCAGTACCTGTTAATTACCAAGAGTGGGGCAGAGATTTCGGTCAGTGCCCTGGCATGACTGCATGCAGGTTGGCTCTTAGGAGGCACAGGAAGCGTAGGCACACGTATGTTCACACACACCGCACGGCCCTCCTGCTTCGACCCGCTCTGAGCTCTCCGCAGCCCTGCAGGCAAAGCCCAGGCTCCTCCACGTGACCCACAAGGTCCTCCGATACGGCCCTGCACACCTCTCCACCACGCCACATTCTGAGTCACTCACAGCTCTCATCTCCAGACCTTTTCCTATGCTGTTCCCTCTCCTTGGGACACCCTTCCCATCTTTTTGCATCTGGGTAACTCTTACCCAGCTTCCTTCCAGGAGCCTCTCCACCCTGGATTAAATCCTCTTCTCTGGTTTCCCATTTATTTTCCCCCAGGGGATTCATCACAGGATCTTGTGACTTGGGCCTGTCTCCCCTCTAGACCATGAGCATCTCCAGGGCAGGACTCCTTGCCATGTGGCCAACCTTCTGCACAAAGCAGGCCCAGAGCAGGCATGTGGCACTGAATGGACACCCACAGACGCGGCCGCACACACACAGAAGCTGCTCTGAGCGGGCCCGTGCACCAGCCCAGGGCACTGGGCCGGGGTGGGAGCTGATGCGCGGAGGACTTCATAAGCGCAGAATGAAGCGGTATCCAGCCCTCCAGCCTGCCGTCTCTTCCTGGAGAACGGGAGGCCTGGCCGGTGGGGGACGGATGAGAGTCTGAGAGGGCCCAGGTGAGGGAACACCCCAAACCATCCCCTGTGATCCAGCCAGTCCGCGATGCAAGGACAGCCCAAATCACCATCGCCCCACACTGCCCTCACTGTCCCCCACGACTCCACCAAGTGCTTCCAGTGGGAGGAGCGCAGTTTTCTCTGCCTCTTCATTTCAGATATTCCGTGCTCCTTTCCCACCTTTTGGAAGCCCACCCCTTTTCCTCCCTGGCTCCCAGAGAAGTGCTCCCTGGGCACCTCTAGTTCCACACTCAGCAGGAGATCAGACTGCAGGGAAAAACTTAGCTCCAGCACTAACTGCGTGACCACAGGTAAGTTATCTAACCTCTCTATGCCTCAGTTTCCTCATCCACAAAAGAGAGATAGTAACACATCTCCCAGTTCAAGACGACACACGTAAAACGCCCAAGCACTGTGACCACACCTACCTTTCCTTCCAGCTAGCTCACCCACTGGCCTCCTGTCTGCCCTGGCTTCCCATCCTGTGGGCTTCTGGGCCTTCACTTCCCTCCCTGCCCAGCTCAGATGCCTCTCACTGTCTCCCCCAGCTTCTCGGCCATGGCCCACTACAACTCCACTCTCAGGGCAAATCCATAGATCAGCTTTGCCTGCGTGGGTCCTTCTGCAGAGAGGGTAGCACGCACATGCACGCTCACGCACACACCCTGCACCACGCCCTCCCCAGCCCACCGTGCAGATAGTTTCCCTCCACCGTCCCTCTCAGCCTCTCGCAAACTTCTTGCTCTCCTGCAGCCTGTCTTATCCAAATTCCAACAAGCCCAAGGTTCTCTCCCTTGAAACCAAACTCATCACTCAACTCTTCAGCCCACTCCACCGGCCATTCTGCTCTGCCCAGCCACCCAAACCCCTTACCTCTCTCCCCTGGCCTTTGCCTCCCCCATCCTATAAAGGCTCTTTTCCCTATCACTCACCGGGTGGCCTCCAGGCCGATGACGTCCCTCCTCCTTGCATATCCCCAGCCCAGCCATCCTCTGGCCGGCACTTCCCCACTCAGCATGCCCCAAACCAGCTCACACCCTCCTCCCCCGTGCTGCCAAGGCTGTACCAGCGTCCCCTCAGTGAAGCCAGGCGGAGCACCAATCCCTCATTTAATGGCCTCCCCATCCCCTTCTGTCCATGGTCCCTCCTGGATACCTCTCAGCTCCAACCATTTCTGTAGCTGACAGATGTGTCAGTTTGACTGGCTGCCCAGTTTTCCCCATACTGAAGAATCCCTCGGTGTGGGAAGTGATGGTGTGACTAGGGAGGACCTTTATGCCTTCCACAAAGGAGGACGCAACACCCGTAAGCCTGAGGGAGACCAGAGGCGGGCCTGGCCGGTGGGATGCCCTGCCACAGCTTTGGCCCCAGCGAGAGCACAGAGGTGTCTGTCTCTTAAAGCGGGTGTAGGCTCCCTGCTTCCAGGCCCCTGGGAAAACGGAGATCCTGCCTGTCCTCAAAATCTGCTCCTCTTTCCTTAGACAGATGGGTCTGTGGGCACAAGGGTCCGCCAATAAATTCTAGGGGGTGGGGGAGAAAGGGGGACATAGGGCTCATTATGGCTAGAGCTGATTTCTTTCACTTCTAAGTAAGAAACCCAGCAGGCAGCTGCTTCTTTCCACTCTCCCACAGCTCTGACCTAAGTGTCAGCCTCTCAGCTCCTGGTCCTTACTAGTGCTGCCTCCTGGGGTGCCCTGTCTCACCTCCTCCAAGATGCTATGCTGACTCCCCCTCCCCGAGGCCCAGGCTGAGAGCTGCTCCTTCTCCTAAGCCCCCAATACCCCTGAGCTCCCTCAGAGCACACAGCACACAGTCTTGCTCTCTTCTTTCTAAGATCCATAGAGTCCCCTACGCTATGAGCTCCTTGAAGAAGGGACTGAATCTGCCCCAAGCAGTAAACTGAAAAGTGAAATCTGCAGGGAAAGGCCACGTGCCAGAGAAATCAGGTTCCATTGTACGATCATGGTTAAGTTCCTTAGCTTCTCTGAGCTTCAGTTTCTTCATCTGTGAAAGGGGAATGAACAGACTAAGAGCATGACGCAGCCTAGAGGACACAGGTAAGACACCTGCACTGCCAGTATTTTACTTGCCCCTGGCTTTTCTCAAAGAACATTAGCAAAATTTTTGGTGCAAATAAGGTCTACTGTTTCGTTCGGTGATTCTGTATTATCAGCAATCATTTCAGCCGTCTTCCTCCAGCCATCAGCTCAGGGGACTCTCACCACGGCCTCATAAGGCTTTGAGATCCAGACAAAACTGGCCCCAACACACAAGCTGGCTGGTCTGCTTCCTTTCCCAGCCAGCCAGAACTCTGCAATTCAACAAGTTGCCTTCTTTGCCTTGGCTTCCAGGAAGCTCCAAGAAAATACAGTGTTCAATCACAATAACTAAATGAGCTTAGGTTTTTCATGTATCTATGTCCTTTTCTCTCATCTATGTTAGTTCAACTATTATAGATCTTTTATTGTGAATGTCCATGAATCCTTAATGGAAACCAAGAATTCAATGATAAAGGGGAAAAATGAACCAGTATAGGAAGGAATAGACTAGAACACTACAAAAGGATTTTCCGGTGTTTCCTCTGCCTAACCCTCTTCACAGAGGATGAAACTGGAGCCCAGAGAAAGGAAGGGGTGAGGCGAGGCATGGACCGTACTTCAAGTACCTCCAGCCTCTGCAGGCTCGGCTTCTGGGCTGACTTATCCACCAGGCATGCAGGCACGGTGGCTAGAGTCCACAGTATTTTCAGGGACTCATGAAAATGTTTTAATTTAAAATCGGAAGAAAAAAAGGAACTTCTAGGTCAAAGAAAATGTTTTAATACATAATATGAATGTGTCTTTATGCCAGTGCGGTCATAAAATATAATTTTTAGTATTTTTATGGAGGAAGAAGCCGAAGCCAGAAGTGTTAGGGTCGGTGAATGCCATGATGAGGCCCCGTTCACTTCACCACCTCACCAGTGAGTACAGGAAGCTCCTACTTCTCACTCGCCCAGCTTCCTAGCGGCCCAGGCCTCATCCGTGCTTCTCTGTCTGACAGGATCCAGTGGGAAGGTTTTCACGAATATTCCAGGGGGAAGTGGGGCCTTGCCAGGTGAATCTAATTTATACCCTTCAGTAACCACCTCAGACAGCTCTTGAAAGGCTGTGGGAGGGGGATCTCCTGGCTGATTTCACCAACCAGCTGTCAGGACAAACCTTCCTGGGTTCACAATGTGGAGACAATTAAAGGCTGGCGTTTTGAAGGCACGAGCTGAGAACTTCCTGACAGAGGTGTTGACTGCAGGCGGCAGACCCTCTGTTTCTCAGGCCTCAGGACCACACCTCGTCTTCCCCCAGCCCCTGGGCTGGGCTCACTGTGGGGGCAGCAGCCGCAGAGCTGGCCTGAGAAATGCCATCATTGCCCTGCACAACCTGACAGAAATCAAAGGAGAGCAGCATGCCCTGGACAGGGTTGCTGACCCGCTGTGGGACCCTGGGCAGGGCTGCTGACTTGCTGTGTGACCCTGGGTAGGGCTGCTGACCTCTGTGCGACCATGGGCAGGGTTGCTGACCTCCTGTGGGACCCCTGGCATGGCTGCTGACCTGCTGTGGGATCCTGGGCAGGGCTGCTGACCCGCTGTGTGACCCTGGGCAGGGCTGCTGACCTGCTGTGCGACCCTGGGTATGATGGTGGGCCTGTTGTGTGACCCTCTGCTGGCCACCCTGCCTGTCCAGGCCCCAGGGTCCTCACTGTGAAGACGGGGCAATGTTCCCAAAGACATGAAGCTGTTCTGAGGATGACATGGGGTGAAGAGCCATAAGCAACTCCACTCAGATAAGACAGGATTATCTTCCTACCAAGTGGATAAGGAAACCAAGACCAGAATAAGGAAATAACTTGCCCAGCCAAGGTCATGGCAAATAAGGCATCAGGCAACACCTTGGACATGGAACCTGGATTCCAGGAGCCTTGAGGGCAGCGTCTAGATCTTCCGAAGGAGCGGTTACACCTGCAGGCTTACTTGGATTCAAGTCTCGACTCCAACTCTTATTGGCTATGGGACCTCCCCACATTCCCTCTTCTGCCCCAGTGTATGCCGTCATGAGCCACAAAGCCCTTCCATTCTGACCTGGTTTCTTCACCCTTTCTCACGGCTGAAGCTCCAGGCAGCTGTCCCCAAACCGCCCCCTTCCTCTGATGCCTGCGGATCTCCCCTAAGCTGTGAGGTCAGCCATCTTCTTGCATGCAGAAGCCATGAAAGTGGGACATGAGGACTGGGCTCATGATGCTGATTCCTGATACAGCAGCACCTCCCCACCACACAGCACAGGTGAGCTGGAAAGATCGGCTCCAAATTCACGAAAAAGCCCAGATTCCATACGACCGCTTTTGAGGAGACACAGTAACTAACTGACTTTCCTCATCAGGGTCCTCTGGGGCGAGCTCAATGAAAACAAGGAGTAATCAACTCATGCTCGATCACAGAAAATTGTGTGGACACAGGGGGTATCCGGGAGCAGTGGGAGGAGGCCAGGGTGTGGTATCCTAGCACTTAACTTCCTTGAGCCTCAGTCTGCTCATCCATAAAATGGGGCAGTAACGCCAACATCAAAAATTCACTGAGAAAACAAGAAGGGCTTAATCTGGTACCAGGAGGAGAGCACATTCCTAACAAATACCACTTTGCTTCCTGCCTCACGCCTTAAGGTAGCTGCTTTTGGGTGGTTTAGTCATTTCCCTTGCTGCCTTCATGTCTGAGGAGAGGCCCACGTGGACGAAGGTGGGGCTGGGACAAAAGCATGTGGGGCAGAGGGGAAGACCCAAGCAAAGAGCCTGAGGTGGGAATGAACTTGGCACTTTGGGAAAACAGCCAAGAGCCAGGTGGGTGGAACAGAGCAACAGAGGGGTGTGGGAGGAGCTGAGACCAGAAGACTCACCGGGGGCCCCACGCCTGCCCCCTCCTTGTCCGCCATCTCCTTCCTCCTCCCGAGGCCCTGCCAAGAATGTGGAAAGATGAAGATGGGGGTCTAAAAGTCTTGAGTTCAAAGGCTTGTTGGAATCCTGGAGTCTAAACCTTCCATTTTATAGATGAGGAAACTGAGGGCCCAAAGGGGTCTGGTGACTTTTCCAGAGCCACAGGCAGACTGAGTGCAGACCTGGGGAGGGAACCGAGCTCTGAACTCCTGGGCCATGCTGTCTCTACCTGTACTGCCCAAATCAGGGTCTTGAGTCCTAAGAGCTTTGAACTAAGTCAAGTCCTCATCACATAGATGGAGAAATTGAGATCCCAAGGCCAGGTGGCTTTGCGTGCATGCAGAAAGGAGGGACAGAGGCAAGCGGGGAAGTGCACGCCTGTGGGCTTCTGCACAAGCCAGGCTTCTCAGGCCTAACGCCCACAGTGGACAATCACTGTGCTTTTCCAATGCACGTAGCAGTGTGGGGTTTGAAACGCACTGCCGGTTAGAGTCTCCCTGGAGCCTGCTGGGCAGTGCTTCCTGAACCAGACCCTGCCAGCAGGGACAGCGCTACTGACACACGTGGGCTGCACAAGCCACAAGCCATCCCCCACTGGGTGACCTCTAGTGGGTCATCAGGTTCCCATCTGTCGAAGAGTGCTGCAAGACTTGGGAACAGCAGCAGATGAGATTTCCCGGGAAGGTTCTTCCTTGGCGTACAGATCAACACACGGGCCTGTGCTCTTTCAGGATAGGGGAGGCAGCGACGGTACAGATGGAGACAACGCATCCACACCCTCAACATGGGGCCTAGCACCTAGTAGGTCCTCAACAGGTGGTGCCTCTGTAGAGTGGGAAGGGCACTGGGCTGGGAGGCCAGGAGCTGGGCTTTCCTTCCTTTGCTCTGTGATCTTCAATGAGCCAAATCCTCTCTAAGGGCCTGTCTCCCCATAGGCAAACAGCAAAAGGACAAACGGGCCTTCGGATTTATGGCCTCAGTGAGCCCCCTCCTCTGGTCCTGGATGCCTGCGGAGAAGGAATGGGAGCGGGCAGTAGGGGCTGGGAGGGGAGGAGGAGCTCGGGGAGTATCTGAGGGACAGCACACTGATTTCTCTTCCCGGAGCCAACACTCTTGTCTTCTAACTGCTGTTGTAGTCACTGGCAACCAAATCTGGTCTGAAATGACCCCATAGGTCAAAATGACCCCAAAAACTTGGGCTCAGGAGATTCTGGGAAGCAGAGACTCATGGTTAAAGTGGGGTACAAAGGCAACCGTGTGCTGTGGGAAGATCACGGAGCAGGGAGCCAAGGACATGAGGAGGAGTCGCAGAAGGGACACCTGGCCAGCTAGCAGCAGCTCGTGATTTCAGTGACCTCACTATGAAACAGGGGTCCTGCCACCGCCCTGTGCATTCCCCCAGCACAGGACCCACCCATCAAAACTCTGCATCCCAGGGCCCTGCCTAGGCTCCCGAAAGGTGCAAATGTTATTTTCAGTTCCAAAACCCTATGCTTTTCTGCTCTGATAAAACAGAGAGGCTGTGGATGTTTCCTCTGTTGAATAGACACTCACTGGGTGCTTGCCTTGCTCCCGGCCCAGCAGAGACTTCCAGGTGTTGCCCTGTGAAATGCAGTCCTGCAGAGACCCCAGCGCCACTGTCCCAGCGGCAAGAAAGGCACAGCCCAGTCCTGCCTCGCATGCCTGCCCTCTCAGGCTCGTGCCCCTGGGTGGCAGACTTGCCCGGGGGGCCGGGGGCATGTGGAGGGCAGGCGCGGGCTGAACTCCTCCAGGCAGCCACCTCCTTGCTATTTGGAAATGGCCACTTGCAAAGCCACAGAGTCCCAGCGATGGGCTCCCATTTTATCACTCCCCACGTCAGAAGAATGCACGGCGAGGAGGCAGTGCGGCACCAGTCATGCCGTAATCACTTACAGACCACGGAGGCCCCGTCCTGGCAGCGGGGGAAGATTTATTGTGGGGATGGACGCAAAACAAAGAACAGTTGTGCAAACTTTACAGAGCCACATTATGGGAAATGCCTTTCCCGTTTCCCACTGGTAAATGTGCCGGACGCCGTTTCCAAAGGGGGTTGAGCTCGGTTACCCAACCTTGCGGACACAGTGCCCCAGCGTGGCTTGCTGGGCCGAGCTGCCTGGCCCGTGGTGCCCAGGCCCTGGCTGACGGCCAAGCCCTGCTGGCCCAGGTCCTGGCTGGGGGGTGGCTCTGGTGGACCTGGGGGCGAAGGCTACTTCCTGGGCCTCTGTGTCCTCATCTGTGCTGTCACTCCCCACCCCCGACAACTACATACCACCACATGCCCAGTGTTCTCTGTGTTAACACTCACTGCGTCACGCTCCTGCCAGAACCCTCCTGCCAGAACCACTCCTTCCACTTCCCTCAGCGCAGAGACCAAGCTCCTTATACTGAACTTGTAGGCCCTTTCAGGTCCAATTCCAACTACCATTTCTGCTCCCGGCCCCACGTAGGTAACACGCTCCAAGCACTAGAAGACCCCTATGCTTCCCACAAGGGTCAAGACGGTCACAGCTCAAAATTTTGCCACACTTCGTTCTCTTTCCCTGAAAAGCCTTTCCTTGCGATCTACACCTGGAAAGCTCCTACTCACCCTTCAAAGCCCAGCTCTCCTGACATCCTGGGGAAGTTAATTCCCTTGCCACCAGACCATTCCTCACTTGACATGGCACCTCATGCTTCTAGCACCAAACCTGGCGCAGTGTGGGTGTCAATAAAGCCGTCGAAAAGTTGGCAGGGGTGAGGAGAGAGGCAGTTCGATGAGCAGCAGGCTCTCTCCCGATGGAGGAGCACAGGTAAGGACTCCTGAGCATCCCTGGGCCTTGGCGCATCCAAGGTGACTGAGGCCGTAGCGGTCATGTGACCGTCAGCCGCCGAACAGCTGAGGACAGGCCGCAGCGGTCCAAGCGAGGCGCTGAAAGTCAGCTCCGCTAACCCGTCTGCCAGCCACGGAGACGGGGCCTATTAATGCTCAGTCACGAAGTTTACCGTTTCCAGGATGCTCTTCTCAGAAGACATGGTCTGGACACTTTCTGAGAGTCACTGTTGATTTTATCTGACTTTCTCACTCTAATAAGAGAATCATTTCAATTCCATTTACATTAAATTAAAAAGCTTTTTTCCCCTCTTTTATTATTTTAAATTCAATTCAGACGGTTGTGTTTTTTTATCCTTAATTTTTTTCATATTCCATAAAGCAGTGCTGAGTTCACAAAACTTGGCCAGCGTTCCTCCCGCACCCTCAAGTTTGGTGCTCCTAGGATGCTAGACCTTGCGTTTGATGACTCAAAAAAAAAAAAAAAAAAAAAAAAAGAACAAGGGCTCCTGTTTTCAAGCGCCAAGTATTTGCCAGGCATGAGGTAAGTGCTCTATATGCATGATCTCATTTAATCTCACAACTGTCTCCCTTTTACACACACAGGAAACTGAGGCTCCCAGAGGCCACTGACTTGTTTGAGGTCTCAGGGCTGGTTAGGCATCCCCCTTGGCTCATGGATTCCTGACTCAGAATTTAAATAAGACAGAAGGGGGTGGACAGGGATGGAGATGAAGTAGGGGTGGGGGTGGGGAAGTGGATGGGATGGTGGGGGGGGGGGAAGGCGGCAGTGGGGAGGGCGGGCTGTGGAGCAGGGAGGGAGGAGGCCCGGGAGCGCTACAGGTTAGGGGTTGTGTTTGGGGAGCGTGTGGCTACCACACTACATGCCTGATGACAGGAGCATGCCTGTGAGGGTGAGCGTGTCCTCTGAGGCCTGGCTGCGAGCCGGCGCACTGGACTGGGAGTCAGGAACTCAGCTTGCTTCCTCCTGCAGGGCACTGTGGGGTTTGGAGAGCATGGCCCGGCTGCCCCTCACAGAGGCTCTTCTGGGGCAAGCATCACAGCTGTCATTTTACAGACGTGACGACGACGGAGACTGGGGAGTGAAGTGACTTGCCCGAGGCCGCAGAGCTCGAGTGAGCCTCCACTCCCCCTGTCTCCAGGTCCTCTCCCCTTCCCCTAGGCAAGTCATTTCCACCTGGGGCCTCACGTTCTCCCCCTGTACAGAGCTCTGATCTCATCACAAGGCCAGAGCTTCCAGGAAGCCTCTCCTTATGAAGTCCCCTGAGTCTCATTTTGTAAAAACTAGAGGAGAGGAAAGCATTCCACTTTAAGCCAAGCTCTGTGGAGCTGGAACCTTGGGTTCAAGAGGGAAAAAGCATCTAGCATCTGTTGGGCCCCCAATGAACACCGAGTGCTAGACATTCGCCCACTTCCCAGCTCAGGAAACCGAGGCTCGGCTCTGTGAGGTGACCTGTCCAAAGTCACAGAGACAGTCCATAACCAAGCTGGGACTTACACCAGCCTTTTCTGCTCCTTTGGGGATGTTCATGACAGCACGGCTACTCTCCATTTCAGATTCTCCCTTTTCTCTTTTCCTAACGCCAATTGCCCCAAACAGAGCCATCCGTTGTGCACTGACTGTGTGCCAGGCACCGCATAAGCACCTCACATACGGCGTGTCGTGGAAGCTTCCCACAGGTAAGAACACGGGGCCTTACCGAAGTCAAGTTACTCACACGATCACGGGCTGACAGGGAGCAAAGCCAGCTTTCAAGTTCAGGCTTTCCTGCAGAAAAACTTTAAGCACCAGATTAGAGGGTGGACATGCCCATCTTTAGGGTCCTGCCAATCTTGTGACTTCACGGGAACCCATGCAACCTTGGGGTGCGAGGGTCAGATCGCCACTAGGGCAGAGCCTCTGTACCAGAGGGCAGGCTCAGCTCTTCTGCCTCCAAGGCCAGGCCAGACATCAAAGGGCATGCGGTCCCCAAGACACTTGGCCACACCAGGAAACACTGTTATATATGGGGCAGCATGTGTGGGAGGAGAGCAGGAGGTAGGGGATGAGGGGGGTGAGGGAGGGGACATTGGACTGGGTTATGAATAATGGTTAGGAGTTTGCTCGGCTGGGAAAAGCATTCCAGGCAGAGGGACTAGCAAAAGCCAAGGCCCAAATGAGTAAAAGGAGCTGGAATGTGCAGACTCTCTAGAAATTTGGGAGCAGAGGAAGCCTCAGGGCTGGGAGAAATAAAGCAGGCATCCCACGGCTACCTTTAACTTGCTGGGTGACACTGGGCCACTGATGCACCCTCTCTGGGCTTCGGCTTCCCTATGTGATAATAAGCAGACACAAGAACTGACATGATCCCAGGAGGGACCCCAGTCGGGGTCATTGAAAAGGGCATACCTGCATGCCAACTTCAAAGCTGCCTTTGTCCGGAAAAGTTTTCCTACCCAGACCCTTCCCACCTTAGAACGAGGAGATGAGGCTCAGGCCCCATTTCTGAAGTGGGTGGACTTGGCACCTAAGCTGATTGGACCAGCTTGACCTCTCTCTGCTCATCTACAGCAGGAGTTTCAAGGGCAGGGGTTTTAAAACATGCTTCATTTTGTAGCTTTTTATCTCACTGGAAAACCCAGCCTCCGGAAAGGAAGCTTATCTCCGGGTGACTTATTTATTGTAAAGAAGGCGGAATGTCTCACTCCTCATCCTGCAAGTGCCCTTTCCTCCAAGACAGCACAGAGGACTCATCATATCAGCAGGGCAGGGGACTTGCAACAGGCTCTCAAGGGGATGGGGGACTTGCGTGGGAAAACCGTTAAATGCAAATGTCTATTGGTTTCTCTGCTTAACAAGGGTTCCTCTGGGCCCAAGCTGGCTTTGATTCCCTTCCGTGACCCCACAGTCTACGAGGGCCTGGCACACAGGAGGTGCTCAGTGACAGCTTGCTGGAATGAGTTTCGAATCCGGGTATTTTCTTGATAGTATAAGCAGACTGCTGGTTTTCTGCCTGGGAAGTGGCTTAGGGCCACAATCAGCACATAATCTCGGGAGTCACGCTGAGACCTGGGTTCAAATTTGACCCTATGACGCACCTGAGGCCTGAACTTGGGCATGAACTGGACTACCCTTTCCCCATCTGTAAAATGGGGACAATGATTCCAGTCTCCAGGAATTATACCTCCAGTCTGAGGAGGGCATGTGTGGAAGCTCTACAGAAGCTGAAAAAGGCCCAACAATGTTCTAGCCCCCTTGACTGACTTAGACAATGCAGCCAGACCTCAAATCCTCAGCTCCTGACCTCCCTCCCTCATCCAGCAATAAAAGTGTAAGATTCAAAGGTAGTTGGTATCCTTCCCATGGTGCCAGAAATCTCACATCACGTTATCTTTGTCTCGGGACCCCCAGCACCCAGCATGAGGCCCAGCACGCAGGGGAGCCTGTCTTTCAGGTGAGGCAAGTGGGTCTGGGGAGGACGACTCTTCCCTCGTCTGAGGTCACTTTCCCACAGCCCAACCTTTCCCAACTTCCGGTTACCAGCCCCTCCAGGAATCTCCCTGTGCACTGCAGCTGCCCTATGTGCTGTGGGATCCTGGGCCCCTCGCTGTCCTCTCAGGGTCTGTCTTCCCTGTCTCTGCTCTGTACATGGTGAAGATGGACTTGATAGCCCCACCGGCTCACACATTTCGGGCTCTAGGAAAATTCCCAACAATGAGTTGGAGATGTTGACATGAGTCAGGGGTGTCTGCTGGCCCAGAAACATGACCAACCTACAGGGCTAGTCTCAGGATGTGGAGTGGGGGAGGAGCAGATGCTCAGGGACCCACCCACTGTGGTTTGAGAAGCACCAAAGACGACTGTGCTAAGGAAGAGGCTGAACAAAGGCAGGCGGGTGGAAGTTCCGCGTGGCCCATGGAATGGTCCAGGCAGCTGAGCCAGGAGACCCGGAGGAAACCATTTCATCTGTGAACAACGACCTCTTCTAAAAAATGGGAATGATGATTCATGTTGTACATCACACACCTCCGAATGTATTTGCTCTCTTCTCCCGAGGACTTTCCATAAGATAGGATCTCAGACCCCGAGTCAAGTTTTTCTCTGACTTCCCACTCACAGCCCGGCACACAGGTGGGCAAGTCTGACGGGTGGCTGTGCCCTGCCACTTGGCAGACTGCGGGACCTTGCGGGACCTTGGGATCTGATTTAGCCTCTCGGGGCCTCAGAGTTTTGACTAGTGCTTTTTTGAAGATGGACTGGAACACAGATAGCACTGGGGCCAGGGTATTAGGATCTCTGAGTCTCGACAAAGAGCAGTTCCTTCTGCCTCCCGGTGTTCTGAGTTCCTTGGCTGATTACAGCCCATCAATTATGCTCAGCTTTCGGTGGGATGTATTTCCCTGGTCTCGGGCCCAATGGCACTGGGGACAGACTGGCAAACAGGGGAGAGGGGCGTAAGAGATGGGGATCAGGGTTCAGAGCACGGGCAGCTGCCAGAGGAACCCAGGCAGGACGTAAGCCCGGCCTCGAGGCCTGTGAGGGCAGGGACCAGAGCCTCCTCCCTACACCTCTGCCCCAGTTCCCCCTTCTAGCTCTGTCACCCTGAGCAGACCCTGTCCGGCACGGAGCAGGTGCTCCGTATGCTGGCAGATAGCTGACAAGGTCACAGGCTTGGGTGACAGCCCGGCCCACCTCAGCCACCAGTTGATGTGACAGAGCATGATGGGGGATGCACCGCCCTAGGTCATCTCTTTAAACCCTAATGACAACAACACTTAAAAGGCAGGTACTATTATTGTCTCATTTTACAACTGAGTGTGCTACGGTTCCGAAAGGCTCAGTCACCTGCCTGAGGTCACACAGCTGCTACGTGGCAGGCCCAGGCGGGGACCCGGGTCTGTGTAACTCCAGACCTGGGCTTTTCACCTGTCTGCACACACTTCCCACACTGCACTCTCAGTTTCGGGGAAGCTCTTCACAAAGGCGGGGATTGTTGCTATTATTACCGTTGTTCTCTAAAACCCAAGGTTATGAAAGGTTTTCCTTTTTCACTCTGCCTCTCTTTCTCTTGATGTACAGAAAAGCAAACTACACAGCCTGCTAATTTCTGCAGTCTCAGACAATCAGAATTCCAACTGTCTGGGAGAGCCAACCTAAGAAAGCAAGAAATTAATTTTTTCAAAGTTAACGTCTTGGAGGCGTCGCGGCAGTATTTGGCTTGGACGTATCCTCGCTCTCCTAATGCAGATGAAACCCCACATTTAATAAGACTAAGACAACTCGGACAACATAAGAAACATAACAGGATATTGCAAAGAGATTAGGGAGCTTCCTCTGGATGGCGTGGACGGGCCGCGGCGAGGGCAGAGCGGGGCCGGACGGCGCGGTCTAGCCCGGGGGCCCCCACGAGCCGAGGCCCGATTCCGGGGCTGCCCTGAGCGTGGAGAACCGGGGGAAGGGGGCGGCCGGCTGCTCGCCGCGCCTCCCGGCCCGCCTGGTGCGTGAGCGAAGGCTCCGCGGGCTAAATGTAAACCAGCTGCTGGGCCCGGAGTGTTACAGTTGGACGGGGCGGGGAAGGCTTACCTCATGAAAGAACTGTGCACACGGCTGCTGGAAAGATAATAAAAGGATTAACTGCTATTTTAGTGGGCCATTTACTCTTCAATCAAAGTGTCTCATCTATTTCCTGTTCTCCCGAGGATCCGGGTCCAAAATTCCTTTGTCTATTACAGCACATGGTAGCAGAGGCCTGTCATGAGAAATTAATAATTTTACAGGGAAGGGAGATTTTATTTATTTGGGTGCGGGCTGGGGCCTGCCCCTTCCCCTGGGTCACCTACTGCGCCAGCATTGCAGGAAGGGGGCGCGCTCCCATGGCGGGCGGGGAGGAGCTCGGAGGTCTCTGCCCCCACTCCAGATGGTGGCACCCAGCAGGGCTGGGCCCAGGAGCCCAGAGAACAATGAGTGTAACAGACCGTCTACACAAACTAAGCATCACAGTTTAGAAAGCTGTGGGTTCAGGATTCACTCTAATGGTTACTAGCTCTGCAACCTCAGGCAAGTGACGTCTGTCGTTGTTACTCTGCTGACGATGACGATGACTAGCCTCTACTACTGTTGTTGTTACTGTTTGCCCCTAACTGACTGTGTGACCGGGGCAAATGACACAATCTGAGCCTCAGTTTCCTCATCTGTAAAATGGGGGTGCATAGTATCTACCCCCTAGAGTTGTGATGAGGCCCACATGGAATTATCGCTTAGAATGGCTCCTGGGGCGCCTGGGGGGGGGCTCAGTCGTTTAAGCTTCCAACTCTCGATTTCGGCGGCTCAGGTCATCATCTCTGGGTGGTGAGATCAGGCCTCATGTTGGGCTCCGTGCTGAGCATAGAGCCTGCTTCAGATTCTCTCTCACTCTCCCTCTGCTACCCCTACCCCATCAAGAATGGCTCCTGCATGTGGTCAACACTGAGAAGCTGCTTGCTAGTATTATCACCGTAAGCCTGAGCCCCTCAGGAGGCAAGATAAAGTGTTCTCATAGTAGCAGATAAAAGGTCGGCTGGACTCCACTGAACCCTTGTTTCTTCGTCTGTAAAACCTTGGTTCTACAGGACTTTTGTAAAGATTAAATGCAACTGTGGGTGAGTACAGACACGGCTTGAACATCACCTCCTCCATGAAGCCCTTCTGGGCCTCCCGTCCCTGGGCCTATATAAACTCCATCCAGAATCTGTCCACACCCATCTCCCACCCCTCATTGACTGTGGGTGCAGGCAGGAGAAGACCTTGGCGAGTCCAGGTCTGGGTGCCCAGAGCCAGGCACGAGCCAGGTGTGAGCCAGTGTTCTGTGGCGTCTGCCGAATCAAGTGAGATCCTGGCAGGCCCAGGAGAAAGAACTGTAGAGAGAGATCTAGGCCAGATTATCTCCAGAGTCCCTGCGGTCCCCACGGGTACTACGGCATGCTGTAATTCCACAGGATGCCCTGGTGGGCGAAGGCCGCTGCCCACACTGTGCCAGGGCATGGGCCTCCACACCAGCCCCCCGTGGACACCAGGAGGATCCCCCACAGGAGAGGAGACGAGAAGGACTGCTGCTTAGCAGCTGTCAGTGCCAGCGTCTCACAGGGAGACAGGGCCCTCTGTCTTCCGGAAGTCAGCTGGTCATCTCCTTTCCGGCGGGGGCATGCCTTTCAGCAAGCCATGCGTCACAACACACCAGACAAACAGAGGCATCCCCAGGACTGGCCCAGCCACCAGCTCCTTCCAGCATGCCCTCAACCCCAAGACATGTGATGAAGTCAAATTTCTCAGCCTGCCCAGTCCAGCCTCGCCCCACAACACCAACACACCAGCCATGGGCTCCCTCCTGTTCCTGTCCTTTTGCAGGGGCTGTTCACGGCCCCTCACTTGTCTATAAAGTGACTCTTCCTCATCCTCAAGACGCAGCCCCTTTGTGCTGAGTAAGCTGTCCAGTTGCATGCCCAGACCACAGCTCCAGCAGCAGATGGGGCCCCAAGGGTGACCACCTGGTCCCAGGAGGGCATAGTTTATGTTGCCGGTCGCCAAAGCCTCCTGCCTCCCCTCTGGCCCCTACAAATACTGCCCTGGGCCTTGAACCTAATACTTCATGAAGCAGGGTCCAGAGCATCGGTGACAGCATGCGAGTGCGGGAGAACTCGACGTTGGCTAGGACACTGGCCTCGCAGACCAGACATGCTGCTCCCTCCCCTGCCTCACCAAGGCCCCAAAGGCTGAGAAGACTGAGCTGGGCCTTGGAAGACTGGGTGGCTCCTCTGGCCCTTCCACTCCCAGGCAGGTGCCTCTCTCAGTGATGTAGCTGGGCCTCAGGGGTAGGCACAGCAGCTCGCCTGAGGACAGCAGGGACAAAGACTCTGATACGGATTTCCACCACCGCGAAAGCACAATGCAGAAATGACCAGTCAGAAGGACTGGAGCCTAGGTGCCCACAGTTAGTGTGTGTGTGTGTACGTGTGGGTCCCGGAAACCTAAGGCTCAGCCCCAGCCTCGGCACTGCTGGATCTTCATAGGTTAACCCTGTCCTTACCCCAAAACCTGCCCAAGGGACCCACGGCTCCCAAGCTGGCAGCCTGTGGGGACGCGGCACTCCTCGGAGGAAGGCAAGCCTGGGGGCTGCTCCGAGGCCCAGAGAGCCTCCCTGGGAAGGCTACCTGATGAAGGCCTAGCACTGGAGGAAAGCATGTGCCCCACGACTCACGTGACCGCCGGTGGGTGAGACAGTGAGCATCTGCGTATAATAAAGAAGGCTGCCCGGGCCTGCTCTGACCACAGAGCATGTGTTGTCACCACCTGAACAAGTGTGTCTGATCACGTGGTATGCCTCGGGATGGGGGATGGGACACCTGGTGAGCGGAGGAGCCAAGGTTCGCCGTGACGGGGGCATGGACTGCCTGACCACGGCCACACCCACAGCATCGGTCCTCTCTGCCAGCCCCCAGTCGGGAGCCCCCGGGGAGGCCATCCCTAGAGCTGAGGTGGGGGCTGCTCTGCTTGGCCAGGTCGGGGCACGGCCTGGTGGCCGTGGGAACTCACCATGCACTTGTTGGGCTTCTCACCCGAGTGCACCCTCATGTGAATGAGCAGCTTGTAGCGGGCGTTGAAGGGCTTGTAGCGGCGCACGCAGCCCGCCCAGAAGCAGGTGAAGTCCTCGCCCTTGCGCTGGTCAATGTGGCTCTTCTCGATGTGCCGCACCAGCTCCTCCTGCTGCTCGTAGGCTGCACAGCAGTCCACCCACCGGCACGCCTGCCGGCCGGCCGCACCCCTGCCCACCAGGCCCAGCCCCAGGCCTCCAAGGCCCGAGCCAGGCGGCAACTGAGACACGGGGTAGGGGGGAGGCAGGCCGTGCTGGGGAGGTGGCCCAAAGAGATCCGAGAACTCGTCCGCAGGCTCCTGCTTCAGGAAGCCCGCCTTCCGGCAGGCTTCAAGCTGCAAACCGCCCTCGTGGCTCTCCGTGGTCGCAGGGCCAGGCCGGGCCCGCTTGGGAGGCCCCCCCAGGTCTCCTGGCAGAGGGGGGCTCCGGAGTCCATTGACGCAGGTGACCAGAGCGGTCTGGGAAGAGCGGATGATGGAGGGGACATCGGAGGAGGCACAGGGTGAGGAGGAGGCCGAGGAGGCGGGGGGCAGGCCCAGGAGGCAGCAGCGCTTTAGGCTGCCCTCAGGGAGGTGGGCCTCAGGCGGGGGGCCCAGGCCAGAGCTGGGTTCGCTGCCCAGAAGGTAGCAGGAAGGTGCGGGGTTAGCGAGGCCTCGGCCCGGCAGGTCCAGGTCTGTGTGCAGGCCAGTGGCTGGCGGGGCCCGGCAGTGAGCAGACAGGGGTGCGCGAGCTTCTGTCATGGCCTGGTAGTCAGGCAGGGACTCCTGCTTGATGTGCTGCGTGGCCGGAAGGCCACCATTCACATACGCGGCCTGAGGTCTAGGCGACCTGGAAGACAGGGAGCAAAGAGGCCGTGAGATGGGGGGCACTCCACAGCGGGGAGGCCCTGGCGGGGGACGGCAGAGAATCTGGGACCAAGGGATAGGAAGCCCAGAGCAGGAGCAGAGGTGGAGGGCTGGAAGCCAGAGGCTGGAGGTCTGGTCAGCAGGGAAAGAATATGGGCGCAAACGGGAGAGAGAGAAAGAGGATGGGGCTGGGGAGAGGTTCAGGAAAGGCAGAAGGTCTGAGCTCTGTTTCATCCTTTTACCAAATCTAGCCTGCCCTCTCCGGCCCCGGATGCCATCCTGTCCCGTCACTGAAGCTCCCTAGGATCTGCCCTGACCTCCGCCTGACCTTCTAGTGAGCTCTGGAGGAAGGCTGAGGCTGGCATTTGGAGGGACATCCAAGTCCAGTTTGTTTTAAATTCTGCCTACTTGTCCCTTAGATCTTTCTTAATTTTTGTAATCTTTCTTAATTTCTAGAAATGTTCATTATGTGACATTTTACCCCAAGCAATCTGTCTTTTCCACAGTGAACTTCAGTGGTTGGGAGTCTAAAACCCAAGTCATGGTGACAGGGGGCATCCTAAGAATGACTGAGGAAAAGCCCGGGGGGTGGTCCCAGGATTTCAAGCCCGGACACCGTGACTGCATGAAACACCACTCTGAGGGAGGCCGTGGGCTGGGAGGGCCGCATGGGGTAGGCAGGTGACCAGGGTTTGAGGCCAGGCTCAGCCACTCCCCGCTATACAAAGCTGGGCAAGGCACTCTGGGCCTCTCTCCTCATCCCAACACTGGAACGATTCTCCTCCTGAGGATGATGATGGTGTGATGTGTCTTCAGCACGCATGTGGTACCCGTGTTCCTAGAGAGGGCCCTTCCCAGATGTAGGACATGTAAGTGTGGGCGAAGGCACCCAGGCCTCCAGCCACCCCACAAGGTGAGGCTGAACAGAGCATCCAAGAAGCCCCTTGACTGGCTGGGCAGAGCAGAAAGCCTGCTTACATGCTCAAAGCCTAACTAGGACACTCCATGTGTCCTTGGGCCTGTCTGAGCCTCAGTTTCCTCACCTGTGAAATGAGGACTAACCCTCACTGCTTCAGAGGGTGGCTCCCAGGATCAAGAGGGATGGCAGATGCCGTGCCAGCCCTCCGGAGAGACGAGGGCAGGGTACTGGTGCCTTCATTACTGCCACATCACCGTCAGTGTTCTGGGGCTCTCTGCAGAGGGGCTGGGGGATCATCACCTGTCCCTGCTTTCCAAGTGGCCCTGCAGCCCAGCCTCCCTCTTGGCTCCCTGTAGCTGGGGCAGCCCCAGCACTACTCCAGAAAGGAGGGGAGGGGAAGGGGCAGGGGAGAAAGGCAGAGCCCAGAGGCCCTCAGGGAGCATGCGCTCCAACTCCCATGACTGCACAGACAGGAAAGGAGCCAAGAGGGCACAGGGCTTGCCCACGGCCCCGAGCAGCAGGCCGGTGACAGGGCTGGGGCCGGGAGCCAGGCTGCCCTTCTCCTGGGGGTGTGCATTTCTCCGGGGTAGACCTGAAGCGCTCCCCAGATAAAGGCTTGTGAAAAGGGCCCTTCTATTTCTCAGCTACACTTGACCATTACTCTGCCTCACCCAGCAAAGGCCTCTCTTCCCTGCCTAGAGCGCGGCCACTGGGTGGAATAGAAGGAGCGTGGACCCCAAGGTGGGCAACAAACGCACATCCCCCTTCTCCGGGCCTGGGGACGCTGGGCCACTGCCACTGGCAGAAAGCTCTGAGGAGCTTAAAGATCTGGTATGAAAGTTGTAACTTTGTGAAGCTTAAAAAAATAAATAAATAAAAGCCTAGCTATTCCTCACATGGTCGTCATCCTAGGCCTGGCGGCAGTGGGCCGCCAGGTAAACATATGTTTGGAACAAGCCTTTTAAAACCAGCATCAGGCTAAACCAGCAGCGGCAGAGAACAGCCATAGCGCCTGTGACAGAATCACCTGAATACGACAACGAGACCTCCCAGGTGCGGAGAGGGCAACTCAGGCTGTGGTGGCCCCCAGCTCCAGACGCCAGCTGGGGCAGCCCCCTGCTTGCCCTCGCTGTCCCTCTGTCCCTGGCAGGCCGGCAGTGGTTCCTGCCCCGCCCTGCAGCTGAGCCCTGCGCTCTCCAGGCGACTCCGGGCACACGTCTGGAAACTGGGAGCAGGGGTCCTTGGACAGAGCAAACAACGGCTGAGCAGGCCCGCGCCGGGCGCTGTCCCGAGGGCCGTCCCACACGCCCTACCACAGCAGAACGATGCGTGGTATCTGCTGAATGCATAACCAGACTCTTCAGGGGAGAGCTCCCCATCTGTTTCATACTTAGGAAAACTGAAGCAGCTTGCCCAGGCCCTCAGAGGCAGGCAGCGTTAGAGCAGGAATTTGAACCTCGATCTGTCTGAATCAGCAGCCCGGGATTTTCCCACAGCACTGTACTGCCAGGGGCCCCAGCTTCCTCCTCTGTAAAATGATGTAACTTGATGACCATCACGTTTCCTGGCAGCCTCGACGTTCTGAGTATCAAGGACTCCAATGTTCTTCTGTCTGTCATCCAGGACCCTGAAGGGAGCTGCTGAACTTGGGAAAACTAGTGTTCCTCCAACAGAGGCTCAAGGGGACAAGAGGATGACTCGGATCTCATGAGGCCTGTGTACCCATTGGTTCAGGGGCCCAACCCTGGGCTAAGGGCCAGAGAGGTCACCCTGCAGGCTTTTCCCTCTGTGCTAGGTGATGCTGGGGACACGAGACAGTTCACAAACCAGGTCTCTGCCCTTGAGAGGCTTCCCTTCTCATGGGGGAGATGGAGGACTAGATCTCAGGGGAACACTTAAACTCTGTTGAGGGGTGGGCAGAGTTCTGGAAGACATAAGAGACCAAGGAAGGGGGTGGGTGGGTTCTGAAGGCTGAGGCACGAAGAGGGGAATTGTGCGGCCCATTGGGCCCAAGGCCAGAAGGCCAGGGTGATGGGTGGGCGGGGGGGCCAGATCCCAGGGCACCTTCCCACACTATTGAGGGCCTGTGTACTCTGTGTTCATATCCTCATCTTACAGGTAAGGAGATGAGGCCCAGAAAGGGTCAGCATCTTGCCCAAGGTCACCCAGAAAGTCAGTGATGGAGCTGGGCCTCAAACTGGATGTAATGATACATTCTACTGACCACAGTGGTGGTGGGTAGTCATTTTTAGCACAGAAATGACAAAATCAGGGTATTGCTGAAGTTACTTGAAACTCTCGCCACTTGCTGGGTGACCTCGGGCTAGTTTTGTTGCCTCTCTGCCTCAGTCTCCCCACCTCTGGCAGATGGGAGTTGAGCGAGTTAATAACATGAGAAGTGCCTGGCCTCGTGTGTGGCATATAGCAAGCACTCCAGGATTGTCGCTTATTAGGGGTGACGATTAAATGAGAGATGTGCACAAGCCGCAGGTCCTTGCAAAGTGGGAGCAATTTTTATTAGTACTAGAAAGCTGGGCTGGAGGTAAGGAGGCTCCAGGAACCCAGGCAGTGGATCAGGGGGCTAGAGGTCGGGGGAGGCAGCAAGGAGAGGAGTCCCCAACACAAGGCAATCCAGTGGGAAGGAGAAGGGACAGGATCTGACTGGGTGTGAGACATGGGCTGGAGCCCTCTTCTGCTTTGGGACAATGTGGGAGTGTCACAGTGCCAGACCAGCAGCAGAAATGCAGATGGGCGTGCAGTTCTAGGTACAGGCTCTTTTAGGCTCTAAATTGTCCAAATGACACTCAAAATGACAAATATTTCTGATCATCTGTATCAAAAAAAAAAAAAAAAGAACTACCCTATGACTCAGCAATTGCACTACTTGGTGTTTATCCAAAGGATACAAACATAGTGATCTGAAGGGGCACCTGCACCCCAATGTTTATAGCAGCAGTGTCCATAGTAGCCAAAGTAGGGAAGGTGACCAGATGGCCATCGACTGATGAATGGGTAAAGAAGATGTGGTATATACATACAATGGAATATTACTCAGCCATCAAAAAGAATGAAATCTTGCCACTTGCAACAACATGGATTGAACCAGAGGGTACTATGCTAAGTGAAATAAGTCAATCAGAGAAAAACAAACACCATCTGATTTCACTCATATGTGGAATTTATCAGTTTAAGATAAAAACAGAGAGGGAGACAAACCATAAGAGACTCTTAACTCCAGGAAACAAACTGGGGATTGCTGGAGGATAGATGGGTGGGAGGATGGGGTAACTGGGTGATGGGCATTAAGGAGGGCACTGGATGGAATGAGCACGGGGAGTTACTTGCAACTGACGAATCACTAAATTTTGCCTCTGAAACTAAATAATACACTATGTGTTAATTAAACTGAATTTAAATAATAAATAAATAAATAAACAAATAAATAAATAAATACAAACCTATTTGCTTTAGCTGTCCCCAGGTTAGCATAACTTCTCCCCTGAGATAGAAAGAATTTCCCTGGAGGAATCAAGTGCTGCTGGGGGAACCTGAGTGAATAGTCAAGCACATAAATATACTGGACTGGCACTGAACAACGTACAGCTCGAAGTCGAAAAGATGGCCGTCCCTTGTTACACACTGAGTTGCGTCCCTCCAAAATTTGTAGTTTGAAATGCTAACCCCCAGGGGCATGGTCTTTGGAGATAGGGCCTTCAGGAGGTAATGGAGGTTAAATGAGGTTGTACGGGTGAGGCCCTAATGCAGTATGATTGGTATCCTTATAAGATGAAGAGCTTGCAAACAGTGGAAAGGCTGTGGACACCACAGGAAGGTGGTGTAAGCCAAGGAGAGAGGCCTGAGGAGAGACCAAACCTGAGGACACCATGATCTCGGACTTCCAGCCTCTGTGAGAAAATACATTTCTGTTGCTTTAGCGAGCCGGGCTGTGGTGTTTTTGTGAAGGCAGCGCACGCAGACTAATACACTCCCGTCAGTCAGAAGCCTCACTCCTATCGCTGGAGGCCACAGGGATTCTACATTCTCAAAGGAAAACGGCTCTGTGTGGGAAGAATCAGCATCCTGCTCTGTAGTCCTCTCTCTCACCTGACGCTCTCACTGGGAAGTAAGCTCTATTGGGGAGATCTCTGCTTCCTTTGCCAAGGCTTCTCCAGTACCCCGCAGTGCCTGGCACACAGTAGACACTTAATAAATGACTGATAAAGGAAGGAACTGCGAACAGGTGACCGGGCCAGTTTTTAGAACCTCTGGTCTGTGAAGCAGGCCTCAGCCAGCATGCCCAGGCAGTGAGGTGCAGGCCCGGGGGCCGAGCTGGGGGCACAGAGGCATGCCTGTGGTGGACCTCTGCCTGTCAGCAAACCAGAGGGCACAGAGTCACAGCTAGGACCCCAGGAGAGCCACAGGAGGCAGATTCCTGCCTGACACACACTCCAACAGAACATCTCTCCACAAGTGGACATCACTGGAAATGTGCAGGCATTGAATGAGGGTCCCCTGGCAGGGCTCTGTGAGGTATGGCTTCCTAGGGCAGGAGATGGCCCTCAGTGGAAGAACCCCTCTCCATGCTCTCAGTAGTCCAGGGTTTGACACTACAATGTGTATGACCCCTGAGCTGGGTTTTCCTTCCCCATCCCACCCCTGAATCTTCCTTTTCTGAAATTACTGATTCTCTGTGAAAAGCCACCTCAGCTTCTGCAATGGGAAACATACCTCAATAAAACCATCTCTGTCTCTCATGAGGCACTGCAGTGTGGGGGGTTCAAGGCCTAGACCAGGCAGCCATCATTGTGCTAGTGGCCTCTGGCTGGTCCCTGGTCCTCAAGTGCCTCAGTTTCCCTATGTATCCCACAACCAGGCAGACCAGGTGAGGTCCAGAGGCCATTTGTCCTTGGCCTTCAGAAGTGTCCACAGAAGGCAGCTGATGGGAGAGGACGGAGCACATACCTGCTAGGGTGAGGGAAATGCAGGAGCCTCTCGCAGGCAGGGGGCTGGCCCCGGGGCGGTGGGGTGCCCGCAGGGAGAAAAAGGCCCTGGCGGCAGGTGGGGCCGGGGCCCTCCGCGAGGTCCAGGTCCAGCAGGCTCTTCTCCGAGCCTGGGGTGCAGTGGCCGTAGCTCCCGTTCACTATGCAAAGAAAGACAGAAGAGGAGAGAACGTGAGTGGGGACAGCCCGCAGGGGGGGCGGGGAGAGGGCAGTCGTCAGGGTACAGTGCGGGACACAGCAGCCTCGAGCCCACGCTCGCTGAACCCCTGCTGCACTCGTGGCACCGAGATCCCTTATTTAATTGCCGTGACCACCAGCGGGATCAGGGGCAAAATCCCCCCACACTCAGATGCGGGTGCCGAGCTCCCGTGGTTGAACGACCGTTACCCGAACACCGAGCGCTCACGACGGACCGACACCCTCGCAGGGGCAGGAAACACTGGCGAACCAGGCGGCCAAGCTCCTGCCTCTTGGAGCTTTCCGTCTACGACCCTCGTGTTGGTCACCGGACACTCATGTGACGAGGCTCACGACACGTGCTGGGGCCGCGCCGCTCAGCGGGCCGGGCCGCGGCAGGTCACGGAGCAGGTGCTCATTAAACACCCTCCGCCCTTGTTCTGACCACAGCTCAGTCTGCGTTATTCCCCGGACCGCGCGGCGCCACAGAAATGCGGCACACGGCTACTCACACCTCCGTGTTCTCCACGGTTCTCTGACAGCCCAACTATCGCAGGCCCTGCCTTGCCCAGTGACGGGCTTCTCATGAAGACCATGGAGGGAGAAGATGTGAATGAAAACCCCGAGGACATCTGTATAGAGTGTAAACGCTGGGCGCAGTGGTGATAAGCTACTTGCCCTCTCTGGGCTCCCGTGTTCTCTTCCACCGCGTGAGGCGGGTTAATCTGGACGCTAACTTCTCAGGCTTTCTGTCCTGTCAGCGATAAGAGAAGCACCTTCGCTGAGCAGGGCGTGCAGGCGCCGCGTGCGGCGGGGGGTCCACGCCACTGTCTCCTCGGAGGGGGCGCACCGTCCCTGGGGACAGCAGGCAGCGGCGCGGGGAGCGTACGGCACCTGCCTGAGATCACCGCCCATGAGAATCTGGCCTGATCTCGGCCTTAGGTCTGTCAGACCCAAACCCCAATTCTGGATGGCTCTGTAACAAAAAGGGGACTCTTGGACAAAACCCCGACCCCATCCTCAAGGAATCCATCTCACGCAGCCCTAACTGTCGCTCAACCCAAAGCAGGCCCTGCCGCCCAGGAGGCTGGACGCTCAGGGCTAACTCGCCGTGTGCCCTCAGCTCTGACAGCACCGGGCATCCGCCTACCGAGGCCAGGACAGTTTGCAGAGGGGAACGCCACCCTCCCAAGGCCCCAGGGCAGGGGAGGGGCTCCGAGGAGCCTCTGCGTTCCCAGGCACAGGCGAGCCTGCTCCAGATGGCGCGATGAAGATTCGCTCAGAAGGCCCCTCACCTTCCCAGGCCGAGCCCTGGGCTCATTCCTGCTGCAAGGAACGCTCACGCCCGCTGGCTCTGTCTGCTGCTGGGCCAGCCCCTCACAAGCTTATTTTTTAATAACTTGGTTGTTTTTTAATTAAAAAGAAATCCCTGGTAACAAATGTGAATGGCCTGAGTTAATGAGAGCAGGCTGCTGCTCGTTTAGCTCCGTCTCTGCTTGGCGGTCTCTCCCTGTTCCAAATCGTTTCTGCATGAGATTTTATTGTCCCATTGAGGCAAACCCTGGGCCTGGGCCTCAGAAAACTGTGGATAATTTTATGACCATTAATAGCATTTGGAGCAAAGAGAGTGTAATCATCACATGGGGCTGTTCTGCCAGGGTCTTTCTCCCAGAATCGCTGGGTTGGGGAGGTGGTTCTGAACATCTTTCAAAAACCCACCAGACCCACCGGGGGCCTCTGGGTTACTTACGCCCCCCTTCACTTAAGGAGGATATGTGGAGCGAGGGAAGGTGGGCCCCCAGAAAGGCGCTGGGGAGCCCAGCGTTTATCAAGCCCTTCCTAGGCACCAGGCACATCGATCCTTCTAAGTGTCCATCCCTGTGCGGTGGGCCCATCCTAGCCATTTTTCAAATGAGAAAAATTGAGGGTTGGAGAGGTTAGGTGCCTCTGACCAGGCTCTGGGGTCTGTAAGAGGTGGGGCCATAGTTCAAACCTAGATCTCTCAGGCTTCAAAGCCCAGGTCCTGTCCTGCTGCGTCTCAGGCAACTGATGAACAACTGGGGATCCCCAAACAAGCAACCCCGCCTTGGGCTCCAATTAAGATCGTGTTGGGGAGCCTTTGGGGAAGTCAAAGTACAAACAACCATTACATTGACCCCTAAAGCTCAGTCTTCATGACAGCTCTGCCAGACAGGCAAACTACTCCATCTACAGACAAGCACATGAAGGCCCAGAGAGCGCTAGTGGTTACCCAAGGTCACACAGGGAGTGAGGGACAGACCTGGGATGCAAACCCATCACCTCCATGGGAAAAAAAGAGCTATCACCCAGCAAATGATTGAGGCCTGCTGACTTCTTCTCCACTGGATATAGTAAGAGGTCTTCCTACAACAAATAAACAAGCCAGCTCTCAGAGGGAAGAAAGACAGAGGCCTTCAGGTCACAGTTTGACCCTGCTTGGGGCTCCAAGCCCATTCAGGCCCTTGGCTTGTGTGATCCTTATAGTGCCCTGGATAAATCCGTCAGCTTCCCTGACTTGCACAGGGATGTGAGCCTCAGAGCTGGCAAGTGACCATCCCAGGTTGCATGGCAATTGCTCGCAAAGCCCATGCTAGACCCTTCCCTGGGCCGCCTGCTCTCTCAAAGGCTAGAAATGAAACCAGAGGCTATCACATGTGCCCCAGAGATGCTGCCACCGCTAGAAAGATGTGGGCACTGCCACCACTGCCCCCCACAGGCCCAAATCAGCCAGGAGACCTGCCACTGCCCTCCTGCCTATTGGCATCTTGCTTCTCTGTCCCCAGAGGCATCACAGGACCCACCCCTGCTCACTTTCCATTTCCGGGAAGCAAGGATGGAGTCCTTCTCTACAGAGGCAGAGGAATGAGAGGGGCACGTTCGCCCTGCTGCCCTGAGGCAGGCGGGCGCTGCCCCAGGAAGGGGCGCACCCAGCAGCCATGTCTCCCCCTGTGCTACTGGAGCCAAGAACCTGGCTTTCATGTATGTGGAGCTTCCTTGGAGAACTGGAGGATGGGGGAGTCCTATGTTCATTTTTACCAGTTAGTGAGAAATTCTGGAATGTCAGGGCTGGGACTGACTGCCCATCCATTTAGTTAATACATGAAGAAACTGAGGCTCAGAGAAGGAAAGGACCTACCTTGGTCACACAGCAAAACCCCAACAGGGACGGACTGGCACCCCCGGGACTAGGTAAGGTTTGGTTTACTTTCCTCTTGAAGTCTCTGTTTTCTCATCTATAAAATGGTGCTAATAGGTACTCAGAGGCTGTGAGGACAATCTCGTGAGATTATGGACCCAATGCCTTTGGCATGGTGCCCAGCTCACAGTAAGCACTTGAAAAGGCAGGAGGATGGTAACCATAATGATTTCTCCTAATTATCCCTGTGGGAGGCAAGGTCCTGCGTTCTATCCCCGGAAGGTTAGGTCTGAATAACCCTGAGGCCAGACTCGGAAGGACAAGTCCCCAAGGCTCAGGGGTCACTAAATGCAGGACGGGGCAGCCTGAATGAGGTCACAACCAGCAAATAAGAAGCAAATGACTCCAGTTACACACCAGAGAGTTTTGCAAATTACCGTAATGACTTGGCTATAAAGCGGTACCACATATAAGGTGACTCCCCACAAGAATTTTAATTTATGCTCAAACCTGCCAAGTCTGCGTGAGAGGAACAATGATGCATTCAGCATCTCGGGTCCAGATGCCATCTCCTTGCAGTCCCAGGAGCAGCCAGCAGCCGGGTCTAGGAAGGCCTGCAAAGGGACTATTCCTCGTTTACCCACAAGCAGATTTTTAGTGCCCACCGGTGCCAGGCTGGTGATAGGTACAACATGTGACAGTCTACAAAACATCCTGCAGCCATCACCTCTGAGCTTCACTACAACGCCCAAGAGTTGGTTGGGCAGGCTCAGAAGGGGCAAGTAATTTGCCTAAGCTCACACAGCAAACGTAGGGCTCAGACTCACACTGAATCTTCTGACTCAGCTCTCTAGTCTAGCAGACGTGTTTAATCTAGCAAACGCTTTCCTATAAAGGGCAAGACAGCATATTGTAGGTTTTGCAACCACGGAGTGTCTGCCACAACTGCTCAACAGTGAAAAGCAGCCACAGACAGTATGTAAACAGAAGAAGGGGGCTGTGTTTCAATAAAACTTTATCTAGAAAAACAGCTCATTGATTCTGGGGTTGTAATTTGCCAACACCTGAGCTAGTGCAGTATTTAGAGACAGGGTTTTGCCCTTGGAAAGGCAGAAATTCAAAATCCGAAACTATCATACCTTCCTGCATCCGCAAACCGGGGAGAATTTTAGAGGGCGGAGTTGATGAGGTGAAAACTACTGTCAAACCTGAACGCAGGACTGGCCCCTGGCAGGCACTCAATAAATAAAGTGCCTTCAGCCTGGCTGGGGGGCCCTCACGGCCGGGGCTCCCCCCTCCCCCTGGGCGTTACCTTGCACTCCCACATGCTTTGCTGTTCTGCTGCACACATCCTTGCCTGTCCAGTGAGGAGAGCCTGACACCTCTCAAACTCCTCTGGGCCGCCGGAACTTGGTAGAAGTGCATGTCCTTCTGGAAGCTTCCCTGCCCTCCCTGAACTCTCCCACCTCAGCTCCCAGAAGTCCCTGTGGCTAGCTGCCCTTCCGGGTGCACCTTATGCCCACCCGGCACAGCCAAATACTTGAACTGTTTTATTTCTAAATCCGCATCACTGCAAAATCAAGGCTAGAATGCTCTGTACTACCACATCGATGCTGCTAAGTGCAGTTAAAACCCTGCCTCCCCCCCAAGTCTATAAAATCCTTCAGGACAGGGGTTATGGAGCCCCAGGGCTGCTGAACGTCAGTGCATCCTGAGACGTGATTCTGTCCAACCTACTTCACATACAGAAAGCAGGGACCGAGATGAGGCGCAGGCTTGTCCTGGTCGCCCGGGAAGCAGGGCCCCCTCGGGGATCTCCCCCCTTAATCCTAGCACACTGCTAGACCGCAGTGGGTGCCTGGAAACACTGGGAACGTGGGTGCCTGGAAGGACTGTCCCAAGTTAATTTTCACGTGCACCATAAGCCAGACACTTGCTTTTGCGACACACACACCTAGGTTGAAGCCCTGGCCCTATCATTAACTTTCTGGCCGTTTGACCCTAGATAGGGCTACCTCGTCCTTCCCATCCTCGGTTTCTTCACACGTAAAACAGGGGTAAGACTCCCAGCCCCCAAAGTGGCTGTGAGGATTAAGTGAGCTCCCGTATGTAGAGGCACAGGGTCTGGTGCGGACTCAGCATCTCCGTAAAGGCCCCTCTGTTCTCTCTAGACAGGCAGAGGAGACACAGTCAGAGGCTCGCTGGGCTGGTCTGTGCCTCCAAGAACAGAGGCGTATGCTCCCAGGTAGTGAGCACGGATGGCCAAAGAAGGGCAACTTCAGGCTAACGGGGTCTCGAGTCTGATCCTGGGCGCCGCAGGCCCCGTCAGGGCAGAGCAGGGCGTGGCCCCCTCTCGGGACCTCAGCTTTTCCCTCTGAGTGGTGGCAGGGCCGGGCCAGGGCAGGAGGCATGCCACAGGTCCCACACAGTGGGAGACAAGGGGCTCCATTTCTTAGGCCCAGAGAGGGCCGAGTGGCTCTCTCAGGACACACAGCAGAGGCAGAGCCTGCGTTGCCACTGCCCTACAGGACTCCTTTCGCCTCACTGGGCTGCACTGTCCCCTCTCCCCTCTTCACCAGACCCAAAGGCCTGGCGAACAGCAGGAGGTGGGGGCTTCTGAAAGAGGAGAAGCAGGAAGGCAGATAGCCAGGTTCTTTCTCATCTCCACAGCCTGGGTGGGACGGGCTGGCCAAGGCCCGCTCCCCCATCTTGGAGCCGTCTTGGGGCGTTCACAGCCCTCAGGGGGCCTGTAACCCTGGCAGGCTTCTGGAGCTACAGAGCCCAGTGCTCAAGGCCTCACACCGGGCTAATGGCCGCCTATCGTCTCTTATCCCACCTCACAAAAACTCTATAAACTCCCCCTTTAAAGCTGAGCTAGGCTTACAGGGACTCAGGCTAGTGAAACCTGAGCAATCCTAGGCTCCTTCCACGCCAGAATGACTTAACGCCGTTTTCCAGAGCAAGAGTAACTGACTGGTCCAAGGTCATGCAGCTGGGAATGGGTGGAGTCAAGATGCAAGCCCAGCGCTCTCGGACTTGGAAGGCAGTGTTGGCCTGCCGTTGCCCCACATCGTTAAGGGATTTAGAGTCAATGCAGTGATTGCTTTCCCAGCGTATTAGTCTGCTCGGGCTGCCATAACAAAATCCCACAGACTGGCTGGCTTCAACAGCAGGCATTTCTTTTCTCACAGTTCTGGAAGCAGGAAGTCCAAGATCAAGATTCCTGCTGGTTTGGTTCCTGGTGAGAGCTCTCTCCCTGGCTTGTAGATGGCAGTCTTCTCACTACGTCTCCCATGTGGCTTTCCCTCAGTGCATGCAGAGAGAGAGAGAGAGAGAGAGAGAAGGAGAGAGGAAGGGAGAGGGGGAACGCACGCCACCTCTTCTTATAAGGACACCAATTGTATTACACCAGGGCTCTACCCTTATGACGTCATTTAACCTTAATTACTTCCTTAGAGGCCCCATCTCCAGTTACAGTCACACTGGGGGTTAGGGCTTCAACATATGGATCGGGGAAGCACAAACATCCAGTCCGTAACACCTAGTATTTGCTCCCTAACAGGGTCCCATATTTCCTATCTCTCTATGGGCCTTGAGGAGACTCAATATAGACAGCAGGGAGGAATGTAGATTCAGGAGCCTGACTGACTAGATAGGAATCCTGGTTTTGCCATTGACTAGCTGGGACCTTGTCTAAGTCAGACGATTTAACATCTCTGTGCCAGTTCATGAAGTTGAAATGGGTGCATATATCACATGTAACATGCCTACGACAGAACACCTGGCCCCCAGGAGATGCTACGTGAGTGTGTGCTCTCACTGTTGTTCTTACTAACCCCAGCCCAGAGGAGGCTGTGCAAGCCCGAACCCGCCAGCATGATCCTCTCTTGCCAGCCACAGTGCCACGGTCACTGGCTCAGAGCCGGCCACGTAATGTAAACTGGTTTAATAGGAGTCCTGGGACTGCTGTTTGACGACTGGGGAAAGAGCAGCCTCTCCTCTACATGCGAGTGAGGAGGCAGGAGGCCTTGACAGCTAGTGGAGACCATCTTGTCGTCCCAAGGGAAGCTGGTTGGAAGACAGTGGCAATAAACCAAGAGACACTAAGTCACAGCACTGGTGGCACCAAAAACCTTTTATGTGAAGAGTCAAATTCCTACAGTGTTTGGGTTTTCTGTTACTTACAACCAAAAGCATCCTTATTAATACAATATTCTTCTAGAAAATAATTCTTATCTACGCTGACAATCTTTGTTTTTGAGTATTTAGTCCATTTATGCCATTTACATTTAATGTAACTAACTTATATTTGGCTTTAAATCTACAATCTTACTACTTGTGTTTTATTTGTCCCACCTACTCTATATTCTTTTTCTCTCCTTCCTTGCATTCTTCAGATTAATCAAGCACTTTTTATCGTACCATTTTCTATCTCTATTAACTTGCTAAACACACATTCTTTTATTATTAGTGGTTATTCCCACAATTATAGCATCCCTCTTGACTTATTGCCGTCTAATACAGATGAGTATATTTACTACCTCCTGAAAAGTGCATGAACCTCAGGACTCACACACACACACACACACACACACACACACACACACACACACTTTCTCTCTCTGTCTCTCTCTCTGGGTTATTCTTGTTGTGTATTTTAATTCTACATATATTTTTAAACCTCGCCAGATACTATCAATGTTTTATATAGTCTCTAGGTATTCACATGTTTTCTCTTCCTCCTGCTTCCACATGGGAGTCATCTTCCTTCTGCATGAAGGTATTTAAAAAATTGTAAGTCTGTTGGCAAGGAACTCTCTCAACTTTCGTTTAGCCGAAAATGTGACTTTTTCACCTTGACTTCTGAGGGATATTTTTGCTAGGTATAGAATTCTAGGTTGGCAGTCACTGTCTTTCTGTGTTACAGATTCATTCCACTGTCTTCTGGATTTCAGCATTGCTATGAAAAAGTCATCTCTATGTCTTTCAAGATAGCAGATTGCCCCCCTCACGCCTAGTTTTAAGGTCTTCTCTTTATGTTTAGTTCTCATCAATTCGACTGTGACTAAGATGTGCCTATGTGTGATTTTCTTTGTATTTACTCTGCTTGAGCTTCAGAGGGCTATTTAAGTATGTGACTTAATGTTTTTCTGTCAGTTTTGGAAAACTGCCGGCCATTATCACTTCAGACATGACTTCTGCACATTATCTTCCCTCTATATTTCTGGGGAAACAATGTGTGTTAGGCCCTTTCACCATGTTCTACAAATCTCTTATGCTCTTTTCTGTAATGTCCATCCCTTTTTAATGCATGCTTTAGTCTAGCTATTGTCTACCAACCTCTTTTCCGATTTATTAATCTTCTCTTTAACGGTATCTAATCTATTAAATCCACCTTTGATTTCTTAAATTTATTCTTTCAGTTTTAAAAGTTCCATTTCATTGATTTCTTATAGCTTTCAGGTATCTGTTGAAATTCTCCATTTGGTAATCTGTTTTCTTGAATATATTCATCACAGTCATTTTAAATCTTGTGTCTGATAACTTTAAAATATGGATCACCTGTGAGTATGTTTTTACAATGATTTTTTTCCCCCTCCTGGCCCTGCCTTCTTGTATCCCTGGTAATTTTTGACTAAATTTCCCATGTTGTGTATGGAATTTATACAGGCCCCAGATGATATTACCTTCCTAAGAAAGAATTTTCTTTTGCTTCTTATAGGTAGCTAAAAGAGGGGCAGATCATCTTTATCCAGTTTAGGCTTTAGCTGTTTCAAAGCTGGGTTTAAGGCTTTGTAGAAGTTGCTCTATTTCTAATTCATCCTTTCTCCTAGGATGTTGCGCTTGAGGGGACCCAGGGGTCCTCGTCCTTGCTTGACAATAAACTTCAGTTTTGTCTTCCTAGAATTTGAGGCTATTGAAAGCTCTGCCTAGCTTCTCAACCTCTGAACTGCCATACTCTGTTGATCTCGCAGCCACTTAGCCTGTGCCACTTAAGAAGCAACAAATATTTTGAAAGGCAAAGAAACATACTGAATGTTAGGCTTGCATTTCACCACTTCCGTCTCCATGGAATCTTGCTCTTCCAGAGCTGCCTATCTTGGTAACCCTAAGCTCCAGTTTTTGTCTCTCCAACAAAGTAAGGCTGTAGAAAGCTATTTAGCTCTATGACTCTTGGTCCTATGCCATTTGCGAACTGGCAAATACCTGAAAGGAAGAAGTGGCACGGAGTGTCAGATGCACATCAGTGCACTTCTTTTCTCTTTACAATGTTGGTTTTTCAATCCCTGGATGTTTTCATAGTCCTTTGATGTCTTCAAACAGTTGGTTTTATCTAGAGGAAAGGTCTGATACAAGCTTATCTGGTATAGTCAAATGTAAAAAGCCCCTTCCAGCAAATAATTTTAATGACTGTATAGTATTCCCTTATATGGTGATACATACTTTATTTACCCTCTCCTCCAGAGTTGGGATTAAGACTGTTTAGAAAATCTTAGAAGTAGAAACCATCATGTAATGAATGTCCTTATAGACCTGTCTTTACGTCCATCCATATTTATAGCCTTAAGATAAATTCCTAGACATGGGACTGCAGAGTCAAAGGACATGCGAAATTTTAAGAATTTAGCTACCTGCAGTTCAAACTGCTCTCCAAAAGGAATATATCAATTTATACCATCAGCAGTATAGGAAAGCACCTGTTCCCTGCACTCTCACCACTCTGGATATTATTGTTAAAACAAACAAACAAACGAACAAACAAACATCTCTTAATTGACCAGTTCAGGGTCATTTATAACCCAAAAGAGTAGGAGACAGCCTGGATATCCAGGAACAGAATGACTAGGTAAACTACAGTAAGGTTCCTCAGAAATTGCACCCATTACACAAGATACAGTAAAACCCCACCATAATATAATAGTGTGGCCCCAAAACTCTAATTACTTAAAAATGCAGGGTTGTGTTACTACATAATGTAAAAATCAAACCTTTGGTGGTTTTTCCAGTTAATGTATGGGGAAAAAAAAGTTTTTCGTTACTAGATATGTTGGAAACAGCCCATTATCACAAAACACAGAGCACACAGGAACTGAGAACATTTCATATGGTTGTGGGGCAATCAGTTCCTAAGGCCAGCATCCCCTGTAAGCCCCAAAGAAATGAGTACTCTCACTGCCCCATTCTGAAGAGGCTGGACAGAGGGCAGAGGCCAGGGCCAGTGATGTTTTATATGAATTTGCCTCATCACAAGGCATCTTGTAGGGGTTTTACTGGATTTATTAAAGATTTTAATTAGAACGAAAAATATTTATAAGAATTATATAGAATTATGGGTATTAAGGAGGGCACATATTGCGTGGAGCACTGGGTGTTATACGCAAATAATGAATCATGGAACACTACATCAAAAACTAAGGATATACTGTATGGTGACTAACATAACATAATAAAAACTTATTTCAAAAAAAGAATTATATAGAATGAAAAGAGCAGGATTCAAACTTTCAGGCATTAAAATAACTTGAGTCATAAAAAATGGAAAATTTAGTATCAGATATAAAATGTACATCAAATGTTATTTATTCATTCATGTCCTCAACATATGTATACTGAATGCCTACTGTGTGTCAGGACCCAATGCAGTGGTCTAGGTTCCAGTCACCAGGAATGCAGGGATGAACAAGAAAGATAAGTCTCTACTCTCACAGTGCTTGCATTCTGATAAGAGAGAAGACAATTTCAAAAGTAAACAAATATGTCCTGTAATATCGAGTAGAGATAAATGTTGTGAATTACAATAAGGGTAAGAAGCCAGAAAGTGCAGAGATGGGGATGGTCAGGACAGGTCTGAGGGATCTGTATAGTGACTTGAGGGAAGGGGAGGAAGGAGCCAGGTGGAACCAGGGGGAAAAACATTCACACAGAGACAGCAGCAAGCACAAAGGCCCTGAGGTAGGAGCATTCTCCAGGGTAGGATCACAAGAAGTCCAGGTGTCGCTGTAGCCCACTGAGCAGGGGTGAAAGAGGCAGGTGATAAGAAAGTTGGACCTGATGGGAAGGGTCTTGGGGGTCCCAGCGGGGATCCGGGTTTTACACTGAGGGAGCAGGGAGCCATTAGAGGGGGAGAGCAGGAGCAACCAGACCTGATTTACAGCATGGGACCATGTCTGAATTTTGTGTTAAAAAAAAGAAAAAAAAAAAGACCTCAGAAGGAACAGAGTAGATGCAGGGAGAGCCATGGCTTCATTATAGGAGTGTTTTCTAAGCTCATCTTTCTTTTGGGGGGGAAGAGAACTGTCCTGTTTGCTGACTGTAGTGGTGTCTGCACTTCTGATGTAATGACTATGCATTTGTCAAAACACAGAACTCTTCATGCTCACACATAAGGTGAATTTCACCTTACATAAATTTTTTAATAATTTTTTTAAAAATTTCTGTATTACACATTTTGAAATATTCCCTGTTTCAATAATAAAAAACTGTGCCAAAATCCATCCTTGAGCATAGACCAAAGACAGAGGTGGGCTAATCTGCTGCCCCTACCGTGGCACAGATCCTTGTCCTGCGTACTGGTCTGTGAACAGGACCCCTTCCCTCCCAGCCCACCACCAGTCCTTGAAGGGCAAGGGGCATGTAAGCGTGCCCAGGGGACCTCTGGATACCCCTCCTGTTAACGGCTTCCGGAAGAGGACAGCCCTACAGGGCACAGGCACGTTCACAGGAGGCAAGGCAGCTGACAGGAGAGCTGTGCTGCCCAGCATGTCCTCAGGACTCCCGGCTTCCTCTGGTCATGGTGAGTCTGCAGGGGCCTCTGCCCTCCCCCTGCTGTCTCACAGCCTTCTGGCCTGCCCTCCTTCTGCTCCTCCTCCTCCTCCCAGCTCCTTCCCTGGGCAAGGCTGAAAGGCTGCACCCACACCCGGTACAAATGACTGCTAGTGCCCCTCCAGGAGGGACAGAAGATTCCAGGTTGAGTGAGGAGGGGGCGGCACAAAGCACAAAGTGCGGGCCCAAGGGCTGGCAAAAGAAAGCACTGGGGGTATTTAGCATATGTAAGCATCTGGGGAGGGAGTCTAATAAATAAACTCTGATATCTCTTAAAATTCTCAGTTTCTACATTTCCTCATGCTGAGCCATCAAGATTCCAAAATTTAAAATGAGAAATTTCCATGCATCTGGGATTCCAAAATCCCCCAATTCTCTCCTTCTGAGATGATGCATTTTCCCCTAGCTCAGCATTTCAATGACTACGGTTCTAAGATTCTGTGATGTCACAGATGAGCCATAAGGAGAGTCTCTGGTTCTCAGACTGTAAAATCCCCGATGCCTCTGATCAGAAGTCCTGCCACTGCCTAGAGTGCCCTGAGCACACAGAGGCCCCTGCCTGCCCCAAATCACCGGGGGGGGGGGGGGTGAGCCACAGCGACGATCACCAAAAACCACTTGTTTTTATCCAAGCCGCCAACAGCCAGAGACTGTGGGATGACAAGAAATCCAGAGGAAATGGCTGTTGAATCTATAAGAACTTTTCAAAGACAAACATATTCCATCTGTCTTTTTTTTTTCAGTAAATATAGGACCATAAATGTTTATATGAGGCATATATTTATTATTTCATGTTTGGCTTTTTTTTTAACTCCTTCCCTTTACATCAAGCTAATTAACTCCTATGCTCATGTTGGTTTTTTTCACTAACTGCTCAAAAGTATATGAAACAAGAAGGAAGACGTAACGATGGGGAGAAATGCTCAGCTCCAGGCAGCTGGGTGGGGGTTTGGGGTGGAGTGAGAGATGCCAACGTCTTAAAATCCCCTTCCTGGAACTCAGGACATCTTGGGTCTCTCTGGGAAGAATCAGGTGTTCTGACTGAGAAAATACCACCATCCTGCAGGAAGACACCCCCGCCTCCTGGGAAGGGCACATCTTAGGATAGAGCACGGAGCAGGCAGAGGGGACCTTTCCTCATCCCGCAGAGGAGCTCAGTTTTAGGGTCTGTAGAAAAGATCATTTGTTCCACAGTATGGCCAGAAAAGCCGGCAAAGCCTACTGAGGAAGCCAGAGAAGTGCTTTGGCTTCTGAAAAATCCCCCACCTTGGCACCCCAGATCTGAAACCACACGGCTCCCAGGCCTCTCCTCCAGGAAGCCCTCCCTGACTAGCCTCTGCCCTCGATGAGGAACTACAGCCAGTGTTCTAGTCTGCACCCTCACCCACCAGGCACAAGTGGCATCACTGTAATAGAGATTCTCCAGGGTGGGGGTCCCACCTCAGGGGCCACACCGAATGTCACTGGGGGATTTCGGCTGCTCACAATGCCTGGGAGCCACTGTCATTTAGTGGGGAGGAGCCAGGGATGGCCCACAGGGAGGGTCAGCCCTCCACTAACTTTTGGATATCTTTCCAGATATTCAAAATAACTATAAATGAGCAATCTGGTCATCTATGCCTAGAACATAGCCCCATTTTGCATATAAACAACTTTTTTCATGGTTTTAACATACACTGAATTTTCCAGGAATGGAACTACCATGTAAATTTAGGGAAGACTGTACTGTGTTTTGTTTGGAACTTGACCAAGACTTGTTCACCATTTCAGAAAATCACGTCACCTCGGTCCCTCAGCCTGTGATGTTTGTGTGTCTGTAGCTGGCAGGTTCGGGGACGCCGCACACAGGTGCGGGCAACTGCCGACCTCACCCCGCCTCTGGCACGGCCGTGCCTCGGCCCATGCAGGGAAATACACATTACCTAGGAGTTACTGCCCTTTCGTCCCCCCCACCCTTTTTTAAGTATTTTATTTATTTATTAGAGAGAGAGAGCATGTGCCAGGGGTGGGGAGCAGAGGGAGATGGAGACTCCCCACTGAGCAGGGAGCCCCACACGGGCTCGATCCCAGGACCTGTCATGACCTGAACCAAAGGCAGACACTTAACGACTAAGCCACCCAGGTGCCCTTTGCTTCTTTTTTATAACAGAATTGAAACCTATGGAATTAAAAAAAATGAGGGTGCAGGCTGGTTACATGATCTACGTATTTCATTTGAGGAGAGTAAGGGAGGCAGGACAGAAAGGGTCCTGTTAGAAAAAGGAAGCGCTGATGTGAACCACTGACCCAGGCCAACTCCTCAGATTTCGGACGGGGAAACTGAGGTCTCCTCCAGTCACAGAGTGAGACGAGTACGGGAAAGCCATGCGGCCAAGCGTGTCTGACTCTGTGGTGCTGAGACACACCGAGGGCCGGCACTTCTTGATGCCTTTGAGTCCCAGGGTCTGTGTCTGGACTCAGTGACACAGCCCTGAGCCCAGAAGGGCCCACAAGCAGGGAAGGGTGCTGGGGGCACAAGGTGGGGTGTGCCAGGCTGACTTGGGGAAACCCCGGGAGAGACAGGTCAGAGATGGCAGGTGCAGTCCCCAGCACTGGTAATCAGCAGAGGCTGGGGGGTTGTGACCTTGCAACCGTGCTCACCTCCCCAGGCCTTTCTTCCCCCACTCCAAATCTTCCCCTTCTCCTGCAATGTTCCCCAGCTCAGCTCTCTCCTCTCCCTCAGCCCCCATTCCTGCACTTAACCACTCTCAATCCTCCCCCCCAATCTTTGCTCTGTTCAAACCACCATCTCTTGCCTGGAGGACAGTCTCCCGTCCTTCCTGAATGCAATCCCTCCACTCCGGGTACTCTTTCCAAAGGCTTACAAAAGCCTCCCCCTGCTCTTAACCCTCCTCAGCCCCCACTACCCATGAGATAGCCTCTGACCCTCTAATCCAGGAAAACAAGGTTGTGCACCTTCTGTTTGCTCCAGCCCCTCTCCTGCTGGCTCGCAACACACTCCTTGCTGCGGCTGTGCCCAGCTGCTCAAAGACCTGCCCTGTTCTTTGTCCCCTGGTGCCCTTGCTGTCCCCCCACCACGCATGCCCTACTTCCCCCTCTGCACCCCCACAGCCCTGCGTCCCCAGCAGAGCTCCCCCTGCACGCTGTCCTGCGGCTCAGGTGGAAGTCTGAAGAACAAATGCGGAAGAGAACACGTTCATGAGTGAGGCCTTGGATGACTTGTGAGCTTCTGCAGCCAGCAGAGACAGATCTTGAAAGACAAGAGCGACAAGCAGACTCTGCAGCCCCTGGGGTGGGCCGGCCAGGTGGCAGACCCCACTCCAGCCATTACAGCTTTACTGGCTGAAACCCGAGGATTCCCCCCAGAGGTGGGGGATGGAAACAACAGGAACATTCCCACAAGCGTGCCTGAGGCACCGGCAAGCAGCGCCCAGCAGTGTTTTCACTGCAAACAGGAGCCGGCCGGCCTGCGTGGTGTGCGTGGACGCCGCCCTGGCCCAGCCGGAGCTCTGCTCTTAGCCCCGACCTCGGAGGCTGCAGGGGAGGGTTTCTCGGGAGTGCAGCCGATGATGGACAGCCCGTTCGAGGACGCCCGTGGCTGCTGGGACTGCAGAAGAGGAAGTCTGCCCACGAGGCTCCAGTTCACCTCCACGGGGAGGGAGGCGGGTTCACATTCAAAGGAAAAGATCAATGCCGTGTATTTTGGTCCAGCAGCCACCACCCCACCCCACCCCCGCGTTCAGTGCCAACCCCCTTTCTCACACTTCAGGTCAAGAGTCTGAGGAAAGGCCCCCTGGGCAGGGAAGCAGAGCCTGGCGTTCTAGGCCTCCCTGAAGACTCACTGCATGTCTTGGGGCAGCTTCTAGACCCTGGGCCTCAGTTTCCTTTCCTATAAAATAAGGGAAGTGCGCTGAAGGTGCCTCTAAATGTTCATGTTCTTTCTAGGCCCAGAGGGCCATACTGAATCCCCTGTCAAAAGGCCTCATGACCCAGAGAGGAGCTGGTCTTGGACAGGACCCAAGCCTCCCCCACTGCCCCAGGCCCTAACACTTGGGGCTCCTCACCACCTGGCAGGCCTGCCACTTCCCAAAGGAACCCAGGGCTTTCTCTGGAATGCACTGAAAACAGCACCTATCCATCTCTTCCCCCCACACCCTCTCCCCACATTCCTACTGTGTGCCAGGCCTGGGTAACTGCCAGGGAGATGAGCCACTGACGCTCCCTCAGGAGCCCACGGTCTGGAGACTGACATGGACCTTTAAACAGAAAAGGACATCAGGATGGATCAGTGCCAGGACTGAAGTGCCCCCCACCCCCAAGGACGAGGAAGCATACCTTCCTTCCCTTATCCTTTCTCCAGCAGGGCCACCGCCTCCATGAAGCCTTCCCTGACCCCGCCACCCTCTCCCACGTGATCGGCTGCTCCCAGGAATGCCGGGAGTCCCTCTCCTGCAGCCCTTACTGTGTGATGTAAGCTATGTCCATACCTGGTAGGGCAGAGCACTGTGCTAAATGTTTCATGTCAGCCTCTCAACAGTCCTGCTAGCTAGATCGATTAGCCCATTTTACAGGTGAGGAAACCAAGGCCCAGGAACGTGAAATGAGTTCTCCTGAGTAACACACCTAGAAACACGTCAGCCTGGGATGTGGGCCCAGGGCCGATGATTCCCAGCGTGGAATAATCCCTTGGCTGGGGTTACAGTGGCCATCTCATGCCCCACCCGCAGGACTGCCACAGGCTCAGGGCGGCCATTCCCATGGGGAACATGAACACATCCTAAGAGGCCTATACCTCAGTCCTTCTGAGGTAAGGTGTCAGGGCTAAAACCCACTAAAATTTCTATTGGAAAGACAATCTAATTTCAGCCTCCTGTTTTACAGAAAAGGGAGACTGAGGCCCACAGAGCGCAAGGCGCTTGTCCAAGTTCACATGGACAGTGTCCGCGTGAGGATCGGCCGTGGTTCTCTGGAGCCCCGGGAGGCACTCCCTCCCCGGCGCCGCCCTTCCACCATCTAAAGGCAGCCGGGGGGTGACACTCTCCTTAGCAGCCTGGACGAGATGAGATGTTTATAGGAACAACTTGGTTTATGAGTGTATCTCAAAGATTCTCCCACCAGCTCTGCAAGACAGAGGTCATCATTCACCCCACGGGAGAGATGGAGAGTCTGGGAGGCAATGAGGACTGTGCAGGGATTCGAGCCCAGGCTCCCGCCAGGCTGCCAGGCTGCCAGCCTCAACCATTCGGCCCCTCACGGTTGCAAAGATGGTCTCCCTGGGCCTCCCCGAAGCCTATGGCTACCACTGACCCGTCTTCTGATGCCAGCTCAGTGCCCTGGCATCGTTTCCTCGGGCCAACCCTGACGTCGCAGGGTACCATCTGAACGCGCGCATCTGGCTAGAGAACAGGGCGGACAGAAAGTGGGCGGAGGGCCTGGGCTTAGGACATGAGTCCCCCCAAGTCTGCCTGCTTCCTCCTCATTCTGCTTGCTGCCAGGTTTTGCCGGGTGAGTTGTGGCAGCTCGCTGCCAAGCATGGGGACCCTGTCAGCAGGCTGGCCATGAATGAGTGCAGTGTTTGGGAGCAGTCAACAAGATGGATGTTGTTTCGTTTCGGCTCCGCGCACCGTAAACATTCTGGGGCAGACGAAGCTCCAGGTGGCTCGCTGGCTCACACCCGGCAGCTGGACCAGCCTGCAAAGGCCCATTAACATGGACATAAACAAGGAGGGCTGGGGGATGGAAGGCGGGGAGGCCTCTGGGGTCTGTCCCACTTTCAGAGACAACACAAAGGACACAAAGGAGTGGAGAAATCCAGGAGCCAGGCTGGAGGTGGAGGTGGCCCGGAGAGGAGGAAGGAGGCCCCGCCTGGCTCCAATCCCAGCTCTGATGCTGATCAGCTGGGCGACCTTCCACAAATCCCACACCTTGTCCAGGCCTCAGTTTCCTCATCTGCAGAAATAGGAAAGGGCTCCACTGGCAGGCTGCAGGGAGGCCCACGGAAATTCTTTCTGAATGAGCTGACTGCGCCGGCAATTGCTTGAAGACAAGGACAACATCTGATCCATTCTGACCAAGTGGTTAATACCATGGGCTTTAGAGACGGACAAGCTACCTGGTCTAGAATCCTCATATTGCCACTCCTCTGCCAGTGTGGTCATGGCCAGGTAATCTAAATTCTCTGAGCCTCCCTTCCCTTATCTGTAAAAATGGAGACGATGATGCTTGCTGCACAGGCTTGCTGCGGGGGGGGGGGGGGGGCGGCGGTCAGTCCCTTAGCTCAGGGCCCAGCACACAGTCAATAAAAGGTCACTCTCATTCTGTTATTATTTGTAGTTCCCAAATCGCCTGGAGCAGGGTCTCAGGATGAAGCGGTGGCCAAGGCTGGGGGACGGCCAGGTCTTCTGGGATTCTCCCCTCCTGATCTAAGATGATCTTTGGATCTTGGACCAAGCACTCAGCCTGCTAGGCGCCCATGTGGGCCTCACAGCCTGGCCCCAGATATCAAGCCCCAGGCCCATGTGGGAGGCAGTCCAACTTCATGAACATCAATTCTCTAAGAGCCAACTGGCCAAAAATCAACGTGTCAAATGACCAATTCATCAAAAGCCAATTAGCCACAAATTACTCCGCCAAATGGCTATATTCCCAAATTACCCAAACAGTTACCCAAAACTTGTTTATTTTAACCATTTATAAAGATGACAATTTGTGTTGGAGGAGATGGTTTTAGTTTGAGTTAGAAAGTTTTCATTTTGTGCTCAGAGTAGCATTTTTAAAAGTATTAAATTGGTCAGAATCAAGGCTCATAGTTGATTTAGTCTCCTTATTGAGTATTCAGTTTATTTCATTATCAGGAATCAAATATCACTGTTTCATACAGGAAATCTTAAAGTTACACAGTATAATAGGTTGAAGACTGGCCCCTGAAAAGGCAAGTCCACATCAAATCCCTGGAACGTGTGAATGCAACCTTATTGGGAATAGGTCTTGCAGATGCAATGAACTTAAGGGTCTTGAGATGGGGAGATCTTCCTGGATTATCCTGCTGGGCCCTAAAGCCAATGAGAAGCATCCTCATGAGAGACAACAGACAGAAAGGTGACAATATACCCATAGAGGCAGAGATGGGAGCAGTGCACCTACAAGCCAAGGAATGCCAACAGCCACCAGAAGGAGGCAAAGAAAAGATTCTTCCCTTGAGCCTCCAGAGCCAGCACCTTGACGCCAGACTTCCAGAACTCTAAGAGAATAAATGTCTGTTGTTTTTAAGCCACAAAGTTTGTGGTAATTTGCTACAGTAGCCGCAGGAGACTCATATACATTTTTTTAAATCATTATTTTATACCATTTTTTTAAAAGATTTTATTTATTTGACAGAGAGAGACACAGCGAGAGAGGTGGGAACACCAGCAGGGGGAGTGGGAGAGGAAGAGGCAGGCTCACAGCGGAGCAGGGAGCCTGATGTGGGGCTCAATCCCAGGACCCTGGGATCATGACCTGAGCCAAAGGCAGACGCTTACCTGACTGAGCCACCCAGGCGCCCTTCATACTGTTTTCTGTTTTTGCCAACTCTTACTTTTTTTTTTTAAGGGACTCTTTTGCTAATTTCTCGAGAAACATATTGACTTGAGTTTCTCTCTAGCTGTCATAGGGCTGTGTTTGTGACTTCGTAGTGTGTTCATTACTTTACCTATCTTTTAGGACTTTTTATGGTTTATAAATCACTCCTTACTCTTTTCTTTAAAATTTCACCTTTACGGGGGCGCCTGGGTGGCACAGCGGTTAAGCGTCTGCCTTCGGCTCAGGGCGTGATCCCGGCGTTGTGGGATCGAGCCCCACATCAGGCTCCTCCATTATGAGCCTGTTTCTTCCTCTCCCACTCCCCCTGCTTGTGTTCCCTCTCTAGCTGGCTGTCTCTATCTCTGTCGAATAAATAAATAAAATCTTAAAAAAAAAAAAATTTCACCTTTACGGTTAAAGTGTATCAAATTGGTTATCGATTCTCTTAAAAAATTAGTGAATCAAACCCAGCAATATATAAAAAGGATAATTCATCATAACCAAGTGAGGTCCTCAGAATGCAAGGTTCCAGGTCAATCAACATAATTCACTAAATCAAAAGAATAAAGAAAAGCCATGTGATCAGCTCAACAGGTGCAAAGAAAAAGCAATACCTATTCATGATAAAAACTCTCAGCATACTAGAAATAGAAAAGAATGTCCTCAATAAAGCAAAATCAGTGATAAACTATAGCTAACATCATGCTTTATGGCAAAAAACTGAACGCTTTCCCCTAAGATTGGGAGCAAAGTAAGGATGTCCATATTCACCACTTCTATTCAACATTTTATTCGAGGTCCTAGCTAGTGCAATTAGGCAAGGAATGAAAATAAGAAAAGAAAAAGCATAACTCTTTATTCCCAGATGACATGACTGTTTACATGGAAAGTCCTAAGCAATCTCCAAAATCAAAAACTCAGAAAGAATAAATTAATTTGGCTATGTCACAGGAAACAAGGTCAACATATAAAAATAAATTATAATTCTATATACTAGAGGAAATAATGCAGAAATGGAATTTAAGGAATAATCCAATTATAGCTAGAGCCATAAAACGTCTAGAAGAGAGCACGATTTGGGACAGGCCAAGGTTTCTTGGACCACAATAACATAATAACATCAAAAAACATAAAATGCTTAGGAACAAAGTTAGCAAAAGTTGTGTAAGACCCTTTATACCGAAAGTTATTAAATACCACTGACAGAAAGTGAAAAAGGCCTAAATAAATGGGGAGAGAGAACATGTTCACGATGGAAGAGTCAACATTAAGACGTCGGTTCTATCCAAACTGACTATACATTTAATGCCATCTCAATAAAAATTCCAGCAGACTTTTTGGCAACATTTGACAAGTTGATTCTAAAATACATGTGAAAATAATGAGGACCTAGAACAGTAAAAAAAAAAATATTAGGGGCGCCTGGGTGGCACAGCGGTTAAGCGTCTGTCTTCGGCTCAGGGCATGATCCTGGCGTTACGGGATCGAGCCCCACATCAGGCTCCTCCGCTATGAGCCTGCTTCTTCCTCTCCCACTCCCCCTGCTTGTGTTCCCTCTCTCGCTGGCTGTCTCTATCTCTGTCGAATAAATAAAATCTTTAAAAAAATATTAAAAACAAAGAACAAAGTCAGAGGATTTAGATATCTGATTTCAAGGTTTTTTTTATTAAACTACAGTAATCATTCAGGCAGTGTAGTGATGGTATAAGAACAGACACGTAGCCCAATGGAACAAATGGAAGGCTACAGATAAACCCACACTACTATGAACAATTGATTTTTCTTACCAAGGTGCCAAGACAAACAAATGAGAAAGAAGTCTTTTCAGCAAATGTTTCTGGACAAACTGAATAACTGTATAGAAAAGACAACCTTGAATCTTATCTCACATCATACACAAAAATCAACTCACGGTGCATTATCAATCTAAACTTAAAGCTAAAGCCATAAAACTTCTAGAAGAGAGCACGACTTGGGACAGGCAAAGGTTTCTCAGAGCACAAAAAACAAGAAATACGAAAGAAAAAGTTGGTAAACTGGTTGCTTCAAAGTTAAAGAAACTTTGTTCTTGAAAAACAGCATTTACGGAACATAAGAACTAGGAAGATCGGTAGGAGAAGAAAGGGATAAAGAAAGGGGGGTAATCAGAAGGGGGAATGAAGCATGAGACTATGGACTCTGAGAAACACTGAAGGCTTCAGAGGGGAGGGGGGTGGGGGAATGGGATAGACCGGTGATGGGTAGTAAGGAGGGCATGTATTGCATGGTGCACTGGGTGTTACACGCAGCTAATGAATCATCGAACTTTACATCAAAAACCAGGGATGTACTGTATGGTGACTAACATAATATAATAAAAAAAAACATTAAAAAAAAAGAAAAGAAAAACACCATTTACAAAGTGAAAAGGCAAGACAGAAAATGGGAGAAAATATCCCCAATACATATATCTAACAAGACTTGTATCAGGAATATGTAAAGAACTCTTACAATTCAATAATAGGAGGAGAGACAGCACAACTGAAAAACGGACAAAGGACTTGACTAGACACTGCTTGGAAGAAGATACGCATGTGCCAAAACGCACGTGAGAAGACGCAAAGATGCTCTACAGTTTCAGCCGTCAGGGAATGACAATCAAACGGGGGAGGGGCGGTTCTAGCAACACTGGCTTGTTGGTATGTTGGTACCTGGACACCCACTGAAGGACCGCCTTCTTGCTGGCCAGTTCTAAAGAGAAAACAAAATGCAAGCCCAGCTTCTGGCAGCTTCGGGTCTAGATACACACCTGGGATTAGGCTTCCTTTTCTTGCTTGTGAGCAGGAAGGAGGGAGAAGCACCTCCTAGAGGAGAGGACTCGAGCTAAATCCTCGACGATTACTTGCCAGAAAGACAGGGCAGGAAGAGCATCGCAAGTGCACGGACCGCCATCCGGCCAGAGACGAGCAACAGCTGCAGGTGTTCGAGAAGTTTTGAGCTTTCCGAGCTAGGAGCCCAGGAAGTAGGATGAACAGGCCTGGGGCAGGTAGGGCCTCGTGGGCCACTTCGGTAACGTTGGACTTTATCCTCTGTCATGACAGAGTCATAGATTTTATACTTGGCCTAGGTCTGGACCAAATTCCAATATGCAAGCCATATTCTCCAGCCATCATTCATTTACTCAAGTATTTCTTCAACAGACACGGCGTGTGCACCTACTATTAACACTCCTCTCTCCCTAGCCCGGAGAGGATCCCCCATTCCCAGTCCTCGCCCCGCCTCTGGGATATGCAACCACTACAGAGGAAGTTCCTACTATGTGCCGGGAGCTGGGCCTGGTGCTATATAAGCAAAATCTTATTTAATCCTCAGGTTTTTTCCATTTCGTAGGTGAGGAAATGAGAAGCTCAGATAAGAAACTGATTTAAACCTAGGCCTCTCTGGTTCCCAAACCACTATTCCGATCAATCTGTCCATCTGTGTAGAAATGGTGCCCAAGGGCCGGCTGTAGCCAGGCCCCGAGACCCGCACAGGGGGACAGGAGGGGGCACAGGTGACCACAAGGCTGCCTTTGAAGAGCTCATGCCTGCCTGCCCATGACTGCCTCTCCCATCACAGGCGGAGCCACCTTCCCTCACAGAGATCTAGGTGGGCTCCGAGATGCCTGGGCTGAGTGACCTTGGAGCTACAGAGCGAGAATAGTGACCCCGTCTCACTGGCACTCCCCTCTCCAGCCGCTCACAACAACAGATGCACTAACCGTTTGCCTCCTGGTGGAACCACCAGGCCCAGATTAGGGGCCGCTCTTGGGAATGGCAAAGGGGGCCGGGCATGGTGCCAAGGGCTAGCCTCCTCCACTCCAAGCCCACACCTCCGGTATGACGAGACCCTGGCCAAATACCGAAGTATTTTCACTGCAGCTAGTAGGGTCAGTCATCCAATCATAGGCAGGTCAAATAAACAAACAACAAATACAACCCCTAACTCCCCCCGGGAGGCAGCCTCCCCCGCATCCCTCTCTGGAGCTCCGGCCAAGTCTGACCTTGACAGCCCCGTAGCTACAGGCTTTGCACACTGCCCCCTCACCCCAGGAACCCCCACCTCTGCTCCAAACCTTCTTCAGTGGCCCCCATCCCCCAGGACTGATGATCCCCCGCCTGAGTCCAGGGGACCCCTGGGCTGGTCAGGCAAAGTTCCTTGCCTCTTTATTAGTCCCTTGTTGCTCTGCTCCTGGTACACCCACTGTTAAGGGCCGAATGCTTGTGTGCCCCCAAAATTCACATGTTGAAACCCTATGCCCAATATGATGGTATATTTGGAGATGGGGCCTGTGGGAGGTAGTTAGGATTACATGAGGCCATGAGTGTGGGGCCCCATGAATGGGATTAGTGCCCTTATTTAAGAAGCAACAGCAGGGAGCTTGCTTCTCTTGCTCTCTTCCATGAGAGGACGCAGTGAGAAGACAGCCGTCTGTGAACCAAGAAGCAGGCCCTCACCAGACACTGCATGCGTTCCAGCCTCCAGACCTGGGAGAGATAAATGTCCACTGTATCTACAGCAGCCTGAACCAACTACGACACCTGCCTTGCCCTCAAACACACCTCAAGAACTTTGCATATTCTGGCCTCTCTTCTCCCAGGGGCGTACAGTAGTTTTTTGTCACCATTCAAGTCTCAACATGAATGTCACCTCATCCAGGAAGCCTTCCCTGATGCCCTGGGAGCCTCATAGTCATGCCGTCCCATTTAACCATCTTTATGGCACTCAGTGTTAACAGCATCTTGTTTCTTAGCTCACGTCTTTGATTTTCTGCTCTCTGAGGGCATGGACTTGGTCTCTTTTGATCACCTTCCAGGTTAGAGAACACGGCCTGGCTCACGATAGAAATTTCCAATACCTATCATGTGTGCAAATCCCAAAGGGCCCAGCTTAAATGACGCCTCCCCAGTAAAACCCATCCGGACACCCTTGCTCTGCTCCCTCGGAGGTGTAGACCCTGCCGTCTCTCCCCAGGTGCCCGAGGGCAGGGCTGTGGCCGATTCCTCTCCACATCCAGCACCTTACGCAGGGCCTGGCCTATGTATTCAGGGGCTGAATACATTTTCACTGAATAAACAGATGAGTGTGATTCAGCTTCACCACCTATGATATGAGTGCAAGGGGTTTGTAAACTGTAGAGTGCTATGTGTAAGTACATATGGGCGCGCGCACACGCACACACACACACGCACGCACTTTCCAGGGCCTGTCGGTCAGAGCCTTACCATAAATCTGCTGAACCGAATTCTGGGCAGTTTCTGCCTGTGCCCTACTCCAGGTCCTGCAACCGCAGCCACACGCTGGAACTGTGCGGCCACTCCCACAGTTGGCATGAGTCTTGAACAATTACCTGAGCGGCCTGGGAGACAGAGGTTAAGAAAACCCCAGCGCGGAGAGCTCTGCAGGCCTGGGAGGGGGAGGCGCGAAGAGCCGGCCGCACATGTGAGCAGCAGATGGTCAGCCTGGCCGATTGGGAGGGTTCTATTTCAGTGACAATTCATTTTCAGTAATTATCCCTCTCTCCTTTAAAGTCACCTAAGGCAGCCCTCGTGGGCACAGCGGACCTCTTCCCTGGGCGAACTTTCAAGTTATTTGCACTTTTGGAGATGAGTAGAATTAAAAGCAGATGTGCCAAATTGAGCCTCCTGCTTGCCGCTCCATCTCTGATTTTTTTTTCCTGCCGGCCCACTGTAAATGTTTTTAAAATGGGACCCCGGTACTAGACATGTCAAACAGCTAAATTCAAGGTAGAGGAGGCTGCCAGCAGGGAAGACGGATGAAATTTAAAATCCCTTTCGACAGATTAACTAGAGACACTTTGAAGCCATAAATCATGCAGACAGTCTAGAAGAAGCTAATAATGGATTTCGGTTTTGTTCGTATTTATTATCTTGAAGAGATAGCAGAATGCAGGGCCAATGCGCCTGGCTGGGAAATCCACTGGGGACTTCCCACGGCTGTCAACCAGAGAAGAGGGGGAGAGGAGAGGAGGAGAGATGTAAGGACTGGCATTAATTATGTACTCGCTGTGTGCCAGGCACTGGGCTTGGCATGACTTGTCTTAGGTCAGCCACAACGCAGCCATGTGAAGCACACCACATTGTCCCCACGCTACGGAGGAGGACCCTAAGACGCTCCGACAGAACTTGTTCTAAGCCATGCAGCCTGGCCTCCTTGATTCTAAAGCTCTGCTCTCTCCACCCAACAGAATATAGGAAAAGAGATGGCCTGATGTGAGAGCAGAGGATCTCAGAAAGAGAGAGGGAGGCAGACCACAAGGGCATGAGCTCCAGCACCCCGAGGGGCCCGCTCCCCAAGTGACCTGTGTACTTGCCCACCACGGTCCTTTCAGCCTTCCCGTGCTCTCTACCTGGGTGCTTTCGGCGGTCCTTTCCTGAGCTCACGATCACGGCAAGACCTGGCTTGGTTCTCTGCCTTCAAGAGCATACCCTGAACCACAGCAGTTTGTGTTTGCCTTACTGAGCCCCAGAGGGCTTGCCTCAAACAAAGATTCGTCCACCTGCATCTTCCCATGGCCACACAGGAGATGATCCATGCTGTTCTTACTGAATTCCCTGATGCCCCAGCGCCTGAACACCAGGATCACATCCACCAGGGGCAGGGGAATGACTAGGGGAGGAAGCCAATATTCTAGAGCACCTCACTGGTCCATTCAACACAGTTGTGATGCCCGCTCTGTACCAGCACCAGGGATAGAACCGTGAACCCGACACGGTGCCCACAGAGAGCTTAAGTACCTGCCGCTTTACATACTCATTTAACCCTGTTGACCTCGGCGGAATGTCCGTGTAAAATGGACAGGTTGGACTTAATGCCCAAAGACTCAAATACAGGAACAGGAAACAACACCCCGAGAGGCCAGAAGGGGCAACCACCAGGGAGGGCTCCCAGGGCAGAGGACAGAGTCCTGACTGTCCCTGTTGACACTCCTCGGAAGCTCTCCATCCGTGGCAGTGGGCTCCAAACTCTGGCACGGCAGAATCACCCTGGGCGTTTGACAACTATATCTGGGTCCTGCCCTGGCTAAATGAGGTCAGAATCTCAGGGGAGATGGGCTGGGAAGGTGGACTTCCAGAGAATCCTGCTGCAGCCAGCCTGGTGCCAGCCCTACCTAGCGTTTGGCCGCCACCAATCCTCAAGAGCACAGAGCGTCACCTCTTTGGCCTAGCCCTTCACACTGCTTGGCACCAAACCACCTCTCTGGTCTGACCTGCCAGGACCGCACGCTCATACACTCACACACCCCCACGTAGTCATACAGTCCAGGCCTAGCAGCGATTTGCCATATTCCCCTGTTATGCCCCAAACGTGCACCCTACCCCACCCCCAGCTTTATGCTCTTCCCTCTCCTGAAATGCCTTTCTACCTACTTCAACGTGGCCAACTCATTTCTACTTAACTTTCAAGGCCCAGCTCAGATGCTTCCTCCGTGAAGCCCTCCCAGATCTCCTCTGTGCTTCCCAGCCCCATGAATAAGCCACCCCAGACCCCAGCTGCCCCCCTGAGGTTGGTGCCTGAGGCCCTCTCTCTAGTTCTCCCTCTAGCCTCCCTTCCTGGCCCACTGCCTGGCTCAGAATGGTGCTCTGGAAACAAACGAGTCATGAGCTGGTCTTGGACAGCATGTCACCCCCCAAAGATAGGAGGAGAAGAAGAAGCATCCCTTGGCTCCTTGTTGCACTCTCGCCGCCATGCTGCAGACACACTGGCCCCATCCCACACTGGCAGCTCGTTCCTCCTTCTGGGCCTTTGCAGTAGCTCTTTCCTCCACGTGATGTGCGCTGCCCCAGACGGGTCACGGATGGCTGCTTCTTGTCACTCAGATCTCACTTCCTGCGAGAGGCCACCCCCACCCACCCCCAGACCCCATCACTCACCATGCCCTCACCTGCTTCCATTTTCTTCCTAGCGCATGCCCCTACCTACATATCATCTCTCTGCTGTCTGTCTGTCCCGCATGAATGCAATCTCTCTCTGGCCGAATCATCAAGTGGTACATCAAGTGAACTCTAGAAAGCCTGGAGAGCCTTCTTGTTCTTTCCTGCACACACACAGCCTTGAGAAAGCCATCACAGACCACTCAATATGCGAGCCTTGGGTCTTCCCTTCCGAGACATGTTCATGGCAAACTGTACATGCCCATTTATGGTGAATTCTTGGAGGAAAATCTTCAAAAAAATAATTCCATAATCTCATGTCTCAGCCTGCTTAGATTTTGATATGTTCATTTTTTTCACTACACCTACATGTGTGAACGTGGCTGCGTATATACACATATACACACAAATACATACCCAAATATTTAGCATCTTATTACATACTGACATTTGTTAAGTATTTGTTCCATAAATCACAAGCATCTCCCCCTTGTCGTGAAGGATGCTTCAAAAACTCCCTTCTGAATGGCTGCACAGTATTCCATCATGGGATTGCACTAGAATTTATTTGGTTATTCCCTGTTCTTAGACATTTAGGTTGTTTCCAATGTTTTACTGTTACAAGTATTGCTGGGCTGAGCACCCCAAGCGTAAACACGCGCTGTCTGCATCTCTGAATGCTTCCCCAGGATAACTTCCAAAAGGAGGAATTCCTGAGTCAGAGAGGCTGAATATTTTCCAGGTTCATGGAACATATTGTCGGACTGCCCTCCAGAAAGACTGTCCCGGTTTATCCTCACCCCAGTGACTGTGGGGGTGGCCAACCTCGTTGCACACTGCAGCAAGGAGGAACAGGATTTCCTTTGTGTTTGCTAGTTTGCGAGACCGAAATGATACTTCGTTTTTATTTGGAGTTTAATGCCTATGGGGGCAAACAACTGAAAATACTTTTTGGCTAACTGTATTCTTTCTTCTGCCAATGGCCTGTTCCTGTCCTTTCTCCATTTTTCTTATTTTGGGTGGCTTTATCATGGATTAAAGACATCGGGCTTGCTCGCCGTAGCAAATGTTCTTCTCACTTTGTTGATGGCCTTTGATTGTTGTTTGTAAGTTTTTACACGTAAAAGTGTTTTCTACATTTTCACACGGTTCAATGTAACAGTCTTTGGTTGAGATCATTTCCATGGGCTTTATGTAAAGCCAGTCCTTTTCCAACCAGACATAAGATAAATATTTCCCTATAATACCTTCTAATTTTTTGTGTGGCTTCATTTTTCACACTTAACTCCTTAATCCATCTGGAATGTATTTTGCAGGATAATGTAGGTGAGGATTTAACTTTATTTTTTTCCCCAAATAGTTAACCAATTGTCCCCATCTGTGTTATTTTTTTTTCAAGACCTTATGGCAGAGTTTCTACCATAAGCACCACAGTGTAATAATAATCACAAATATCACATGTATGTACTTACACTTTACCAAACATTATTCATTCATCATTCATTCATCACATTGTGGTCAAGCGCTTGCTATGCACTGGGGACTATTCTAAGTGCTAGGAATACAGCAGTGAATAACACGGGTAACAACCTCTGCTCTCAGGGAGCACCCCTTCTAAAGGGGGATGTGAAATAAACCAAATAAACAACTTATACAGAATGTTAGTGATAAAGGAGAAAAATAAAACAGGAGGGGGTATTTGACGGGACAACGCCCTTCTACATAGGGTGTTCAGGGAAGGCCTGAGAAGTGCCCGTGCCTAAAGACCTGAAGCAGGTGAGGGACTGAGCCACAGGATGTTGGGGCCTGGGGGAGGACATTCCAGGCAGAGGAAACAGCCAGTGCCAAGGCCCTGAGGCAGCAGGAGACCTAACATGTTCCAGAATCAGCAGCAAACCAGTGTGGCTGGAGAGGAGTAAGCCTGAGGGCACGAAGGAGGAGCCGAGCCCAGAGTAATGAGGGAGGTGTGCGGAGGGGTGTGTGTGTGTGTGTGTGTATCACGTAGGGCCTCGCAGGGCTTTATCTTGCTTTACCTCCACATCTGGATGAGATGATTTGTTTGGGTGAGTTTTCAGCAGAAGAGCAACATTATGAATGTTTTAACACAGGGTTTTTCAGGCCCAGCCCTACTGACATTTGGGGCTGGATAATTCTTTGTCCCGGGGCGGGGTGCTGTCTCTATACTGCAGGGTGTTTAACAGCATCCTCAGTAGCATGCGTGTGCCCACACACACACACCCAGCTGGGACAATTAAGAATGTCTTCGAACACTGCCAAGTGTTCTCTAAAGGACAAAATGGCTCTGGTTGCAAAGCACGACTTTAACAGGATCCCTCCGGCCACCGTGCCGATGGGGCAAAGGCGGAGACAGAGAAACCAGCGAAGGGGCCACGGCATCAACCAGTGAGATGACGAAGGGGCGGGGCTGGGGCTATGTGGTGAGCACAGAGGCATCAGGCTTTATGGACAGAACACCTATAGGGAATGCGAGAAAAAGAGGAGTCCCGTTTTATATCCTCAAGACTATGAGGATGGAGCTGCTGTTTACGGAAATGGGAAACACAGGAGAAGGACCCGGTTTGGGGGAGACGGTCGGGGGGGGGGGGTCAGTCTTGGTCTTTTTTGACAGGCAAATGGAGATGCTGACAGAGCGGCTGGATTGACAGGTCTGAAGTACAGGGGCCAGATCAGGGCCCGAGACAGCACTCTGCACCAAGAGCAGATCGATGGTGTTTGAAATGCAGCGATAACAGGATGAGACCACCAAGGGAGTGCGTATAAACAGCAAAGAAAGCAGTCCAAGGACTAAGCGTGGGCACACCAGTGTTTAGAGGTCAGAGAGAGCTGACGGGGGTGGCCGGAGGCGCAGAAAGAAAACCAGTCTAAGCAGCATCCTGATGCTGATAGAAAGAACTGTTTCAGGGAGCAGAGAGCGATCTACCCTGTCCAAGGCTGCAGAGAGGACAACTGAGGACCGAGAGCTGTCCCCCCAGATCTGGCCACATGGAAGCCACTAGAAACCCAGACCAGAGCTGCTTGTGGGGGTGTGAAGGGCTGGCTGGAGATCATTCATGAAGGAACAGGAGGAGAGACACTTGAGATGCTGAGCACAGGCAGCTCTTTCGGTGTGCGACCACGCATGCTCAGACTTCTCTCGCGCTCCTTCCACATTTTCCCCGCCGCCTCTGCCTGCGGTGCCTGCTGCAGGGGCCAGGTGCAGCCAGGCTTCGGGCCTCGGGTAGGGGTGGGCTGCTGGCGCTTCCTCCAACACAAGCGTGCGCGATGCAACCTCACACACCCAACCCTCCATGGGGAGGGGTGAAGGCTTTGGAGCACCCTTGGCCAGCGGGTACCGCCGCCCATGAATAAATACTTCCTCCTTGACAGCGCTCTGGGATGCGCGGATGCACGTGGAAGGCGCTCTTGACAGGCTCTCCCCCCTGCCTTGCTTCACCCCATCTCTCATTCGGCCTCCCTGGAGTCACCTCCCAAGGAAACTACCTGTACCAGAGCGTGAAAATCTCCACCTTCTGGGGAAGCCAGGCTGAGACAGGTGGGAAGGAAAAGAGAAGGAGACCAGAGGTGGATATTCAGTCAGGAGAGGATTCTGCTTTTGCTTTTTAAAAAATATCAGAAATAATAGCAGGCTTGTAGGCTGATGGCAAGGAGCCGGGAGGGAGGCAAAAATTGATCCAGGGAAGAGGGAAGGATCGCCGGAGTGGTGGAGTTCTTAAGAAAGTGAGAAGAGGGTCCACAGTCAAAACTGGGCCACAAAGCAACTCTCAATAAATGTCAAAGGACTGAAATGAACAGAACACGTCTCTGACCACAATGTAAGAGAGAACTAGAAATCTCATATGTTTAGAAACGAAGAAACATGCCCCATTACCCATGACTCAAAGATACAATGGGAACTACAAAATATGCTGAACTGATGGATGACGAAACTTTTACGTATCAAAACTCGTGCAATGATGCTAAAACGGTACTAAAGAAAAAATGACGGTTTTTAAGGTCTTCAATGCGTTTGTTAGAAGTGTTGAGATTTTAACGAGTTAAATATCCATTTCAAGGTGTTAAAACAAAGGAACAAAATAAGGCAGAAAGAGAAATTATAAAGATATGGGCAGAAGTCGATAATATAGAAAATATACACACGTGCACACACACAGCAGAGTTCCATAAATTCGTCTAAAAGTTGGTTCTTCAAAAAGATGAGTAAGACTGACAACTGACAAGACAGATCACAAGAGAGAAGGAGCAGGAAAGAGTGACTATTATCAAGGACAAAAAATGAGGCAACACTTGATGTTACAGGCAATATAAACATGTTTAGGAATATTATGAATATCGTTATGTCAATAATTTTGAAATGTAGTCAAAATGGACCCAGGAAAATCTGACTTACCAAAACTGATTAGCGAAGAAGTAGAAAACCTGAATCATCCTATCGGCATTTAAGTAATTGCATAAATGGTCTAAAATCTTCCCACAAAGATGGGCCACCTGGGTGGCTCAGCTGGTTAAAATCTTCCCACAAAGAAAATTCTAGGTCCAGATGGCTTTTCTAGTGATTTCTACCCAACATTCAAGGGAGAAATAATTCTCATCTCTCACTCTTCCACAAACTAGAAGAGGGAATAATCCACAACTCGTGGGCTAAGAAAACCCTGCTGTTGAACCTCAAAAAAGACAGTAGGAGGAAGCAAAATTACAAGTCAATTTCATTCATGAACATAAATGGGAAAATTCTAAATAAAATATTAACAAATTTAATCCAGCGGTATGTAAAGGGAAAAAACACATAATTACCAGATTGGGTATACCCAAGGATCTCAAAATTGGTTTAACATTAAAAAGTCATTTAATGTTATTCACCACATCAGTAGATTTAAAAACAAAAATAAACATCTCAATAATTGCAGAAACAGCATTTGATAAAACTCAATACCCATGCATGATTTAAAAACAAAACTGCCAGCCGATCTGGAAAAGAAAGGAACTTTCTTTGTATGATAAGGAGTATTAACAAAAAGCCAACAGTACGTTTCAGTTAGTGGTAAACTGTTCAAGGCCTTCCCTTTGATGCTGGAAGCAGATGAGGCTATTCTTCATCTCCGTCTTCCATCTTCCATCCTCCACTCCTATCACATTCTATATATATTCCATATAATAATGTTAACTGTTTTATTAAGGAGGTCCTCTCCAGAACAGAAAGGCAAGAAAAAGAAATGAAAAGATGCCGAATGTAGGAATACAGCTGACATCCACACCCAGGCATCTCGGATTCTAGCCCACACAGAGTGCTCCCACCTCTGATTCCAATTCGAATTTTACCTGTTTTTTTCCCTTGTTTTTATTTTGTTTTTGTTTTTGCTTTACCGGCCTTTACTCCTGCCCCTATTCCCTCACTCAGTCATTCAGCAAGTGCTTGCTGGGCCATCCACGAACCCACTCACCACCTGATATCTCCTGCCTACCGCTGCCCCGTACCTGCGGTGTGTTCCAGATTTCCCTTTCTCACGGACTGCATTCTGGGGGCCGGGGCCACTCTCCTATTGCTCTGTGGGCTTCACTGTCCTGACCTCAGCTTCTTTAGCTCCTTATGGGTGGGAACAGGTGTGCTTTACCTGTGTCCCTAGCCCCGCACATGCAGCAGGACCCAGCCAGTGCTTGCTGCGCGATGAATGAGTAAGTGGACCGTGACAGCTGCAGAATTCTGTTTCCCAGGCGGGCAGGGCCCTTCCTACTTTACCCACATCCATCAGCTTCTACCTTTCTTGCTTAAGAGACCGTTCCTGTTGCTATGCACTGAGCAGCGGCCCTGTACTGGCCTGTGCTAGGTCAGTGGCCCATACTAGGGGGCTGCTAGGGATACACAGGGGCACACTGAGATGCAGCCCCTCCCTGCTGGGCTGACAGTAGCCACGTGGGATGGTGGGAACAAGAAGGTGCCTGACCCAGCCTGTAAGGTCAGAAGAGGCTTCCAGGAGGAGGAGGCTTCTAAACTGAACTACAGACAATGAGTCGGTGTTAAGTGTTTGAAGGAGGGCGGAGGTGGGAGGATGTCTGGGACTGGGGAACTACAAGCGGGTCCCTGAGGGTATGAGGAATGAGGAGGACACTGAGACCAGGGAGGTTGCTCATAACCTATGAAACGGTGGACCATCCCCCCCCCCCGAAAAATGCATGAATACATTTACAAGATTGTGTACATACTTTGAAGCCCACCCTGGACCCCTGGGTTCTAAGAATCTAAACTGTATCCTGAGGATGGCAGAATCAAACTGTTCCAGACTTAGGGAAGGAAAGTACAACTGAGCTTCACTTGCTGTCCGTGACGTTGGCCAGGATCCAAAATAATCCCCCCAAGGCTAACGAAGGCTGACCTCCCAGCTGGAATAGACACTCTACTTCCAGTTTGCAAGGGTCCTGCAAGGCTCGGCCCATAGCACAGGGCAGAGCGTGTCCAGCAGCGGCCTTGCAGAGACTCCATCGATGGGAGGGAAACGTCACTATCTGCCTCGTGAGCACCACCACAGCTACCAAAATTGCTGAGCACTTCCCACGGAAAGACATATGCCAACAGGCAGGGGAGAGAAGAATGTTCCTGAAGCAGGACATGTGTGAGGAGAAGATGTGAGCACGAAGGGCATGGTGTCTCGGGGGGCCTGGCTGGAGGATCCCAGGCCAGGACGCTGAAGGGACATGTATGGGAGATGCCGGCCCCTGTGGGCCAGATCCCAGAGCTCGGATGCTATCCTGAGGGCAGGAGACAGCCAGGATCCAACTTGGGCTGAGGGCAATTGCTCTGGGTGGGTGTGAAGAGGGACCCCACGCAATGGAGGTAACTGCCATGCTATGTTCGAGGCAGTGCACGTGAGGGAGCAGGGGAGACCAGGAAAGGTATCTCTAGGGGAAGGGAGGTTTCCCTGTTCCTTTTCATTTTGACAGATAATAACTACAGGCCTGCTTGGTGCTGGACACCAAAATCCAAAGGCAAGGGTGCCCGCTGTCTCATTACCATCACAGCGACTATAATGGGTGTCGGCCGTAGGAAGGAAAGACTGAGCGAAACAGATACTGGCCTAAAAGGACAGGCTTCCTCCGGGTCAGCTCAGGACCAGCTGGTCAGGAGTCCCGGTCCCTCCCTCAGCTGACAGATGAGGCCAAGACCTGCACAGGTTAACCAGAGGCCACAGCAGCCCCGTAGAGTATAGAAGTGGCCAAGCCAATCCTAAACCTGATCCGAGCTCCCCCTTTTCCCAGCCCAGCTGCCTCCCAGCCCGAGCAGGGCCACTGAAGCAGCATGAAGCAATAGCAAGACCCCAGGGGTCTGGGAGCAGGGAGTCCTTTGTCCACGTCCTAGCTGCACACCCCTGCGTGTTCCTGGCCAGCTCCTCTCACTGCCACTTCGGGCCAGGCGGCTGTCCCTAAGCCCCTTTCCAACCCTAAAAGTTCACTTACCCAGAGGCCAAAGGAGGTATGTGCAGAAGGAGCCAACGGACATAAAACCAGCAGTGACCCTGCAGGGGAGTGGTTAGGGAGGTCACTGGGAGAAGGGAGTGGGACCTGACCAGGTGACTGGAAAACACAGGCAGCAGAACCGGTGAGAAGAGGGCCACTGGGGTCCCTGGCCTGGACTTCCTCATCCACACATGGGGGGCAGGGAGTGGAGGGCAGAGGGACAAGTTGGGCCAGATATTTCCAAGGCCCTTTGGCTTCCTACTGACAGCACAAACCTCAGTATCAGGATCGGCCTCTGGGAACCATGTGGCTTGGAACAAATCCTTATGCTCTCTGAGCCTCGGTTGCCTCATCTGTAAACTGGGTATAATACCACCAACCGCACAGGGTTGTTCTGGAGATGGAACCACACCAGGAGACACAGAGCAGCCGTGTGACAACAACCGTACCCTCCAGAACTAGAGCAAGCCAGCCTGGTAAGGCTGGGGCAGGGTGGCCGGCGGGCTCCATCAGGTCCCTGCTGCCTCTCCTCCCAGCGGCACCAAGTTGGCTGCCCTCGTGCCAGGCTGCTGGGGAAACCCCTCAGGCCCACAGCCGGCTTCCCCGCCTCAGTCAGAGGAGTTTTCCTTGGCCTTCCCCTCTCCCCTTGTCCCACAGGGTGGCAGCTCTGAGAGGGCCTGTCCATCTCCTCGGGGCTGGCAGGAGGCGCCTTATAAATCAATCAATAAATTCCAAGCAGATGCGCACAAGTTGTTTGGGTTGGAACCCTGGCCCTTCTCTGCGGCTGCTGCGAAACCAGACTCTCTCAGGTGATTCAGAATTTGACAGGGCCGGGCCTGGATCCACCAGAGGGTGACGATAATATTTTCTTTCCTGTCTTACCTCGGAGACAGGGTGGGGTTTTTTTTTCCAGCCCTCTCTCCTGGGCCGACGACGGCAAACCCACGTTTACTCAGTGCATATTTATAGACCCCCGGGCTGGGGGAAGCCAGGAAAGCCGGCTCCCTGCGGGGCTGCCCAGCGAGCGAACCCCTTCTCCCACAGGACTCCCTTTTCCTCACAGCCACCCGTGAGGCTCTGCCTCAGGAAACCAATCGCCTGTGGACATGGCCGAAAGCTGTGGCTTTCCTGCCCACGGTCCTGGGTCCCAACCCCAGCTCTGACACTTGGCTGAGACTCAGTTTACACTTCCGTTTTGTTTGGTAAACAACAAACTGTAATGAGGTGAGATCTCAAGTAAAATAATACACAGGAGGAGCTTCCCGGGGGCCCAGCACATTTTAGATATCTGATAAAGTGTCACTGGTGGTATGAACAGTGTGATGAGTGCTCAGACAAGGGACACGGCGAACCCTTGACAAGGTCACAGCCCAGTTAGAGTTCAGCCAGCCAGCTCCGAGTCCAGGCGGGTCTCAACTTCCCTGCAGCCGACTGGACTGACTGGTCCCTCCCTCAGCACAGGGGGCCACCAGGGCCGCCAGCGAAGGCCGCGAAGGCAAGTACGCCACAACGAGCACGCCTGTGTGCTGGGCCGCCGCCCCTGCAGCAGGGATGCGACACCCGGAAGTGGAAAGCCCTGCCCAGCGCCGCTCGGCCGGGTCCCGGGGAGCACCAACTCGCCCTTCCAAGGTCCCACAGACTCCCTTTATGAAGAATGCCCAGAAAGAAGGAAAAATACCTGAGTTTGCATCCAGCACCAGTTAATGACTCAACTACTTTTTGTCGGAACCAAATAGGAGGAGCACACAATTTAGGCCATGCGTCTGGTTTAAAAACAGGCCAGTTAGTCCACACCTTTTTTGGCAGAAATCCTGACCTACTCCTCCCTGGGTGTCAGTTTTTCATCTGACGGCAGGGTTTCCGAGGTCCCCAGCACTCTGCCCTTTGGTGGGGCCTGGATTTGAAGCTGCCTGTTGGCTGGGTGTGTGGACCCTAACCACCACAGCCATGCATGGAGCAAGTACTGCGTGCTGAACACCGAGACTGCCCCACTCCTCACCGCAGCCCCGTAAGGTCGGGAGCACCATCCCTGCGCCCACTTTACAGAGGAGGAAAGTTATCACACAGGAAAGTTAAACAGCTGGCCCAAAGTCATCGAAGATGTAAAGGCCAGGATTTGAAACCCAGGCATTCTGAGGCACACTGCTGCCCCTACCCCTACCCTGTTCCCCTAAACACACACACACACACACACACACACACACACACACACACACACACACATTCAGGTCTATGCTAAGGCAGCTCTCAGAGTCTAGGCTCAGCTGACACCCACAGCAAGACTATGACCTCATTATCTCTGGGCCTCAGTATTCTCATCTGTAAAAAGTGAACAAAAACACCTACCTCAGAGGGTTCTTCTAGAGATAAAACTATGCCAGATGACACACAGTTTCAGAGGTCAACCTGATACAGCCTCCCTGTCCTTAGGAGTTAATGGGACAGCCAAGAAGAGAGAATTATGACAAGATGTAGACAGCACAGGTCTCAGCCTGGCCCTTGAGGCCCCCCATAGCCTGGCCTCTGCCAACCTCTCACCATGACCTGCTCTTAGGGTACAGTTATACCCAACATCCTCCAGAGCATTCTGGCTCTTTGCTGCCTCTGGGCCTATGCTCTCTGAACCACTCTACCCATAACGTCCTCCCTCACCCCTTTCCTTGGCAAACTCCTACTCATTCTTCAGGACACGGTTCAGCAGCCACCTCCTCCAGGAAGCCTTTTCCAACTACTACAAGCTAGGCTGGCACCTTTTCTGGCTCTGGCTGCTCCTAGCTTCTCTGCATCCTGCCCACTCTGGGTTGACACAGCTAGTACATGCTCTCTTCGACAAGACTCTGGGCTCGGCCAGGGCTAATGCTGTGTCTCTTCACCTGGGGTCCCCAGCAAAGGGCCTGATCCAGAATGGGTGTTCAGTGGACATGTGTGGCATGGATGAATCAGGAACTCCACATCTGGATGAGGCAGGGTTGGGTAGCCAGAACACCTCCCTGAAGCCCCGGCTCTGTCCCTCCCCCACTGTAAAATCTTCTCTGTGCCCTGAAAGCATTTCATCCATCCACTTCCCTTACACCCTCTTCTTTAGGGCACCCGTACTGACACCTTCTCTGGGCTGGGCCCAGGGAACATGGAGAGAAACCAGAGGGGTTCAGGAGAGACTATAAATCACAGGTAAAACAGTCTCACTGGGTTCCCCCATCAAGCAGCAGTGCTGGAAAGGGAAGGGCTGTGACGTCCCAATGGCCACCTGCTCAGCACCACGGCATGGCCCAGCCAGGCTGCCAGAGAGGACTCTGCAAAGAGATAAAAGCCTGGGAAAGAAGAGTGTACAAGGGAGGGAGGGGAGAAGGAAAAAAATAATAAAAAAGAGTTCTTTCGGTATTTGTTTTCAAAGCCACTGACGAAAACCAGATTTGAAGTTTGGGGGAAAAAAGGGATTTGGGCCTTTCAAATTCCACTCTCCACTAATTGACTGCAGTTTCCTTTGAAAGAGCCCCCAGCTCTTCTGAACAATCAGCAGCCCAGCTGGGACTCGACAACCAGAGGCTTCCAGGCCTCCCGGCTCCAGAGGGTCGCTCCGGCTGTGTGAGCTCTGGACAAACAGATGGACGGACGATGGGGCACTGGGACCCTCAAAATGAAGAGCTGGAGCCAGACCCTGTGTGAAGTGCTTTCCATGGAAAGAGGTGAGGCCAAGGCTCAGACCCAGGTGTCTGACCCCGGTGCCTGTCATTTCGCCATGTTTCTGCTGGCCTCTCAAGGTGCTTGTGGCTTTCAGAGGCAGTAGGGAACCACAGCAGGTTCAAGCACAAAACTCCAGGCGTGTGTCCCGCCGCTGTGTGGTCCACCATCCCTGTGGCTCTGGAAATCCTTATGGGGTTAGGTGCCCACTCTGTCACACATACTCTCCAGGGTCCGCCTCCCCACTCAGCCAGTGAAAGTGCTCACGTTCCCTGTTGTTCTTCTCCCAACAAAGTCAGAAATGCCTCCCAGTCAAGCCCCGTTAATCCTCCTGCCTCTTCCCTTGCCTGACCTCAGAGCATCTGGCCAACGGCTTCTCTCTGGGGCAGCTCAGAAACAAATATCCCTTCTCCCACTTTTCACTTAGAGACACCTAAACCCAAAGCCCCAAGAATCCCAGCAACCCAGCTCTATCTAGGGAGGTCCAGGGGCCTCACCTGAGGACAGCTCAGACCATTAACCCCTCCCCCCTCCTGTATGAGGCTCTTCTATCTCATGTCTCACACAGAGGTCCAAAGGGGCAGAGAGACTTGCCCAAAGACGCACGGTCAGCCCTAGAGTTAGGGCTGACCCTAACCCGAGTGTGAGCCCCACCCCCTTTTCCCTGGACCGGCCCATCCATCCGGACAAAAAGCCTTACTCACCTTCCTGAGCATTACCCAAAAGGGAACTATAAGCAGGAAAACCAGAAATGTCAGCTGTCCTTCCCCAGATGAAAAGGACCAGCATCCTTCAACAAAAGCTGGCTTCCTGGCTTTTGCACCATGCGGGTCCCTCAGCCCGGAGAGCTCCTCTGCTTGGAGAACTCCTACTCTAACAAGGTTTGCTCCAGTGTTCACCTCCTCCAGGGCATGCTGCTTGACCCCTCGGGCTCCTGTGCTGTCCTCTCTCGTGCCCTGCTTGGCACCGTGTAGAGCCACCAGCCCATCCACCGACTCCCACGGGCGAGCTGCTCCAGAGGAGGACGGCTTGCCTAGCACAGCGCCCCGCTGCCCGCAGTAGGAGCTCCGGAGTGTCTGCGGAGGGAGGAAGAGAGGGGGGAGCTAGAGGAGAGCCCAAGCGCTCTGGGAAAAGCTCTGGGTGCAGGACCTGACTCCATCACTTGCCAACCATGTGATCTTGGGGAACTCACCTCCCCTCTCTGGGCCTTGGGCTCCTCACCCGAAAAACTGGGTGATTCACTCAGCCCGATGCAGTTGTTACACAGATCGAATGAGACTGAGGGTACGGGGGCACTTTGTGAATGATGGAGCTTTAAGTGGGTAAGGACAGGGGAGGGGTGGGGACGGTAAGGGGGTGCCGGGGACAGGCAACCTCGCTGGTGGAGGGTGATCTCCCTCACGCATCTTTCTGACACATGGCCACCTCTCCTGGAGCTTCTCAGGAAGGAAGAGCCAGTCTGCCCCTCTGTGCTGGGAGCAAGTAGAGGAATCCATGATCACTGAGCATCGTCCTGGGCTATGAACCGCCACAGCAGCCCCTCCGCGCGTTGCCCCGCCCTGAGGAGTGCGTAGTGCCTCTTTCACAAGGTAGTCACGGATGCCAAGGGTGAGGGACTTGGCCCAGGTCTCACGCTCAGGGCAGCCCCACCCCAGAGCCTGTCCTTTCCATACCCCCCACCCTAGGCTGAGCCCAAAGCTCTCCTTCACAGAGTGTCCACCCCACCCTCAGGCGCTGCCAGGCGTCGGGCCTCACGGGCTGCTCCGGGGGCCAGCTGGCTAGGGCCAGGACCCCTCAGTGGTCTAGCAGGCCCAGAGCCCCTCGGGCCAGGCCACACCCACCCTGATGAATCCCCAGGCTGCACGCTGCCCTGTTTCTGTTCCCCATTACAAGTAAGGACCAGTGCCCATCGAAGTAGTTTATGAAGTCTGATGAACGAAGACTGTGACAGTAGGGGTGCTGTCAGGATAAACGTCAGCTGCTTGGCAATCCGGCATCAGGGGAGCCGCCTTGCTGTGATGGGGGGACGAGGGGCAGAGCCACTCGATTTAGATTATCCGGGACATTGCAGGCGGGAGGAGCCAGGGTCCTTTGCACAGACTCCCCAGCACACTGCTAGGGACTTTCCAGTTGCTGCATGACACACAAGGCCTTCCGCCATAGGGTCCTGCCAACCTTTCCAGCCTGCACCTCGGTAACACCCTGCTGGCACTGCTTACTGTGCCCCATGCTCACGGCGCCATTTCACACCTCCAGGCCTTTGCAAAGGTTAGTCTATGTGCTGATGAAGTCATAACCATCCTGCCATACCCAGCCCCAATGCCCCCTCCTCCAGGAAGCCTGCTGAGCATCCCCCCCACAGTAAAGCACTCCTTCCTCCTGCTATTAGGGTTTCTCTCCAGCCTCGCAGAGCTAAGCTCCACCTTTTCTCACGTTTCGGCATATGTCATTCCCTCCACCCTCCCCCTGCAGCTCTAAGTCCAACTCACTTTCTTGTCTCAGATTAGATGCCTTCTCCTCTGGGAAACTCTGCTTGATTTGTCACCAGGCTGCCTGGGATGCTGCTCCATCCCTCCCAGCTCCCTGCACTTGCCCCCGTACTGTAACTGTCAGTTTGCATGTTCATGTCCTATCCTAATCTAGAAATTCTCTGTCCCTGATGCCCAGCACAGGCCTGGCACACAGTTAAATTCTGTGTTGAAGAAGTATGTTTAATCACTATCAAACAGCCAAGGGGCAGGACAATCTGAGGCCCATAGACTGTGTCCGAGTCCTTTCTATCCCGTCTAAGACGGACCAGAAGACCCAGCTTCTAGTAGCTGAACAAATGAAACCACCAAGGCCCAAGGGCTGCCATGACCCAAGTGCAGAGGGCTTCATATGGAAGGAATCAAGGGGACTGAGGAATAAAGTATCTGTTGGAATAGACACTTTATTATCCAGGCCATAAACCTGATTTACACTCAGGTTTCTTCTTTCCAGAAGCTCTATAAAGCTTTACCTTTGCCCCAGCAAGCCTTGGGAACAAACTTTCCGAGCAACAGGAAACTGCCCATTATGACTGGGGGACGGGAAGGGGCTCCCAGATGCTCCTGCCCTCTGGACAACCCTATGGGTCAAAGTCACCTGAACAAGGCACAAGGGACGGGGCCTGGAGAGAGCCGTAGGCCGGAGGCCTGGAGACCCGGGTTTAGTACAGGCGCTGCTATGCACACGGTGCAGCTTTACAAGCGACTCCGCTGTCTGCCTCAGTCTCCCTCTCGGCACGGTGCCGTGGGAAACGAGTGGGGGCCGGATCCAGTGTTGATGTTCCAGGACATGGCACATCTCACCAGCTGTGACTTGGGGAAGTTCTGGAAGTTCCACCCCACTCTGTGCACCACTAGCATGGGGCAGCTCCGTGAGGATGGCGCCTGCCTCCGGGGCTCGTGTGAGCACTGAGGGGGTTCATACCGGAGCTGGGTGCCAACAAGCGCTTGGCACACAGTGGGCCCTCTCCACGCTGCTCCCGGGCCTTCTCCTACCACCCTCGGCCATTAGATGCTGACAAGTGGAAACAGGGTCCTTCTAAATCCATTGTCCAAATTCATCCCTCAGACAAGCTGGGAGGTGCATGGCACCTCCCCATTAGAGATGAGAGAAATGAGGCTTGGAGAGGGGCTTTATCTTGCCTGTAATTCAGCCAGCTGGGAACCTGGCCCTGGACTCCCAATGCTAAGCCCCGTGCTCTTTCCCCCACAGAGGATGTTCTAGGCCAACTTGTTTTGAAAAGAAGGGGCAAAGTGGAGGGGGGCAGGGGGATCCATCTTAGGGTCAACTCACATACACTAGAAGATGTGTCTAAAAGACAGCACTTAGGGTCAGCAGTCTTGCCTCTGTTTCTTTCTGTTTACCTCATCCCCACTCACTAGCTCCCACTGTGGTCAGTAGCCTGGACCCCTTCCCCGCAGAGCGCTGGGGCCCCTCCGTCACTCCACCAGGCCTCTGTTTGGATGCCACTGCCTCAGAGAATCCCCCCTCACCCAGCTAAAATAGCAGCCCCACCCCGCCAGCCTCTAGCCTCTCACCCTTTCTTTCTTTAAATCACCATATATCATACTACCAGACACAATGTCAATTTTTTCATTAAACAAATATTAACTGAGCACCTATTATGTACCAGAAGCTGTTGTAGACATTAGGGAAATGACCGTGAACAAAACAGAAGAAAGTCCCTGATCCTGGAGTTTACATACCAGAAGGAAGATAAATGACAAGTAATAAACATGATATATATATATATATATATCTCATATATATACACATACACACACAATATATATATGTTAGAATGTAGAAAGTTATTTGAGAAAACATGGAGCAGCGGGATGGGATCAGGTATGCCAGGGTCAGGCAGGAGGCAGCATTTTTAATTAGGGTATTGAGGTGGGCACCATAGAGACAGGGGAGTTAGCCCAGTAGACAGCAGAGGAAGGGCATTCAGGCAGAGGGAAGAGACAATTCAAGGGCCCTGAGGAGGAAGTAAGAAGGAGGGAAATACACGATGCTGTGGTCATGGGGCGCCTGGGTGGGGCAGTCGTTAAGCGTCTGCCTTCGGCTCAGGGCGTGATCCCAGGACCCTGGGGTCAAGCCCCGCGTCGGGCTCCCTGCTCTGCTGTGAGCCTGCTTCTTCCTCTCCCACTCCCCCGGCTTGTGGTCCCTCTCTCACTGGCTGTCTCTCTGTCAAATAAATACATACAACCTTTAAAAAAAAAATCAAAAAACGATGCTGTGGTCAGAGGGACCCCAGGTCACTGTACGCCACTGTGAGGACCCAGGTTCTCGCTCCAGGTGAAATGGGTATCATTTCACAACAGCAAGTATTAATGGCAAAGAAGTGACAGGTTTGACTCCCAGTAAAAAGGATCACTTGGGCCGCTGTGTTAAGAGCAGACTGTCGCAACTGGTAGTTGGCTTATTGTCTGTTTCCTCCACAAAACTGTGAGACCCGTGAGGGCAGCACTTGATCTGACTTGATCCACATTATCTCCTCAGTGCCTAGAACAAGGTTTGGCACATACTCACTCAGTAAATGTCTGAGATGACTGAGTAAACAAACAATCACGTACTCCAGCTATATTGGCCTCTTGGCTAGTTCTCACACATGCCAAACATACTCTGGCCCCAGGGCCTTTGCACTTACTGTGTGTTCTGCCCAGAATGCTCTTCCCCCAGACATCTTCACTGTTCATTTCCATACTTCAGATCTTTACTCAAACATCACATGAACTCCGAGGCCTTTCCTAGACATGCTATTTAAGAGGGGTATGCCAGATATCCCTCTCCAACATGTCCTACCCTCTCTTCCTGCTCACTTTTTCATCTGTTGCACTGTTACCAAATGACATACTCTATAGTTTCCTTTCTTACTGTCTGTCTCCATCTACTTTCCTCTTTTATTCACTGATTAAATCCCAGTGTCTAAGACAGTTGCTGACACATACCAGGATCCCAGTAAATGTCTGCTGAATGACCGAGTCACTCTTTCTGCTGCTGTTGTCCCACCCCAGTGAGCAGTATGGCAATGGGGGTAGCTCTGGACCCCCTGCCAAACAGCAAGACCCCCTGCAACCACAGCCTCGGATACCGAGGTTAGAGCAGAAGGAAGGGCCTCACCACCCACGCTAGGCCGTTTCATGGCGAGTTATCTCATACTAACCACACAAACCATTACCTTTCCATTTCACTCAAGAGGAAAACCTGAAGCTCAGAGAAGCTTAAGTAACTTTCCCAAGATCAGAGAATTGAGGAGGCAGCAGCACTGGGATTGGAACCCAAATCTATTTGGCTCCTTCTAGTTTTTTTTAATCAAAGCCTACCGACCTGCCAGGCCAGGCCCGACCCTGTGCTTGCTCCTGGGGAATGCAGTAGTGAAGAAGGAGCTGGAGGCTGAGGTGAGAAGGAGCGTTTCATGGAAGGCACAGCACATGCAAAGGCCTGGAGGTGAGTGGTGTGGTCTGGACAGAGGGCTGTAAGGAAGCCGAAATGGGTGGCAGGAGCAGGTCATGGAAGGCCTTCTTCGTAAGATGCCTTGGGAAGTTGGCACCACGGGATGAGTCCAGAAATGTGAGTCGATGCCATTTTACATCTTCGATAGGCAAAAACTAGTGAATCTGACGGTACCAGGTGTAGGAGAAGCTGTGGGTACAGCATCTTTCCTGCCCTGCTCATGGGGTGCACGCTGGTCCATTACTCTGGAAACCAGCTGAGCATTATCTTGTAAAGATGACTTCACATGCCCTTCAGCCCAGGGGTTCTACGCCTCGGTGAGACTTAAGAACAGTGGTTATCAAGGTGGCATCTGAAGACCACGAAATCAGCGAACACTACAATCAGGATTTGTTTTCCTCAGAGAGCCGGTTGTTACACATTTACTAGCACACTCCTGGATAGAACCCGTGCAAGCAAAAGGTCCTTGGGCGTCCTCAATAATTCTTATGAGTATAAAGGGATCCGCAGACCAAAAAGTTTAAGAACTACCACCTTAGAGAACCCTTTGCATATGTGAACCAGAAAACATGTACAGAGTCCATGTAGCAGCCCCATTCGTAACAGCGAAAAGAAAAACAAACAAACAAACCCGGAAAGCATCCAAATATCCACCAACTGGAGAGGATAACAATAACCGTGCTCTAGTCAAACGACGCAATGTTACACAGCAGTGGAAATAAACGAACTCAAGGCACCTGCAATGACCAGTGACACAATGCTGAAGTTAAAACTGAGTTCCAGGCACGCCTGGGCGGCTCAGTCGGTTAAGCATCTGCCTTCGGCTCAGGTCATGATCCCAGGGTCCTGGGACCGAATCCCGCATCTGGCTCCTTGCTCCGCAGGGAGCCTGCTTCTCCCTCTGCTTGCAGCTCCCTCTGCTTGTGCGCACTCTGTCTCTCAAATAAAATCTTTTTAAAAAAGGTGAGTCCTAGAATTCACTAAATTAACACAACAAAACAATATATTGTTTAGGTACACACACACACACACACCTTTTTTTGATAAAAACTATTTTAAAGAAATAGAATGGCGAAGAAGACACCCAGATGGCCAAGAGACACATGGAAAGATGTTCATCATCGCTCAGCATCAGGAAAATGCAAATCAGAACTACAACGAGATACCACCTCACACCTGTCAGAATGGCTAAAATCAAAAACACAAGAAACAACAGGTGTTGGCGAGGATGTGGAGAAAGGGGAAGCCTCCTGCACTGTTGGTGGGAATGCAAGCTGGTGCCGCCTCTGTGGAAAACAGTACGGACGTTCCTCAGGAAGTTAGAAATAGAGCTACCCTAGGATCTAGCAATTGCACTACTGGGTATTTATGCAAAGAATACAGGAACACGAATTCAAAGGGACACATGCACCCTGACTGTAGCATTATTTACAAGAGCCAAGATATGGAAGCAGCCCAAATGTCCATCGATTGATGATGGATAAAGAAGTGTGAGATACACACACACACACACACACACAGGAATATTCAGCCGTAAGAATGAAATCTTGCCATTTGCAACAACATGGTTGGAGCTAGAGAGCATAATGCTTATTAGAGAAATAAGTCAGAGAAAGACAAGTACCATATGATTTCACTCATATGTGGAATTTAAGAAACAAAACAACCAAAGGGAAAAAAAAAGAGAGAGAGAGAGGCAAACCAAGAAACAGACTCTTAACTCTAGAGAACAAACTGATGGTTATCAGAGGGGAAGTGAGTGGGGGGATGGGTTAAACAGGTGGTGGGGATCAAGGAGTGCACTTGTGATAAGCACTGGGTCTTGTATTTAAGTGCTGAATCACTATATTGTACACCCGAAACTAATATTACACTGGATGTTAAATGGAATCAAAAACTTAAAAAATAAATATTTAAAAAAAAAAAAGAAATAGAATGACAAAATTATCCCCAGGCAGAGATGAAAGAAAGTATATTAGGATTTAAAGAAAGAAAGTGGTTATTATTCACTGAAGACAATCAGAAATCAAAAAAAATCTAGAAAAAACGATTACCACTAATAATTTGACAAGATATGCACACAAGGTGAATACTCAAAAATCAAGTGCATGTCTATCTGCAATAAAGAGAACAGGACGTTTTTAAGGTATTTATGACAATATCAACAAACACCAAACACACAGGGATAAACCTAACAGAAGATGTGCAAGGCTTCCACATAGAAAATTACAGGACATTATAAGAGAAATTAAAGAAGATTTAAATGAATTGAGACGTATACATATTCATGGGCTGAAAAATTCCTCACATGAATTTGGAAATTTGAAATTTGTCTTCTCAGATTTACCCAGAGATTTGAAAGCAATCCGACTGAAAATCCCAGCAGGCTCTTTCTGTGTGAGGAAATTACCAAGCTAATTCTAAAATGTATGTTAAAATGCAAACAGCCAACAGCGGCCAGGGTAATCCTGAAGAACAGAGGGGCAGAGCCTCCCCCGCTCCATAGCAAGCCTGAGTGTACGATGGCAGATTGGGAAACTGGCACAAAGATAAAGAAATAAACCAACGGAACAGAGTAGAGAATTCAGAAATGGACCCACTTGCTTCACTGATTTATGGCAAGGGAGCGTGGAGAAAGGACAGTGTGTTCAATGGAAGCCGGTGGCTCAATGAGATTTCTATATGACAAAAATGAAACCTGACCCCTACCACACGCCATACGCAAAAATCAAATCCAGATGGATTCGAGAGCTGAATAGGAGGTCTACAATGACCAAGCTCCGAGAAGAAAATACAGGAGACTATTTTCACTGTTTGAGGTAGGCAGCGATTTCTTGACTAGGACATAAGATGCACTAACCATAAAAATAAAGTTTAACAAAGCAGACGATTTTAAAAATTAAGAGCTTCTACTTATCAAAAGTCACCATAAAGAGAGGAAAAGGACAATCCAAGGTGGGTGCGGCACCCCTAACAGGGAGCTTAGATCTAGGATAAAGATCTTCTATGCATCAAAAGGCCAATAATTCCCCCCAAAAAAATTTTGCAGAAGGACTTGAGTAGACATGTCCCAAAAGAGAATATTCAAATGGTCAAAAAAACCTGTGCAACGGTGCTCAGCATAACTGGTCAACAGGAAAATGCAAACCGAAACCACAGTAAGATACCACCACAGCTACCATCAGAAAAACTAAAATCTTTTTTTTTAAGATTTTATTTATTTATTATTTGACAGAGAGAGACAGCAAGAGAGAGAGAGAGAGAGAGAGAGAGAGAGCACAAGCAGGGGGAGCAGCAGAGGGAGAGGGAGAAGCAGGCTCCCCGCTGAGCAGGCAGCCCGACATGGGGCTCGATCCCAGGACCCTGGGATCATGACCTAAGCCGAAGGCAGACACTGAACAACTGAGCCACCCAGGTGCCCCAGGAAGGCTAAAATCTTAAAAACAAGCGGCACCAAGTGTTGGGAGGCTGCTGAGCAGCGGGACTTCTGGTATCCTGTCGGTGAGCGTTTTAAAAGAGGGGAGTCACTTTGGAAAACTGCATGGCATTACACACGAAAAATGAACGGACCTGTTCCTTCGGATACACCCAGCGTAAGTGCAAATATATGTTCCTCCTAAGACACACACATCTGAATTCAGAGTAACATTTCTCCTAATGGTCAAAAACAGGAAATAGCCCAAATGGCCACCAGCAGTGGGAATGATCAATAAACCTGTAAGTCTACATACCAGTTGAAATGAAAACAACAACAACAACAAAAGACCACAGCTACACAAGAAATTGACCAGATTTCAGAAACGTGATGGCGAGTGAAAGAAGCTAGATACAGGCAGGTTATAGTGTCTGACCCTAGCTATCTAAAGTCCAAACCCAGCAAACCAGCGTGTGCTGGAGGGCAGGCTGGCAGGTCCCCCAGCGCAGGAGGCAGGGAGTAGAGTCTGGCAGGAAGCAGGAGTAGAGCTTTCAGGGGTGAAGGCAATATTCTGTTTCTTGACCTGAGTATTGATTTCACAGTGATGTTCCCACTCTGATACTCACCAAACTGCACACTTAGGATTTATGTACTTTTCTAGACACAAGATTTACTTCAATAAAAAGTGTCATTAAAATAGAACGACAGGAATGAAATTCAGCGAGGTGATAACCCCCAGACTTCAGGAAGCCCAGAGACCAGAGCGGGGGGAAACACTCAGGTAAGCGTATTTTCTTGTTCATTAGTGTTTAAATGGGAAGGGGGGAGAGGAGAGGGGGACAGAGAGAGGTGAGCCCATTAACGGGGTCCCAAAGAAGCCACGGACACAAAGAACGGGGCCTGATCCAATTCTAAGCACTTAAGATTAAAAACATAAATACACAAAAACATAAAAAGGACCCACACTCCAGGAAGAAATCATGGGAACCAGGCCACCACCTACCTACCTCATGGGGTCATGAGATAAGTTAAGGGGTATAGTGTCCTGTCAAAGGCAGAATAAAATAAATAGGACTTTCTTGATTTGTATTCAGCATCTAGAACAGGGCAGATCTCTGATAAATAAGTCCTGGGGGTAGAAGGTACAGCATGGTGACTACAGTGAACAATACTGCGTTGCGTACATGCCAGTTGCTAAGCCAGTAGATCTGAAAAATTCTCACCACAAGGAAAAAAAAAAGTAACCACATGAAATGATGGCTGTTAACTAAATTGATCACGGTGATCGTTTTACAATGAATACATATATCAAATCAAAACCTGGTACACCTTAAGACACTGTCATGTCAATCACATCTCAATAACGGGAAAGAAGAGACAGAGGGACAATTGAATAGGTAAAGTAGGACTTGCCCCCCTGCCAAGGCTCATCTCACCCCGTCCACCCACCAGCATCCTCTCCCGGGGCTTCACATTTCTTTTTGGCGGGCGCTGGCCTAATTAACGCAGCCTTTATTAAAACCCCTCACTACCCTCTCTCCAGCAATGCACTCTGGCCCAGGGAGCCCTGGTCATTGGGCCAAAGAAGTTAACAATTTCCTTTCAGCCCTATGGCGTTTCTCAAATGTTAGTCCATTTTTTCACAGCCTAAAAGAGCCAGAGTCTTTTTAACAGTCCGGTCCTGGGCTGGATCTGTCACCACGACAGTAAAAAATAAAAATTAAAAAAAAAAGTTTAAGTGCATCGTGTGCTTATAATAAATAGTTTGCACAAAATTATTCATTCCACATATGGGCAGAGCGATGCCTTTAATGTGCACATTGTTTGTGGAGAGCCCGTAACCGAGGCTGTTACCAGGCAGAATGTGGAAGTCGTTTTCTACTATTAAATAAGAGAAACAAGGTTCTCATTTTAAAATTAATTCAGTGAAAACTATTAAGCAGTTGGCCGTGAATGCCTCAGTATTTTTTCCAAACTGATACTAATAAGGGCTCCCACTCCCAGTCCTGCCTAAACAAAAACATAGAATCAACCACAGAATTTCCAAGAACATTTTCCCAGTGTTGTTCTGAGACACGTAACCAGGAGGAGTGTGCAGGTCCAACCCGCACGGAGACCCAAGTCCCTGCGATGCTGTCTTTGGGTGGGTTTGGGTGGGGCGGCTGCCTTCCGGTGCCACAGGGCTGGCGTACAGACTGCGGCTCTCCCTTTGTCCTACCGTCGGCTGACGGGGGGGGGGGGGCTCCACTCAAGTATTGAAGGGCGGGAGGGACTTGGGGTGCAGGACACAAATTCAAGTCCCCAAGCCGCTCAGGACACACACGGTCAGCAAGTGCTGTTGGGGGGGGTCCCATTGTGGGGCAGCCGGTGAAGGGCAAAGACTGCAGGACCGGGAGGCAGACAGACGTGGATTCAAACCTCAGACACGCCACTTCCTAGCTGGACGTTTCAGCGTCCTCATCTATAATGTCGGGCTGTTCTCTGAACTCCAAGCGTCCTCAGACACAGAGAATCCAGCACATGCGTGGCATGCAGCAGGTGGTCATCTGATGCCAGGCCCCTTTCTCCCGGTCTGTGCCAGCTCTGTGTGCAGGATGCAGAGACAAGCCGGCCACCCCTTCCAGTGGAAAACAGCTCATTAGAGCAGGAGGCACAGCGTGCCGCGGGAGCTCAGGGACGGAGGAGGCTGTGATCTGAGGCCGGGTGGGGAGTCTCATCTGTGCCATTCCTGAAGGGGAATCCTCAGCTGCTGGCCACTCAGGCCAGTGCCGAGCAGGAGAGGGGGTGGCAGGGACAGGTAAGGAATCCAGACCGGGATGACACAGCCAAGGACTCTCTGGAAGCCCCAGACCATGTCCCCCAGGTCCTGTGGCCGTCAGCCCTCTGAGGGCAAGGATAGTTAGTATCTGACTCATTTCTGAGTCCTCGGTGTCCAGTCTGGGTGGGAACAGACCCAAACTCAGTGAAGCTGACTGACAAGCAAATGAGTCCTCAACCACATCTTCCAGATGTTTCCTATGGTTTAGGAGGAAGGTCATCTTGGATGGAAGCCTGGATCTCTGTGTAACACAGCCTCCTGGGTCACCTCTCTTAAAAATGAGGTCCACAGTGTCACAGAGGGTGATGCAAGGACAGCCTAAAGCCACCAAAAAGGAGGAGGTGGTGTCCCCAAGCTTCCACTCCTGCATGCACAGCGTTGCCCGCAGGATCAAGCGGCATTACAAGGGAACGAGAAGTGCTGGACACATGTGAAGCTCACCATTCCTCTCTCTCTCTCTGCTGTCTTTGTCTCTCAGCAGATTCGGACTGCACACCTGCCGTGGGTCAGGCTCTGCGCCCTGCAGGGATGAGCCCAGGCTAGAGGTCAGCCTGGAGGTGAGTGTGCAGGGCCCGAGCATCAGCAAGGCTGGAAGAGGCAGAGGGGAAAGAAAGGTGCAGTTCGAATGGAAGCTTAATAAATGTTGGACTGGCAGGTGGAAGAATGGATATACAGATGGGGACAAAGGAATGATCAACAGAGCGGGCAAGACTCAAACCTCCAGGTCTCGGTTCTTCTTTCTCCCACAGAGGCGGTTTGCTGTGCCCTGCCCTTAAACACCGAGACCCAGACCCAGACCCTTGCCATGACCTGGATGGAGAGGTCTGTGAATAGCACTCTGACTTCCCACTGTGTCTGCTCTGCCTTCCCAGAAGGCGTTGTTCCGTCTTTTGGCCTCTTCCTCCAGGTCTCTGAATTTCTCTGTCCCATTCTCCCATCCTGGTTTTCTTAGTAGATGGGTCTCCTTCTCTGTCTGTCTTGGTGTCTTTGCCTCTCTCTTTGACCTCTCTTCTTTCTTCCCTCTCCTTGCCCTCGCCCCATTACCAGGCCATCTTCCCAACTCTCCTGTGAAAACCTAGGTTCCAGCAGCACAGGCGTGCCTGCAAGGGGTCGGAAGCAGGGAGACAGGATCAGGGTGAGGCTGACATCTGCTGGAAGGGGGAGCCCAGCTGTGAGCCCTGCCATGCCCCACCCACCTGGTACCCCACATGTCCTCCTGCCCCTGGCTCTCCCTTGGCCGAGCCCTTCTGGCTGCCAGCAGTGGCAAGGAAGAAGGAGGGCACACAAGGGAGGTCTCCACCTGGACCAGACGCCGATGAACAGGTGCCAAGAGACCCCTGGGCTTAGTTTTCACCAAGGGTCTCCCGGCCAAAGTACTACCAGCCCTGCCACAGGACGGAAGCAAGAGGATCTCTCTGGGAGGGTAGCAAATTCCAACTGGCTTGGGGCTGAGATCAAGACAAGCAAGGCACCTCAGCCCAACAGCAGTGTGGGTCACCTATACACTCAGGCCGAGCACTTCACAATTCCAAGGTCCCGACACCCCATCCATCCATTCCACAGATACTTAGCGAGCACTGCTCTGGGCCAGGCATGGTTCTAGCTTCTGAACCTGGATGGAGTGGGAACAAGATGGATCCTTCTGGTGGGGGAAACGGACAACGTACGTCAACAGAACACGGAGGACAGTGCTCACAGGGCTTCCATCCCTGCAACGGGATATGGAGGCCAAAGGAGCCTCAGCCTGGTTTTGACCACGTGAAATCGGGCCCACTGCCCAGACGTCCATGTGGAGATGCAGGGAAGGCGGCTTCATGTACAAATCCGAGCTCTAGGGGAAGGTCTGGGCTGGGCACATACACGTGAGGGTCAATAAATGCATGTTCCTCAAAGCCACAGCCTATCCGCGATCAGATCAGAGAGAGGGAGAAAGCTCCGTGAGAGAAGGGGGACAGGGAAAAGGGCTGGAAGGAGCAGAGGGCCAAGAGATCTGGGGAGCGCGGACCTGGGGAGGAGGCCTGCGAGCCTGGGCTAACGCTGCTGCTGGGCACCGGGACGGGCCAAGAGATGATGGTGGCCTGGGTAACACAGAGGCCACGGGGACCCCTCAGGGAGCTGCGTCAGTGCAGCTGTGGGCGTGGGAGCTGAGTGTGTGCTCGGAAGAGAACAGAAGAGAAAGGGGACAAAAAAACACGGCCGGCTCTTTCAAGGGGCTTTGCTCTGAAGGGAAGGAAAGAATCGGCGGGAGCTGAAGGGGGTAGTGGGTCGAGAGGTTTGTTTTGTTTTGTACTATGGGAGCAAGAACAGCTTGCTGCTGTGCGGATGGGAATGACTCAGCAGAAAGACTGCTGCCCAGGAGCCGAAGCCAGGCCGCTGGGGCCTCGTCCTTGAGCAGGTGAGCGGTGTCTAGGGCTTGTGCCTCTGGGCCCACGCACGGCCGCTGCCAGGCAGGGGCGCCTGTCATTTTCCAGATGAGGGCCCTGAGGCTACGTCTCCAGAACAGTCACCCAGGAGTTCCCTTCCTCACCTGCCCCCTCCTCCCAGGCCCCCCAAGGTGGGGCAGGAGTCTGCATTCATTCGTTCATGCATTCGTGTTTTAGAGGTGCGGGGGGACAGAGGAAGAGGGAGAGAGAGAACCTGAGGCAGGCTCCATGCCCAGCACGGAGCCCAACATGGGGCTCAATCCCACCACTCTGACATCACGAGCTAAGCCCAAATCAAGAGTCAGACACTTAACCAACTGAGCCACCCAGGCGCCTGCTTTCTCTCTCTCTCTCTCTCTGACTCTCTTCATTCATTCATTCACTCACTTAAGGAGTCTGCACTCGGCCTGCTCCTTACGTGTTTCTCAGGCACACCAGAGTTGGGCAGTCCCTGCTGTACACCAGGAGCCTCCAGACATTTTTGACCTCATATCCCCATCAGGAGAAAATGTATTCATTTATAAATCACAGACACAAACTATTACTCTGCCACATGCTGGGTATGTGGTCTTGGCTGAGCTGCCCAGGCAATAACCTCTCTTGCCTCAGTTTCCCCATCCATAAAATGGGAGATAATAAGAGAACCTGTCTCATACAGTTGCTGTGAAGCCCATGACGTCGTAGAGCATGGGTTAAACACACACGCGGGGCTCAGAACAGTGCCTGACACACAGGACCGCCATCACCTTCACTGTTACTTCATCAAAAATGAGAGGTGTCATACATGTCAACCACATTCTGTATTTCCCCCCACTCATCGATGGTCTTGGTCCACAGAACGAGGTCCTCCAGGACAGGGACCACGTGTTTCTTATTCATCCTTTCATTTCCGATGCCCAGCAGAGGGCCTGGCATGAAGCAGGTGGGCACCAAACTGTTGCTGGAATAAAGAACCACCATTTGCTGAGGCCCAACTGTGAGCCGCCTGTCACTTAATCCTTGCAACAAGCCCTGAGATGGGGATCAATATTTGATTTTTCAATGGGAGACACGGAGGCTCTGAGGGGTAAAGTGATTTGTTCAAGGTCGTAGAGCAAATTACAGCAGACTGGGGTCCACACTGGGGCATTTGCATCCCTAGTCCCATGGCTAGTGACCTCTCCCCATCCCCAGAGGCGCAGCCAGAATATTCTGCCAGGGCCTGGCTGCTTGTGGGGCAGGGACTGGCCCTTAGCCGGACTGTTCATCTTGCCCCCAGCAGACGAGGAAGGATTAGCTGGGCAAACACACACACACACACCCTCACAATTAGCAGAGGCACAGAGGAAAACAGAGCTGGGTGTAGGCAGGAAAGGCAGGAGGGGCAGAGACCCCAACCTGGCGGCCCCCCCCACCCCAGCCCCCCCAGCTGAGCCTGGCCCGAGCCAGAGAAGCATCACTGCCACTTGGGAATCTGCACCTTCCCTTCACCTCACGCCTCCCTGCAGGCCAAGCTGCAGATCGGCTGGTGAGGCTGCATTAACGGATTTCTGAAATGTCACCAAGAACAAAGCTCCCCTTTCTGCCAGCCCCTAGTATTTACAAGCAAGCACAAATCTGTGAGAAAATTCAATTGAACGCAGATGGCAGGAAATTCCTCTAAAATGACAGTGGCCAAATTCAAACCACAAGACATGAAAATAACCCAACATACTAGACATGAAGAACACATCTTATAGACTTCTCCTCGTGCGATTTGCAATCTGTGATTGATTACCAGGAAGACAGACTGCAGATTTATTGGACTTCTGTAGAACACGGATTCCATTTGCAACAATTAAACCTTCCGTGGTTGAGAAAGGGCTTGGAGGGGCTAGAGGGAGATGGGGAAGTTAAGGAATGTGATGTGAGGCTGATAAAGGCTGGTGTTAGCACCCGGAGAGCTGGGTGTCTGCCTGGCTCAGGTACGGGCTGGCAGGAGATGGTCCGGGCGTGCTGGGGCACCTGAAACCCTCCACTGGGCTGGAGGGCCAGTCTGTGGCAAAGGCTGGGGGCAGAGGCATGCTGAAAGGGTTCTGAAGGGACAGGTATATGCAAATCTGCTGACCCCCCTGGGTAAGACCAGAGCAGTGGAGGGACCCTCATGGCAGTGGTCCTGGGGGTGCTAAGGGAGAAAGAGGATAACACGGTCAGTGAGCCGAGGGACAGTGACACTGCCCCTCCCCACGCCTTGAACAAAGCAGACATCACTAATAGATCACAACATCTCTTTTCTGCTAAGCTCAGAATCCCTCTCAATACAATTCTCCAGGCAGTACTAGCAAGTGCTCAAAGCTGGGCTCATGCACTGGGTGGCCTTGTGGTGTGTGTTGGGGGCTGGAGCGCCAGCGGTGCACTCTGGCACTGAGGGAAGCAGGTGCATGTTAAACTCGTCATGATCTCGAGGTATGCTCATAAGCTGGAGGCTCATGCGTGTGTTACAGGACAGCGGGTGAGGTGTGTGCTAACGGAAGAGATTCAAATCTGTGCTACAGAGTTAAGCTTCTCTACCAAGTGGCTGAGACCCAGCAGCTATATGATTCCACCTCCCAGTCCTCAGGGGGGCTTAGGTCTCTCTAAGGGAGATGGTGGGGGGTTGCATGTGGGCTGACAGTCCTCCCATTAGGAGGTGGCTGTGTGTCCCCTCTGAATCTGAGCTGGCCTGTGACTGCCTTGACAAGCAGAGTGTGAGGAAGTGATGCCGTGCCTGATCATGAGCCTGCCTAAGGACTGGCCCCTTTCCTCTTGGGTCTCCTGGAGCCCTGAGACACCATATAAGAAGTCGACTCCGTGACCAGAGATAGGCCCAGCTAAGCCTAGTCTTGCAGCCATCCTCACTCATGTGCCAGGATACAATCAATCCGTCCTGGACTCTCTAATCAGACCTGCGGCCAACTGAATACCACCAAAGTGACCCCAGCTGATGTCGTGTGGAACAAAAGGATCGCCCAGAAGAGCTCTGCCCCAAATTCCTAACCCACAAAATTCCAAGACACAGTGAAATGTTTGGTGATTTGAGCCACTGAGTTTAGGGTAGCTGTTATGTAGGTCCTCCATCCTTGCCCCCTTCCTCTCCATCCTCCCTGTTCCCTCATTTTTAGCCTCATCACCTCAGCCTGGAGGACCGCCCTGGCCTGGGGTCCCAGCATCCCAGCAGGTCCCTGACCAGCCAGACTCTCCCTGTCTTCTGGTCACCTTGTTAAACTGAGACTCTGACCACGGCCAATCTCAAAGCCCCGTGCGGTCTTGACCACGTCTCCAGCCACACTGCCCACCACTCCCTTCCCTGACCCCATGGCTCAGCATTCCCCAGATGGAGTAATCTCGAGAAGCCCCATGGTGCTGTGCGTGCTCTTGCCTTTGCCTAATGCCCCTGGCAAACTCCTACTCATCCTTCAGTGCCCAGCCCAAGTCCAGGGCATTTGTTGGCTCCTTCCACTGGGCCATTTTAGCCTTCACCATCCCACACTGTCATGATATGTGATGCGAAGCAGCAGCTGGAGAAGAGCATAAAAGTTCTTGGGCTTCCATCTGCCCAGTGCTAACGTGGTATCAGGCACAGAGTCCAGCAGAGTTTTATTGAATGAATTAAGAAAACAGCAAATCCATGATGCAGGAAGGCCAGTGCAGGTCCTGGCTCCAGGCTGTCAATAGGGAAGGAAAATGTGAAAAGCTGAATTCCAACCAAGAGTTCTGACGAGCAACATAGCAGTGACCACTGGCTCAAGGCCAGAGAAAGGGGAAGCGACCAGGGCATGCACGGGTAGTCAGGGAGGACTTCCTAGAGGAGGAGGAAAAGGACTATACTGGTGTTCGACTCTCTTCCTTCAGGAGCTCTCCCAGAGTGTGCCCTGGGCCCAGGCTCCCCCTCCTACTCCCACTAGCTGCTCTCACCTGACTGCATCCCAGGTGCCGCTCACGTGTCCCACTCCCCACTCCCTGCTGCATCCACAGTGCCCAGCCAGGGGCCTCCAAGACAAGCTGACCTCTCCCATGGTTGTCTCCCCTGCCTCTGAGAGGCCCCACCCAGAGCATACACACAGAGGCTGTTGTCGAAATGAATGAGGGGGAGGTTAGGGAGGCACGGTGGGCAGGATGAAGCTCGGAGAGGCCTGAAGAATCACTGTGGGGCACGCAGTTGCACCACTGTCCTGGCTGTGGGACCCTGCAGCTGCCCCTCGGTGAACGGCGGTCATGGCAGGGTGAGAGCCATAGGTTTCTGGCATGACGCGTGTGTCCTGATGGACGGTAAGCAGGAATCTGGGCATTAGGGAGTTGCTGGGGAATGACCCCAGGCCCTGAAGCTCTTTTGGTGCTCTGACACTGGGGAAGGCCTCTGGAAGGGCACAGGAAAGGGAAAGAAGCATTTCCAAAGCAGCAGCCAAGGGCCAGGCGCCAGGCGTGGCTGCCAGAGTCACGGAGGGAGCCCTGGAGCAGGGGAGCCAGGAGAACAGGCGACAGAGAAACGCAGGCCCTCAGGGAGTTTGGCTCCTTGCAGAGGAGAGCTGTCCAGCACATAGATGGGCTGTCCAGACAGGTAGTGAGCTGCCCATCACGAGGTGATCAGTAACAGGGTAACTGCTTAGAACACAGAACGTCAGGGCAAGAGGGTCTTTTCAAGCTTCTTCACTGTATTCACAGGGGAACTGAGGCCCAGAGGAGCAAGAGAGCTTGCTCAAGGTTACATCGTTGATGTAGAGAGCAAGACTTTTACCCTGGTCCACCCTGTCAAGACAACACCCTACACGGGCCCAACTCAGCTGACCCAGAGCCAGGGGTGTCTCTGAGGGATCCTACAGGCCAACTCCACCCCAGACATTTCCCAGCCCCTCCCCCTGATGCTGAATCCTAACCCCAAGGCCCTGCAGCCCCAGGAAGGTTGTGCCACCCTGGGAAAGCTGTTCAGCTACTTTGAGCCTCAGTTTGCCCATCTGTAAAATGTAAGTAATAGGTCCCACCTCAAAGGGTTTAGGTGGGGATTAACGAGATTAAAGATGAAAAGCCCTCAGAACAGGCCCGTGTGTTGCAAGGGCTTGGTAAGTGTCAGTTGTTGACTTTTTTTGACCATTTATTTGAGGCACTGAAACAGAAAGGGACCCAGCTGTGCTGCCTTCTGGCTGGGTGGCCTTGGGAAGGCCTCTTTTGTTCCCTGAGTCCCTTTGTCTCTAAAGGGAGCTATTTAGCTCAATGACTGCAAAGGTCCTGGGCAGCTCAAATGTCCTTCCCACCTACTTTTGGTTTTCTCAGGCATTGCTGGTGTTGGGGAGCCATCTCATTAGCATACAGGAAGCCTTGCCCCTTTTCCAGACACTTCTGGTCGGGGAGCATCTCAGGGGCACTAGGGCCTTCCTTAGGAGGCCAGGGACCCACTGCCTCTCCCATCTTCCAGGTCTCTGGCAAGGTCTTTCTTAGCTTACTTCACCCCACCCCACACCTGTCTCTCCTGACCATCCTCCCTTCTCAGCAAGGGAGGGGACGCTTTCTCATGGCTGGGGTAAGGAAAACTAACATTTATTCAGCACCTACTATGCGCCATGTAGGGCACCGCCCTCCACCTATGTAATGTCACCTAATTGTCACAGCAATTCAGGGAGGGACAGCATACACTAAAAGAGGGGAAGTGATTGGCCCCTGGTCACACAGGGACATGACAGAAGAGACACCAGGGCTCAAGCACAGGCTCCATCCTCAGGTGCCTTCCAGGGACCCGAGGCAGAGGAAGGGTGGAAGAGGGAGAGCACCTGGACCAATCTCCCTGAATCTGCCAGCCAGCCTGGGGTGGGGGAAGGGGAGAGTCTGGGCTGGCCTGGAGTGGGCCAGGGGAGGGGGAAAGCAGCCCCAGGGGACCCCTAAGCCCAGGCCAGCCGAGACATTCATCCCTCTCATCTTCTCATCTGGCTGGACAGAGGAGGTGGGAGCGCTCTGCCTGCTCAGGTTTATAGGATTGTGTCCCCCCAGGGTTCCGTGGGGAGGGATGACTACAAAGACAGCAGTGGGTCACTGCAAATCAAAGCACATCCACCAGTGAGTGGCTCTCCTGGTGAGCCAGCATGGACCACGGTCGACAGCCATGGCAGGATTCACTGGGGAGGTGGCCGGGTGGGGTAGAATGTGTGTTGGCAGACCCACATTTCAATGGTGGCTGTATGACTGAGGGGCCTTGGGCAGTGTCCACCCACAGGGCTGTAGGACTGAACAAGGAGATACACATGTGTGTACATTTCAGGGCTGCCCAGCTCCTGGGACACAGTCGGGAAAGGAGCAAAGTGGGAAACGTGACACTTCTTGGAATCAGGAATAAGGCGGGAAGACAAGAAAGCAAATGCTTGCTAAAAGAGAGATGCAGGAGCCCAGAGAAGGCCCCTTACCCAGTCAAGAAATTCAGAGAAGGCTTCCTGGAGGAGGAGCTATTTGAGCTGGACAGCAGGATTGGGGGGGGGGTGGAGATGAAGGAGGCACACCTGGGGCAGAGGGGCGATGAGAAAGGAGGCCCACCGTGGATGGCCTGTTTGCTCAGCTACACGTTTGAGCCTTGTCCTGAAATAAAATTCCAAAAAAAGCTTAATTTGCTTTCATCAAAAACAATCCCCCAACATTGACAAACCCCCACAGGCCTAATCTCATCTCCCCTAGACTACTGCACACAGGCCCACTCAGTTGGAAGAACCATAAAGTGAAGGGACTCACTGAGTTTCTGGTTGTCGAGGGACCTAAAGACCTTCTGATTCAAGGAGGCCTAGAAGATGCTGACTTGTCAGGGTCAAGTGGAGCCCAGACCGCCAGATGCCCAGGCCTGGGCTCCTTCTCACCATCACTCCCCATGTGGTCTCTACTCTGCCCCCTCTCTGGGTAGCTTCAGGATGTGCCCCAATGGGGAGCAAGATAGCAGAGATGGAAGCATAGATACGACACAGAGATGAGGACCAAGTTGGTGCGGGGGCTGGATACTACCTGGCCATTTGAAAGGCCACTCAAAGACCATTTGAAGGGCTGTACACCAGGGAGACAAACCTCTTGTCCTGACGTCTCAGCCAAGTTGTGCATCACCAGACCACACAGCGAGGACCACTGGAAGGGACAGAGAGCCATGGATTGGGGGACAGACCTCTGTTCAACTTAGGTAGTGAGCTTCCTGTCCCTGGGGTTATGTAATCAAGTGGCTGAGCAGCTCCTACACAAGGGAGGCCTGCCCCGTATGGAAGGCTAAACTGAAAAATGAAGACCCCATCAGCCCCTCATTCTACCACTCAAGTCCCAGCCTCATAAGCCAGGACACCTCAAGCACGCCACCAGTGTTCTCAGGGCCTCAGATTTTCTTGTCAAATGGGATGTTCACTCCTGGTGGATGAGTCCTGTGAGAAGCCACAGTGAGGGCCAAATGCGAGCATGGACGTGAGGGCACTTTGCAAAGTACAAAGCGCTATAAAAATGCACGGCATTATCATCATTTGAAACAGACTTTCGGAGGAGTGGGCCCCACAGGACCCGAGAGAAATGCATCCTTGGCTTTCTATCGGAACCATGTGTTCCCAATGAGGTAATGGACGAGAGAGCACTTTGTAAAATGTAAATCCCCGCACAAATGGTAGTTATCATTGCCATTACCATGATGATGACGGTGGTGATGATGACCATCGCTGTTCTCCCATCTCCTGCCGCGGGGATCCCAAGCGGCCAAAAGCAATGAAGCTGCAAATCCGGAAGGTAGACCTGTCACCCGCGGGGCCATCAGCCTCCTGGTTTGGAGGCGGCTGGGAAGCAGTTTCTGACAGGCCTGGTCAACCCCAGAAGGGCCTCCACATCTCCAAGGGATGCCTCACAGGTACCCCGACTCAGCCGAGCCCCCCACTCCCACCCCACTACTCCATAGCTGCTCCTCCCTTCCCACCTCCAGACTCCCGGGGGCATCATCCTCTGGGCCTGCCTCTGTCCCAGTCCCCCATCTGACCAGTCACCAATAGTAACAGTGACATCTAATGTTTACTGGGCCCCCCATACACACTGAGATCTTTCTAAGCCCTTTTAAGGTTATCTCCTCTAGCCCATGAAGAAACACTGTTGGGGCGCCTAGATGGCCCGGTCGGTTGAGCATCCGACTCTTGATTTCAGCTCAGGTCACGATCCCACAATCATGAGCTCGAGTCCCGCATCGGGCTCTGCACTGGGCGTGGAGTCTGCCTGAGAATCTCTCTCTCCCTCTCTCTCTGCTCCTCCCCCTGCTTGGCACGCATGTGTGCTCGCACGCTGGTGCTCGCGCTCTCTCTCTCTCTCTAAAAAAAAGAAAACACTGTCAACACCCCCATTTTATAGATGAGGAAGCTGAGGCATAGAAAACATAAGTAACCTGCCTGAGGTCACACGGCTGATATATTCTGGGGCCAGAATTTGAACTTGGACAGCCTACAGCCAATGAACTACTTCTTCCATCTGCTAAATGTCTCACAGCTCTCCGCTCTGCTCTATGACATCTGCCACCACCCTAGTCAGGCCACCAGCACCTCCCACAGCCTGTATTACTGCCTGTCTGCCACACCAAGCATCACTCAAGGGTTTGCACCTGTCTGGTTCTTTCTAGACTTCTAAATTCTGGCACAAGGCTGGGCCCAAAGGAGGCAGGCATCAGTGAGCACTGAATACACAGACCCAAACCCAACCCACTGAGGAGGCCAGGGGCTACTGGAGCGGACACTGGGGCCACACGCAGCAAACGGATGGCCCCTGGGTGCCAGGCACAAGCTGTGCACACCTCATGCATGATCCCGTTTCATCCACACCAGGACCCTCTAGGTACAACTGAGCCGCTCGATGGATCAAGGCTCCTTCTGCTCCTCCAGCTGGAGATAACCCCTCTAAACCACAGAGGTGAGTGATGGGCATGATTTAAGATGGGAGGTGAGGCTGGCCTCTGGGCACCCACCTCACTGCTCTTCATTGCTCCATGCCTCAGTTTCCCGTCTGTTCTGTGGGGTGAGCCATCCCTCCCCGGCAGGGCGGTCGGGGCAGCCAGAGGAGGGAATATCACAGAATTGCTATCCTAGCTCTGGCGTGTAGCTGGAGCTCAAGAAATGCTGGCTGCCTGTGCTCCATGGAGGTCTCGCTCAGGGGACGGTGCCGGAGCCAGGGGTCAGGAAGACAAAACGTTCCGAGGCTGAGCTGTGGCTCCCTCTGGGCCAACGGCTGGGTGGCCCCCGGCCCTGGCCTTTACAAGGGGCCACAATTTACGGGCTCATGTCGTCGGAAAAGCCTCCTCGGATGTGGCTCCAGACACCTGTTCAAGGAGTGGGGAGTGTCGCCCAAGACTGGCCCGCGCAGCCCCATCCCAGGCTGGCCCTCCCCTCTCACTCAATTCCCTTTTGCTTTCTCCTGCCCAACTGATGGGGAAGAAGGCGGGGAACCTAGTTCAGAAAAAGAAGGGCAACCGATTACACGCTCTTCACCAAGCTGAACCCGTCAGCCAAAAGGTCCGAAACCACCCCGACCGGGCTTGCACAGTCCCCAGCCCCACCAGAGACTCTCGTGCGCAGCCGCTGGAGGCTTCCGAGCCATGCAGTGACATCATCGGGCTGATGTCAGAACGGGACGCTGGCTGCAGGGAGGCCAGGGTGGGAGCAGGGAGCCCACTGGAGGCAACGGCAACAACCCAAGGAAGAACGATGGGGGAGTGGGCCAGGCTGACCACAGAGAAAGGATGGAAAGTGGTCAGATTCTGCCTCTGGGGTGAAGAGGCAACCAATGAGATTTGGAAATGGGTTTGCTGAAGGATGTGAGGGAGAGGGAAGCGAGAAGGGGATTCCAAGACTTTGGACCTGAGCAACTAGTAGGAGAATAGGGGTGCCTGGGGTTACACTGCAGGGGTGTTTCCAGGGGTTCAGCTGTGCATGTGCCAAGCTGAAGGCATCCCTCAGACATCGAGCTGCAAAGCGAAAGCGGGGCCGTCTGGAGTTCAGAGACCAGGGCCAAGCTGGAAGCAGGAATGGGGACTCACTGATGCTATCCAAAGCCACAAAGCAGAGGAGATCACCAGGAGAGTGCATGCAGGTAGACGTGAGACCCCCTAGGCTCACGGGCATCTGGAGATGGAGAGGAGGAGGAACCAGCAGAGGCAAGTGAGAGGAAGCCACCAAGGGAGCAGGAGGAGAGTCAAGTGGAGTTCTCAAAGCAAACAAAGAACATGTTTCGAGGAGGGAGTGAGCAACTGTGTCAGATGTACCGAAAGGCCAACACAATGAGGCCTAAGGAGCCAGTCCTGGTTCCAGCAACCCAGAGGCCCCGGTGACCTCACAACGGGGTGAGAGTCTACATGAGAGGAGATCCAGAACAGAACGGAAGACAAAAAGTGAGTGGTCGCTCACGTAATACAACAATCCCATGAGGTCAGTATGACTTTTCTCATAGTTTCAAATTTGAAACAACCAAACTGAAGAGACACAGAGAGGGCTCACCAGAGTGCCCAAGGCAGCAGAGCCAGCAAACGTGAAGCCAAGCTTTGAACCTAGGCAGGCTGGCTCCAGGGCCTCTGGTCCCAAGCACTTTGCTCTGCTGTCACCGACACTGATGGACACACAGCCACCTGTTTATGGAGCACCAGCCGTGTGCCCAGGCCGGCTCTTCACAAACACCACCATCTCCCCTCCACCTACTACAGCTCTGTCATTTCTCTTCCTTTTGCACGTGGGAACCTGGGTCGGAGTCAGCGAGGGGTGAGAACAGCGTGTGGACCCGGGTCAGGATGACTCTCATGCCTGTGCCCTCCTTCACTGACAGCTTCCAGGATGGTATCCCAGGCCCCACCGGATCAGACACTATGGTTCAGGCAGGGACCAGGCCAACCGCCTTAACTTGGGGTTCCCAAATCCCACCCATTGACAAAGAGCCCAAGCACCGTGGACAGCTCTTGGGTCCTTGCAGGGTCTGGCCCAGCTCCCCTCCAGCCTCATCTTCTGCCCACCTCCCGCCCCACTGCAGTCAGTGACTCCTGGGGACCCAAACCCCAGACCAGCAGACTTGAAGCCCAGCACAGACAGGCACGCCCCTGGTGGAGAAAATAATCCTGTAACCCTCCCCCCCAACCCACACCAATGACATCTACGATATTTTACCAAACCCTTTCTCCTCTGCTGGTTTAGAGCCAGGTTGGGGAGCCACAGGGCAGGAGTGATGAGGTCAGACCCAGCCTCGCTCCCGATGCCTCCGTCCTAGCAATGCTGCCTCTCCCTGCAGGCTCATCCTGCCCCAAAGCCAGGGACCAGCCCTCTCCCAAGATGTGGCTCAGTCCGGCCTTTGTCCTCAGAGCATATCTCCTCCTGACATGAACCCTTCCTTGCTGCTCATGCCTGTACATCTTCGTCCATCCATTCTCCACCAGGGAACCTCCGAGGCTCCATTTCTCGCTGGATAGCGACTGCAGATAATGATAATGTACACTTCTTAGTGCCAGAATGGGGATAAAAGAGATTCAAAGAGCTAAAGCACTGTGGAAACTATAAAGTACTTTGTACGTATGTGTGCTGCCCCAACCTCCCCCATGAGCCCAGGGCCAGCTGCCCACCCACAGCAGTACCTGGGCCAGTCCAGGTATGATGCTTATCAACCCACACCCTCCTTCTCTGAACATAAGCTCCCATCCCAACCACCTCTCCGCCCCTTGCTTAGGCAAGGCCGCAACAGTTCACACACTGCTTCCACAACCTCTGAGGTCAGCCTCATTACTCACAGGCTACAGATGAAGAAACGGAGGCCCAGACCAGGGCGGTGCATCCCCCCAGCCAGTGTGGGGTAGAGCTCTGCTGTGTTCAGGCCCCAGGCTGGCCCCGTAATCCACTCTCAACCCTTCTAAGCTTGTCTCTTCCACAGACATGCCTTCAGTGGTTTTCTGCTGTCCTTGGGTAAAAACCCCGCTCATCACCATGGCCCCTGTGGCCCCACCGAGCTCCACTCCGACCCCTCCCCTACCCATACCTGCTCCTCACCAGTGTCCTCTCCATACTGTTGGCCAGGGAAACACAGCTCGAACTCTCTCCAGTCACAGCTGGGCTCCTCAACCTCAGAACTGCAGATACTTGGGGCCAGAGAATTTTTTGTCCTGGAGTTTGTCCTGTGCGTTGTAGGATGTTAGCCGCACCAAGGATGTTAGCAAGCACCAAGCATTACCATAGATAGATACACAGATACGTAGACAGACACACAGATAGGCAGACAGACAGAAGCTAGGACCGGGTCTGGGTCCCCTTGGCATCCATTACTTCTAAGAGACACACAACATCATACAAGGTGCTTCTGTGCCCCCCCGCTGTCTCCTCTGACCCTCCTCACACCCCTTGGAGGCACCCCCACGTTCTAGATGAGGAAATGGAGGCACAGATCAGGGAAGTGAACTATACAAGGTCGTATGGCTGGTCAGGGTTTGGAAAAGCAGGACTCAGCCCGGATATTCTCCCAGACCGTCTTCAGCTAAAACTAGCCCTCCCTCGCTCCGAGCTTCAGGAGCTGCTTCTCTGAGCTGCTCACCTCTCCACGACGGCCCTTGAATATGTCCTCTGTGCCTGGCCCTGTGCTCGGGTCCCTCCCCATCCTGGCGGAGCTCTAGGTGAGAGGCAACAGACACAGAGCTGTGCGCTGAAGAGTCACGTGGGCTCTGACGACGACCCACCGGCATGGGGTGGGTGTGAACAGAGCCCCCCTGTACACCCAGTTACCAGCACAGGGCCTGGATCCCGGCAGGTGCTCTAGTAAGGGACAGATGAGAGAGAGGAAAGATGAAGTGCGGGGGGCAAGGGGGGCGATTTTTTTTCTACCAGGTAAGACTGGTGATGACAGATCCCCTCCCCCCACATACCCAGGCTGGGCTAGGTACTACCTAGTCAATCATTTGACAAAACTTTACCGAGCATCCATTCCGTCTGAGGCACCATGCTAGGTGCTGATGGTAGTGTGGAGAACAAGCCAGACATAACCCAGCCCGCAAGTACCCTACGGGCTGGCGGGATGTCCAGGCTCCACAGCCCCCGCGCCTCCTTCCGTCCCAGCCACCTCCCACTACAAGGTCACTGCCTGCTATGTATCTGTCCCTCAAAGACTGAGAGCACCCTGAAAGCAGAGACCGGGTCTAACTCCGCCCTGTGTCCCCAGCACTAGGCGCGAGCCCGGCCCCGGGCAGACCGTTCCCTGGCTGAACTACACAAACGGTGCATGGACGGCTTGGGCCGAGGGGTGTCCGGGGAGCACTTGCTGGGCAGCGCGGCCTGCAGCTGGGCGTTGCTCTGCCAGGCTGGCAGCGGACACTTGAAACAGAACAGCCTCCCTGACAACAAATGGAGATTACTGATCTGGCTTTTTATCTGCTTTAACCAAGTGACCCAAAGCATAAAACAAAAGTGGTCCAGCGGCCCCAGCCCAGGCGGGGGTCCTATTTCTGGACTGGATCTCTCTCTGGCCATGAATGGCTCAGCCGACAGGAATGGAGGGTTCCCCCAGCTGACCCCCATCTCCCGTGAGCAGAGATGCCTTCCCGAGTCACACAGCCTGGCCCGGCCGAGACAGAACACCTCGGGAGGCACGAAGTTTTACAAGTGAGGCGACAACCCTTTGAACTACAAATCCCCCAAAAGTGAGACTCTCATCCCCAAACCCCAACCTGACGCCTCCCTCTTCTAAGCCCTCTAGCTTCTGAACACGTCCTCTGGGATGTCTACGCTGCTTTGCCGACAAGACAGTTATCGGGTCGAAGACAAGGACGAGCCCCACTGTTTCTTCCCTGCCCCAGACCCTAGTGCACAGAGGCGCTTAATAAAAATGTACAGTTTCCACATCTTAGCAATTCTCTAAAGGGAAGACACTTTCCATTCAAACCCTCGGACACAAGCCAGTGAAATCCTAAAGCACATGTCAATCCCAGGATGAGGTTCACATTCTAATGCTGGGTCCTCCGAGCCGAGCTCCAGCCTCTGTGTCAACGCCCAGCAGAGAACTAACCACACTCTGGTCTAACCATCGGTTCACACTTCCGTCTCCCCAGCCGACCACGCTCCCCCCAGGGACCTTGTTCATCTCTGCCTTCACACCTCAGCACCCTGCACATCTCTGGGCCCTCAGGAGGAGCTGACTGGCTCTTTGTTAAATGAGGATGGCCCTCCATTATTATTTACGAGAGTAAGTGGGAGGCAGGAAACAACCTAAATGTCCAGCAACAGAGGAAAGATTCCACGTGTCCGGACAAGGAAACACTACGTGGGCATTATTTTGAGAAGATACGGCTCATGAAGGAAAAGTTCAAAGTAGAATATAAAAACAGCATCTATGCCATGATTCAAACTCTGTTTAGTGTAGTTTTTTCGTTATTGAGGCACCGCTGATAAACAAATGATTCGAAGTATGTTTAAATCATGCAGGGACAGAAAAGATCAGTGAGCAGGGGAAATGTGATTTTTTTTTTTTTTTTTTTTTTGCGGGGGCGGATTTGTGAAAGTGCATCTCATTTTGAATTAGTTCTTGCTAGAATGGTAGCCGTGAAGAATTCTTTTAAAATAATTTACAGAACAGGAAGTGGGGGGCCTGTCTTACTAGCAGAGGATGTTTTTAAAGGCCAGAAGGGCTCTGAAGCACGGAGGTGTCTATCTACCCAGAGTTAACAAGCTGTCGGATTCTCAAGCCGCATTCACTAGAAATGTTCAGGTGTGAAAACTCTCCTCCCAGGCCCAGCTAGGGAGTATCTGAGGTACTCAGCTCCCGGCACAATTCTGAAAGGAGCCTGGGTAGCCTACTCTCTGAGAAGGGCTCCCGGGGCTGATGGCCCAGGAAGGTGGCTCCTCACCAGGAGAAGCCTCACTGGCCTCCAGTGCACAAGGCCTCATGGAACAGAACCAGGATCAACGGGGGAAGCTACAAGGGACCAGATTTCATTTCATACAAGAACTGCCTTGGAAGTAGAGAGCTCCCTGTCATTAGGAGCGTTCAGGGAATATTTTCATTCCATCGGGAATATTTTCAGGAGACAGGCAGGTTAATCTCACGTACGCTGTGGGAAATGGAATTTGAATTTACTGAGCATCTACATAAATTGGAACGTACTTTAAATATATATTATTTCATTAAATCTTCCTAGATTTTTTTTACAGATGAGGAGACTGAGGCTTAGGAAGGTGAAATGGGACACTCAAGCTTTCAAAGCCAGCCAAGGCAGAGCAGGAATTCGAACAGAGATCTGCCCAACTGTGAAGGTCCTCTCCCTCACCCCCTACTTTTCACTCAAATATTTCATCCACTTGCAAGAAGGGACTCTGAATTCTAATTCAGACTTCCTCATACTGTAGCATGAGAAAATTCTCAACTTCTCTACCCATGAGCTATCGTGTGGCCTGGGGCATGCAGCAGGCCCCAGCCAAGCTCACAGTGGTCCACGTGCAGGGTTGGAAGGTCAAGGCCAATGTCGTCGAGTCCTGCCTCCAGGCAGCCCTGAAGCTACCCTGCCAAGCCATTCCCACTAGTCCAGGTGCCGAAATGGAACAGAAGTCCAGGGCACATTCTAAGCCTTCCCAAGGCTCCCACGGTTGCCTGAGAGTACGCCTAGGAAGAAGTGTGGGGCGGTGAGCAGAACACCAGATGAGGAATCAGGAGGAGGTCTGGCCCCCATCTCAGGCAAGCCTCTCCCCCTTCCTGAGCCCTGCTTCCCTTGGTGCAAAATGGAACCATTCTGCCCACCTGGCCCAACTGACAGCCGCCTGGAGTTTCACTTATAATGCTTTCTCACCAGCCTGTCTGTGAGCTCCTACACATCCTTCGAGGCCCAGCCTCAATATCACCCACTCTATGAAGCCTTCCTTGATCCTCCTACGCCTGGGCCTAGAGTAAATCACTCTGCTTCTCCCGGACTCAGCACATCCCCTATCCTCGGACTCTTTATTTGACTGTGGATCTTGAAGCAGGTCCTATGTGTCTCCAGTGCACAGACTGGTGAGCGGGATTGACAGCAAGACCTCTCTGCCAACCCGAAACCAATGCGGCCTTTAGGGGCTTACATTTCAGATCTCTGTGCGGTCAGCCTGCAGCCTCTGAGAGCAGCTTTTCTACCTGTTCCTCGCAACCCATCTCTCCCTACAAGCCTGTTTCTCTCTGCTTCCTATGACCCACAGTACCCCGCTCAGGGCTAGGCACGGAACAAGACCACACCTCCCTAAATCTATCTGTACAGGACACGTAGAGCGCCCCAGGGCAGCTGCGGCCCCCCTCCTCTCTGTGGGGACGTGCCGTGCTACCTGGCCCTCAGCCACTCCTTACCCCACCCGCCAGGCTGAGGCCATGCATGGGCCACCCCCAGGCCCAGTCTGGCCAGACTGTCCCCAGGGCTCCGCCCAGCCAGGTCACTCCAGCATTGGGTACATTATTCCCTGTGCTGGCAAGCACGCCATGTTCCCTACAATCTCGTGCCTATAAAGGCAGAGCGGCGCCAGTGGTCATGGAAGTCTCGTTCCAGTCTGCGTCCTCATGAGGCCCCCTCCACCTCCCTGAGCCCACGCTCAGTTTGGGACCCAAAGTGTTATGTCTTTAACCTCCTGTCCACACCATCCCCACACAACTTTTTTTTTTTTTTATTAGTGGAACGCCGGAGTGGTTTAGAGAGATAGCAGTGATAAAATGCCTCTGAAAGGGCCTGGATCAGCACTGGGGCCCTTTGCCCAGGGAACTCCCAACCTCGATACACAGAAAAACAAAATGCATCCGTACCTCTAGTGAGGCCATGTTAGGAAAGTGAGCCAAAAGCCTTTATAGAGAGGAGCGCAGTGCAGGGGAGACCTGGCCTCAAGCCCTGACTCCAAGCTTACCAGCCGTGTGGTTGTGGGCAACTCACCTCCTCCAGGGAGCATTCCCTGATCCCCCTGCATTGGCCCCCATCTATGGGCACCCACTACTCTTGAGCTTCCCATGCACCTTCTCCTACACTGGGACTTCTTTCCAGTCAAGGACACCCAGCTCAGCCTGGGACAGAGGAGCACCCCTGGGTATCTGCTAGATGGACAGATGGACAGATGGATAGGAAAGCAAAAGGACAGACGAAGTTCCATTCTCGGGGCCTACTTTTCATCCGCAGAACAAGAATCAAGCCTCCTTCCACTCTAACCACAGTGCCGGTGCAGCGCCTGGTGTGAGGTAATGCGAACAGCGGAACGAAGGCAAGAATGACGGAAGCGGGGGTAGCCTGGCTCCTCGGGGCTGTGCCGAGCGTCACCGGAGACGGGGGTGAAAACCGTGCAAACATCTGTGTGAGGGTGGTTTAGTTCGGGGCTACCCTAAGTGTGGGTCCCAGTGCAGTGGCATCAGCATCTCTTGGGAACGTGCTAGACATGCAAATTCCCAGGCCCCCACCCCTGACCTACTTAAAACAGACTCTCCGGGCATTGGCGCCCAGGCATTGGGCTTTGAGCTAGCTTGTCAGAGGATCTTTCTGCACAGGAAACTTTAAGTAATGCTGACTCTGATCACAGGTCGAAGATACTTACGTTCTCTGTGGCCCTGCTCCCACCTCTGCAAAACCCTGTTTCCACCCCACACGTGAACCTGCTCTGGAGGGTCACGGGCAGGCTGCTGGTACTACGTGCCTACACCAGGAGCCCTGCCGGCGTGGGCGACTGGGCGGGACGCGGACGCAGCAGACACAGCCCCATTCTGCTCTCCGGAGTTCTGCTGCCCACAGCTCAGGCTCGGGATAAAGGCACACCCCACCTGAGGAGGCGTAATGACATGCTCAATGCTGTGGCTGGGGTCATGTGAATGAAATCTCATCGTCAACCTGAGGCCCTTGGGACTGAGCTGCAGCTGTCCCCACAAGGGAGGCTAGGAACCTACAGGAACCTGCAAGTTCCATTTTACACAGGAGGACACTGAGGCCAGAGAGGGATAAGACAGGCCTGAGGTCACCCAGGCAGCATGGGCGAGCCAAGCCGGGGATATAGGGAGACTTTGAGTAGATTCAAGCAAAAGTGCCCACTGCAGGATCCCTCACTCACCTCAGACCAAGAGCAGTGGGGACAGACAGGCTGCCTGCACACAGCAGGGGCCAACTCAGTACTCCCAACTCACTCCTGGCCAGGAGCCTCACGTGGGCTGAGATTCAAAGTGGGGAGCCACAGTGTCTCCCTGGCACTGGCTGGTTCTCTGAAGCCCCCTGCTCTGCTGGACTGAGACTAAAGGTGGGGGTCCGGATCACTGCAGCAACCTAGAATTCCTCAAAACACCTTCTTCCCAATCCTGATTCTTAACCTCTCTTCATCCATTTACTCATTGGACAATCACTCTCTGTCTCCTGTGTGCCAGGCTCTGTTCAGATGGCTTTAATCCCAGCGGGGACAAGAATATCATTCATGTGGGTTATTCTTCTACTTTTAGAGACAAGGCTCAGAGAGGTTGTGTAAGCTGCCTGCGGTCACACAGCTCAAGAGTGGCAGAGTCGAGTGGTCTGACCCCAAAATTCGTGTTCCACCGGTGCTCTTGTCATTTCCCTGAATGAGAAGCTTGGGTTTGTGCCTGGCTTACCCCCAGATTAGGTCCCAGATTAGCTAAGTCACAGCCCCTCTCTGAGTGAACCCCGATTCCCCAGAGCCAGCAGGGAAAATCTCCTCTCTCTCCCAGGCCTGTCTGGAGAAATCTAAAGAGAAGGTAGAAACAAGGAGATGTGCAAACATGCGGGTGTCCTTGTCTGTCACCTCTCACTGCTGGCTGCAAGGCACAGACACTTACAAGGTTTATCCCCTCATGACCCTGCATGCAACACTTTCATGGAGGTTCAGAGACATGTAGTTCTCACAGAGCACATAGCAGCAGAGCCTGAACTTGAGCCTGGGTCTTCTGGCTCAGGCCAGGGCCCCTCCCATCAGGGTTCTCATGGTCTCAGCATCTCCTCCAAGCACTCCCCTCCCCCTCCCCACCCCACCCTCTTCCACCTCCTCTCTGTACCTGGCCCAGAGCGTCCAACCTAGAGCCAGCAGCCACCAGGACCCTGTCCAAGGATCCCCAGGCAAAAGCAGAAGGGGAAAAAGAGGCACAGCTACGATTTGAAACTTCTTGAACAGAACCTCCTTTTATTTTGAGGAAGAAATCGTAGACTTGGTTCCCAGTTCAGGAAAGAAAAGATTAATCCTTGGGTTTGGCTTGGGATTCAGCAAATTAGCACCGTTTGCTCTGGTCTGGGGTTTGAGGTTTTGGTCAAGTCTGTGGGAAGCAAAAGTTGGGGACACCTCATTCCGTAGGCCCCAAAGGCTTCAGCCTCAAAGGCTTTGAGGAATAGGCAGGAAGAAAAGACGTTCAGGCAGGAGTCGGTCCAGGCCTGGATCGAGAAGCATCCCTCCTTGCCCAGCGCCATCTCCTCCTCCAGCCTGGCTGAGTGCTGGACCAGCCCCCAGCCTGCTAGGAGGGAGCCCAGCATCGCCCCCTCCCTGACACCCTGGCCCAGCTACCCAATTTGGATCCTCTGAGCCTGAGAGTTCCAACCCTGTCCACCTCAGTCCGCCCCGGTCTTCCCGGTGATCCTTCCAGCTCCCCCCACCTCCTGCCACACACACACACACACACTGGAAGCCTATGGGCAGGTCCCCATGCCAGACACAGGCCTGTCCACAGCAAGTTCTCCATCTGAAATCACCCACCCACTGGGCCTGTCACATGTTCCTTAAGAAAAATCAGGCTGAAACAAGCAAGGCGCCCATCCCTTCTCCAACCTTTGGGTTGAGCCTTCCAGTTTTGGATGTTTGAGTCCTGGGGCCAGAAGCACCAGCCATCCCAACCTCTCAAGGAGTGTCTGCAGCCTAGGGCCATGGCTGCAGTCCGTCCTTAGCCTCATCTGGGGGCTGCGAGATTCAGTAACTTGAAGTTATTAAAATTTCTCTCTTGGGGTGCCTCGGTGGCTTAGTCAGTTGGGTGTCTGCCTTAGGCTTGGGTCGTGATCCCACCAGGGTCATGGGAGCAAGCTCCACGTAGGGCTCCCTGCTCAGCAGGGATCCTGCTTCTCCCTCTCCCTCTGCCGGCCACTCCTTCTGCTTGTTCTCTCTCTCTCTCTCTCTCTGCAAAATAAATAAATAAAATCTAAAAAAATTTTTTTTCTCTCATTCTTGCCTCATACCCAAAGGAGCAAGGGCTTTGGACAAATATGGCTTCGAAACCCACCTGCCTCTCATGCAGCCCTGATAAGTCCTCTCTGAGACTTATCTACAAAAGGGGGATGTCAGTACTACCCGTCGTGTAGGGTCTCAAGAATGAAGCAATACACCACCGCTTAATGTGGCACCTAGCAGAACAAGGAGCACACAGCAGGTCCCCTGGAAACCCAAGGTCTCCTTCCTCCCCTCCCCACTCCCAGGGTGCAGTTTCTTGGTTTCTCCCATGAGGACAGTGCACCCCAGTAGCTCGTGGTTGCGAACGCATGGGAAGGCGTAATAAGCTTCATGCTGGGATTAACAGTTCCATCAGCGGGGTGCCGTTTGCAGGTTTGTGATTATGGCAGTGAACAATTGCTGAAACTGCTTTTCACCAACGAGCAAGCTTGGTGGCACTGATGGTCTCCTTCCATGCAGGACGCATGGCCACCCCCTCTTCCAGGTAAGAAAATGAAGGCACAAAGCAGCCAAGCGACTTGCCAAAGTCGCATAGCCAGCAGTGACAGAGCTGGGCTGGAATTCAGGTCTGTGAGCTCTGGAGCCCAACACCCTGCAAGTGACAGCCTTGCCTCACCAACACCTCAGCGTGTTCCCGAAAGTTCTGCTCCCCAGCCTGGCTGTTCAATGCACATGGGCCGGCCGGAGGAAAAACAGCTCTGTTTGGAAGGCAATAAAAATGTGTTTTTTCTTGCTAAACAAATTAGTTTACATCTGGTGATGTACAAATAAATAGAGGGGCCTCAGCCAGACCCAGACCAGACGTCTCCCAGGGCCTGGGCCCCGTTCCGATTGGATCTGGCCCCGGGCGCTGTGCGGAGTACCCTCGCTTCCCACTTGCTCTCACGCCATTTCTGGGGTCCACTGCGCCTCCTCACCTCCGCTCCCTCTTCTCTGTCATCACCTCAAGAACTGCCCATCTTGGCCGGGAGCCCCCCCCCCCACCGTCCTTCTCCCCCAGGCCAGGGGCGGAGCAAGGTCTCTGGCATTTGCCTCCTAACTCCCTGCTGTGAGGGCCTCACATGTTACTCTCCCCTCTGAGCCTCAGTCTCCCCATATCTGAAGTAGGGATAAGGGGTGTCTTCCTGCCAGAGCTGCTGTGAAAACAAAAATACCTGAAGTCCCCACCATAGTGCCTGACACTGAGGCAAAGGCCCCAAAATGTGGGATTCCTTCACTGCTGCCCAGCAAACACTGGCTGAGCCTGGTCCTCCCACGCTCCTGAGTCAGTGAGCACCCCCAGCATTCCCAGCTCTGCTCCCTGGAGATGCCCTGACACCCCTTCCTGGAGATCCACACCACATACCAGCACATTATACCCTCACAAGGAGCCTGGCATCAAGAGTCTTGCTGCAGACTTGTCTTCAAAACACAAAGACTGACCATCAGTCCTTAGCCAGGGAGATGCTGCTTGTAATGGACCGTGGCTCTTTTACTCCATTCCATGGATGGAGAAACCAAGACCCAGAGAGATTAGATCACTTGCGGGGCATCACGCAGAAAACCAGGTCCCCAGACTCCCACGAGCTGGTACCTGACACCCTAAGCCACGACAGGAAGGGTAATGCCTCTGAGTCTGGGGAGGTAAGGAGTGGAAGCAAGCCCCTCCCTCTCTGGAACTCAGTCTCCTTAACTGTAAGAGGAACGCACTGGACAAGACCCCCAGGGTCCCTCCGTAGCCAGAAAATCTGACTTATTTGGACCCAACTTTCAGCCCACTTCAGCTACAAAGTGAGGTGTGTGTGGTCCTGGTAACCAGAGTGTGAACCTACAACCAGGCCCAGCTTCTCCTTCCCTAGTGGCCCCTCGTCAGCCTGGGAGGTCATCCCCTCACCTCCGCCTGGATCTGAAGCTGGCCTCAGACACTGCAGCCCCTCAGGTCCTTAGACACCACGCGGGTGGCCACGGAAGGGAGAGGCCCATACCTCACTGCATCTCCCCCCACCACCTCCGGGCCCCCCTGGGCCTCTGCTGGAAGGGGACGGGGTCCGGCAGGGAGGCAGCAGCCGCGAACGCCCCTAGCGGTAGTTGGATGACTGTGGGGGCTGGGCCCACAATTAAAATAAACCCCCAAACAGCCTTAAAATAACTACAAGGCATTTCAAGAAGATTGTATTGTTGAATTTACTGTTTGTTTACGAGAATCCAAGTTGGGTTTCAGATGAAAGGAGGAGGGAGAGCAGATGGGAGGCTGAACATCTGACCTGCAGTGTCCGCTGCTCCAGCAGGAGCCCGGCGTGCGGGGGATGGGGGGCGCCCAGCACGAGACAACGAAGACCCAGAGACCCAGACCCCTGCCCCAAACCACTGCTCAAGGTACCAGGGCCCAGAAAGCCAGCACTCCCCCTCCATTTGTTGATGTCTCCCTTTTACGTGGAGAGCTGCTCAGAGGCAAGGTGTCCGAGAAAGGACTCTCTGCCGCGAAGTCACAGAGATGAACACCCACATGCCAGATGTGCAGCCCTGGACGAGTCACCATGCCGCTCTGAGCCTCCTCCTCCGCTGCAGAAGCAGGACTGCGCACGCCGGCCTCCCGCACTGCTGCGAGGACAGAACTGGAGGTGTCCGGAAAGCCCCTGGCACGGCGCCGGCCACGGGGAGCTCTGTGACGGTGATGCCAGCCCCGCTGCGCCACGTCCCCCTCCAGCTTGTGGGTCTTCTCTAGTCATGAATGACACCCAGGCTTCCCTGGGCAGCCAGAAGAGTGCTTCAGTTCCGTGACCTCCTCAAGGTCAGGCACTGGGTCGGATTCTCTGGGTCCTCCGTGCCCAGCCCAGAGCTGGGCACAGAGCAATGGCTTCCAGCTACGTGTTACACGAAGGAGGGAGGGAGGGATGCCTCCAGGAAGGGTCTGCCAGGCACAGACTGTCCATCACGTCCCAGCTACTAATAGCTTTAAAACCTCTGCATATCAAATAACGGTGTTTGTCCCTGACATCCTCATAAGGAAAGGCAAGGGAAAGAGATTTCTAGCCCACCCATTTCACAGATGGGAATACCAAGACCCAAATTGATTCAGAAAACTTACTCTTCTGTCCACAAATCCCTACTCTGTCCACGTCATGAGTGTGGGGCCTGTCACCCAACGGCACCAGGACCAGACTGGGATACGGCGGGGAGAGCAGATGGCCACAGACCTCTGCTACTGACAGAGCTGTCACCTTGGGCAAGATTCTTACCCTCTCTTAGCCTCAGTTTCCTTCTCCTACAAAATGGAAACAATAAAACCCCCTCATCCCATGAGCATTAAATGAAATAAGGGTAGGGAAAGTGGTCTGTGAGCTGCAAAGAACAGGGAAATGTGAGGCAGTGCCATCCTCTCACGGTCACAGCCCTCCTTGGGGCAGGATTCGGTCCAGGCCAGTGTGTGTGTGTGCTGCTCCTGACGCCTGCCGAACCGGGGAGTGCGTGAATGAACGCATGGCATTCCGAAACCAAAGCTGCTCAGGCCGCCTGATGTACTCTAAGACCGATCCATCGTGATAACTAAGCAGCAGGAATAAAACAGCCAACCCAGCGCTGTCGCAGTGAGCAGGGTGGGACATGTCTGAAGGCCTGGAATGGACTATGGGGAAGAGCTAGACCCCTTATCAAACCCGAGAGGAACGCGGCACACACGCCCGGCCCCCACGTGACTCTCCCAGCCTGCCGCAGACACTGGCCAGGCGATCTCAACCCTGCACACGGCTGGGGGAAGGTCTCCTGGGCCTGGAGCCCAACCACGCTGATACCCTCTGCTGGGGTCAGGGGAGGCATCGCAGGCCCCTCTTTCCCAGACTCGAGGCCACACAACCTCTGTCCTCTAAACCAAGTCAAAAAGGAGGACTACAGCACTCTCACAGTGCCTGGAGACCTATTCCTGCCTCAGGAGAGCAGGGTTCTCTTTGGAGACCGTGGCTGCGTGAAGATGTGTGCCCAGCCGAGAGTGACTGGACAGGGTGAGGGACACACAGTGCACTCTGCACCAGAACGGGGAGTGCGGCCTGCGGTGGGCAGAGACCTTCAGGGCCGGGCTTCGGGGCCCCTGCTGCCTCTTGTCTGGGCTATTGCAACAGCCCCTCACAGGCCTCACTGCTCGAGGGATGACGCCAAGCGGGGTGGAATATGCTGGTCAGAGCCAGGAGGGGGGCCAGGACCCAAGAAGAGATTTGGGAGACTTCGTGTAAAACTGTGAGCAAAATGAGAGAAATGGATGCTGCTGGCCAGGGCCAATCCTATGTCTCCAGTCAACGGCGGCCAAGAAGGAGAACGTGCGCATTGTCTCTGGGCCGGGGAAGTGAGGGACTGGACTTCCCCCCACGGCGCTGGGAGGGGGACTGCGTTTCAAGGACCGCCAAGGAGCGGTGGGTGAAGGGGCCCTTCGGTGACCACCCACCCACACACAGGTGTGGGAGCCTGGGACAGAGCAGCCCCAGACCCGGTGCCTGCCCTCAGGGAGCTTATGGTGGACGTTTCTTCTTCTCCCCAACAGCTCCGAGGCTGAGTGACGTGCTCAAGCCCACATGGCTGATGGGCAGTGGAGCCGGGACTCGGAGCCCCGTTGTCTGGGCTTCTACCACCTCCTTCTCTAGAGCCACACACCCCCCGCCACTTGCTCCTTGTCTCGGGGCCTTCCCTGACTGTCCTGGCCCAGCCCCAGCCCCGTGCACGCATACACTCCTCTGCTGAGTTTATACCACACCAACCCAAACCACTTTGTCGGCTACTTTGCAAGTGTTCTTAATCTTTCAGCTAATTCATCGGCTCTTGGAGAATAAAGGAAATTTGAAATTGCTGTGTTGCATGCAATAAACTCTTGGCATCTGGCCAGCCGAGGCCATTCCTGGCAGATTCGGCACCAGCCCTGCACAAATGCTTCCTGTTGTAAAGGTGAGGAGCCTCCCTCCCTCTCTGCCGCCCCTTCGACACCCCCGACCCCATGGCCCCCTCTGCAACTGCTCCTTCTCTCCTTCAGCCCTGTGGCCGTCACTGACAGAGCTGACACCTGGTGGCGGGGGGCGGACCAGGCGGGATAAAGGGAGTCAGGCACAGTCCCCTCGTCCCAGAGCTGAGGAATTCACCACCTGGGCGGGCCAAGGGCCACTCGCCTCTCTCCCCATACACGTGACTGAAATAAACTGAACGTCATCAGAACAGGGCCTTCCTCTGTGGGTTACCTTTTAACATGCGTCGCCCTAAGGAATGCAGGGGCACATGCAGACGCCAGGGCCCTGGCGGTGACCCTATGTGCTGCTGCTGCGGTTGGCGACCTCCTCCCCGGCTCAATCCGGCAGCACCACTGCAATGCCTCCATGCTCCTGTCACGATGGGTTTTTGTGAGCAATCACCACAGAGCCAGGGAGGTCGGGCAAGGTGGGAAAGGATGAGGAGAGGCCCTTTTACCTTCGGTTAATCTATCTTTTGCTTAAAAAAAAAAAGGTGCAGCCGTAATTCATGAAGTCATACTATCAGAAAGCAGGAAGGGACCTCGAGGATCATCTCAGCGCTGCCATTTTACAGATGAGGAGACTGAGAAAAGAGGAGGAGCTGCCTCAGGCCTCCAGAAAGGCAGGAACAGGACCTGCCCAGGAAGACGTGACACCGGAAAGGTCGATGCTGGCTTCGTTAGTCCAGACTGCTCCTGCCTCCCAGAGAGAGTTCCTGGTGGCTGAAGGAGAATGTTGGCCTGCCCCCAAGAAATCCATAATCAGTGAGCTTCCCGGCAAAGTGTCATAACGAAGTAGAGTTGTTGCAGACAAGGTCCCCGGAGAGGAGACGCGAGCCAACTCCCCTGGAGTCTCTTCCTCTCCTCCTGAAGGCCCACAGGCACCTTCCCTTTCTTTCCTTTGAACATACGGGCAATAAGCATTTGCTGTGGGCCTACTATGGGCCACACCCCGAGGACAGGATGACGAGCTACATACCCTCCCTGCCTTGAGCTTAGCACCTAGTGACGGAGTCCGAGAGCAAGCGGAGAATCACACGAATAAATGCAAAACCAAGTCTGCGCGTAGTGTGGAGGGCCTGCACCAGGAGCTATGAGAGCAAAGGAGAGAAGTCAGGGAAGGCTGCCGAATCTCAGAAGTGAGACATGAAGATGAGCAAAGGCTGCCTCAGAGGAAGGGAACGCATTCCGAGTCACGGGAACAAGGTGTGCACAGGCCCCGAGGCAGAGGTAACACTGTGTTGGAAGGGAAAGGAAAGGAGGCTAGTGTGGCTAGAATGTGGACAATGAGCACACAGTCACCGAAGAATGAAGCCACAGAGGCAGATCGGCCAGACCCTGCGGACTAAGATGCAAAATGTGAGCGCTATTCTAAGAACGGTAGCACCTAGCGAAGTCTTAAGCAAGGGGAGGGTATGTGACAGGAGAAGGTTATAAAACATCACCGTAACTAGAGGGTGGGAAAGAGCCTAGGGGGAGACAGGCAGACCCGAGGGGAGGTCACTGCAGTTGGCCCGGCTTAGATTATGCTGGTGACCCATGGAGGAGGACAAAAGCGGACACGCTCAAGAGAGATCCAGGAGGTCAACACGACAGGGCTTGTGGAGGGACTGGACGTGGCCCGTGGTCAGGGAGCTGACACCAGGAACAACTGCGAGCCAGGGACACCGGGCCAGGATCAGATGAGATCAGTCCTGGCATGTGGAATCTGGGGGTCCACTTCCTCACGCCCCAACCTTCAGCATTTGCCAAGAGCCAGGCCCTCCTCTGAGCACTTGCACCCGATGACTCCCTTATCATAGTAAGAGAAATGGAGCCCATGCAGGCTGTCTCCAGGGCCCGAGACCCTCACAAAGGCCCCCTCTGGGGCACCTGGGTGGCTCAGTCAGTTAAGCATCTGCCTTCAGCTCAGGTCATGACCTCAGGGTCCTGGGATCGAGCCCCTGGTTGGGCTCCCTGCTCAGTGGGCAGTCTCCTTCTCCCTCTCCCTCTGCTGCTCACTCTTTAAGTAAATAAATAAATTCTTAAAAAAAAAAAAAAAGATACAAAGGCCCCCTCTCAAGGAGCCATGGAGCACAGGGACCAAGAGCATAGACTGCGGGTTGAGTCCTGAGTTCAAAGCCCCAGCTCTTGTCCTCATTTCCTGTGTGACCCTATGAGAGTTATCCTGCTTCTGTAGGCCTACGACGGTGCCACCTACTGTGGACAGTCCCTGCACGGACCTAACGAGAGCATCACACAAATCAGCCCGCAGCGTGCCTGGCTCCCAGTGAGCACAGCGACTAGTACCAGCCTTAGCGAATCTGTGTTCCCAGCACTGGCAGAAGGCCTGGCACAGGGCAGATCTGCGGAATGCAGGAACAAGCCAGGTGCCCAGGAAATGCTCAGCTGGTAATGAGTGTTACAGCCTGAGCAAGGGTGCGTAGCAGAGACACTCAAGCACACACGGGGTGGGCACTTGCTGGGGACGCTGCAGAAGGGGTCAGGGCACTGGGAGGGTCTGGCTTAGAAGGATGAAGAATGTGTACAGTCCTTTCCAGGCCTGAGGTTCAGTGACTCGCTCAGCTCACCAGCCTGCCAGCGCACGGACAATTTTATGGAGCTCAGTCTCTTAATCAACCTTACTCTGCTGGGGCTTAGAGCTGAATCCTTTCCCCAAATTGGACATTTATGGGGCTGGAGGAAGGACAGAAGAGCAGGACGGATGAAGTGTCCACATTCCAGCTGGGAGGTTACAGGCTTTTGTGTTCCTTCCTTCTAAACCCCAAACGTTCCCAGCCAGGCCTGGGAGCGTCCATGTCTCCTCAGATGGGGGGGGGGGGGCTCCTGGACCTCCGTATTCCAGCTCCTCCTCCCGTCTCTGGGGTAAGCCAAGCTGTTAGAACCTCAGAGAATCCCCAGAGCTCAGCCCAGAGCTGACACATGGTGGGTGTATGTTTGTGGAGTGTGTAAACCAAATTCAGCCTGATTTCAGGCTAACCCTGGTCCCTCTCACTCCTGGGCTGATATGGCCTCTCTGTGGTCAAGACCAGCCCAGGCCCCTCAGGGCCATATATGGGGACCACTTTCCACTGCCAGGTGAAACAGCTAACAGAAGTTCAATCCCCCAGGGCAGCTAGTTCAGAGGGATCCCATTCTCAAAGAAGAAGAAGAGGAGGTCTCTCCTCAAGCACAGCTCTGTTTCTGTCACCGCCCCGAGCCCAATCCAGGCTCTTCAGCCTGGCACCCATTCCCATCTTCCCTTCTGCATGCACTCCAGCCTGGTGGAGCCACCTGCCTCTCCTGAGCTGGGCGGCAGGCGACTCAGACACCTGGGGACTCATCACCCTGGCTGGCAGGCCCCCAGCACCCCACCCCCACTCCACGAGCAGCGCCTCTCAGCAGACATCCCGGAGCTGCTCCCAAGGCAGGCAAGCAGCGCTTGACCCTGCTTTGCCCTTCCCTGTGGTTTCAAAGACCTGGCTCCGCCCAGATCGGTGAACACACATCTGCTCTGTGTCTGGCCCTGAGTTGGACACACAGGTCATGGAGAGGCACGCTGCCATCAAGGGACGCACAGTAAGCAGGGCGTTGGGAGACACACACAGAAAGATGATGACCACCCAGAATGGGAGAAGCTGCGGGGACCCGGGGGAGACACCTGACCCACGCTAGGGGTCAGGGAAGGCTTCCTGGAGGAGGTCGTGGAGGGAAATGTTCAGCTAGAAAAGGGTGAAGGAGGCTCTCGACCCAGTGGGAAGGACATGAGCAAGCATTGTGCAAAAGCTGGAAAACAGCAGGTCGCGTGCTCTGGCCGACTTCTGCCAATGCCCAGCTAGCAGGAGCTGTCCCCATCCACGGAGGCCACAGACAGGGGGACCAGACTTCCACACGCGCCCCCTGCCACCTTCATTCCCATCAGAGTTCGCGGACATGCCATTCCTTGTGGCCACCCCGCCGTGGAGCACCGCGTCCCCAGAGCGCCGTGGTGTCTGCGCGGCCGGGTGCGATCTGTTATTATCTCCCGTCAGCGCTGCCGGCCTGTGTACATTCCTCGGTAATGAGTCTGACCCTCCTCGGCAATGTTTAATCAGAGCCTAATCGACCCTGGCTTTGATCTGCTTCATTTTCTGCAAAAACCCCGGTACCTGATTTTTACAATCTGATTAGCAGGGCTAGCTCTCCGAAGCCAAAATTACCCTGAGTTGCAGAGATCCCTGCTGAGTTCTTTGTGTTTTTCCCTTCTCTTCCAACAAGTTATTTCCTGAGACAACTGTCACTTCCCTACTTGCCCACGACTGTCTCCCCCACCCCCATGCAGTCAGTCGTCCAGTCTCAAACAGTGGCCCCGACCCATCACCTCCCCTACCTGCCAGCTTCGGCCCTGGCCGCTCCAATCCACATCTGATCACAATCAAGGGGTCCCCGACCATCTGGCCTCTGGAACTGCTCCCTGGCCCCTCCAGCCTGACCTGCAACCCCCCATCACTACTATGGACATGCCAAATCTGATCCCCAGGTTCTGGGAGAAACACGCCCTCCCCTCTGCTGGAAGCTTTAACTAGCTCACATCTCCACAAAGCTCACGACAGGCCACTGGGCTGGCCTCTCAGCTCCCACTGTCCTGAGGGCTTCCCTCCACTGTCCCAGTCCTACCCACGGGCACTGTTTCCTCCACCTCTTCCACCAGACTGTGAGCCCCTTCAGACAGGGTCTCTTATTCACCACTGCTTCCCTGGGGACGAGACAGGGCTTGACATGCAGCTGGTGCTCACTAAATGCTCGCAGAATGGATAGCTGGCTGGCTAGCTGGAGAATCCCCTGTAGCCCATTATGGAAACAGCACACTGGCAGGTCAGATAATGGCCCCTTCTTACCTTTCAGTTCCACAAAGCACAATTGTCCCCTCCCTGCCTCAGCCCCATTCCACTTCCCATCAGCTTCACTGCCTCTCCAACAAAGGGTACTGCTTTGTTCTCACCCACAGCACCGTCTCTCCCTCCGAACGGGAAAAGAAGAGCAGGTAGGAAACGGGACAAAACCCCTCACGAGCAGAAAAAAACAGTCCTTGCTCGGTCTGTGCCCAACCCTGAGCCGAGCGCTAATGGCACAGGTGAATCAGGCCTTCTCCTTCTCTTTGCGAAGCTCAAAGCCCATCCGGGGAACCAGAGAACAGAGCCGAAAAACTAGAACGCAGGGTAAATGGTGCTTGCATTTAGTTAGGAGAACGGACTCTGTGTAGGAGATGGGAGCAGTTCAAAGAGGGAATCTCTGAGCTGCATTTTGAGAGAGCTCTCCAGCCAAGGAAACAGCCACCGTCCAAAGGCACAGAAGCATGAGAACACATGGTGTGCCCAGCGGATGAAGAGAGTTCAGCGTGGCCTGAAGGGACCAAACGGTGGAGCGGCAAGATCAGATCAGGAAGGGCCTTGTCCACCACGTAGGACCATGTCCTACAGGATCACTGAGTCTGCCGCCTGACGGAACCGCCTGACAGGGCTGAGACCTTCCCTTGCCTCCATATGCGGAGGATTCCAGAGCTGTGTGGAGGGAGCTCTGCGGAGCTATCCCAATGCCAGGATTTGCCCTGGGAGAACACAGGCTGAGAGAGACCACACCACGTCGTTGAGGTCACACAGCCTGGGAGGGGCAGAGCCTGGGCTGGAAGGCAGCTTCACCGAAGTGAAGTGAAGATGTTCACAGGCCGGAGGCAGAGGGGCAGGGGGAGGGGGAGGCTGGAACCAGAACCAGGCAAGAGAGCCAGACCTGGAAGGGGGCCGCTCACCCCTTGTGCAGACACTGGGAGGGAAGCAGGCCCCGTTCACATGACCTCTCACACCTTTCAGGGTGCTGCCTGCCTGGGTCTCTCAGACATGATCTTGGGCAAGGGGTGACAGGAAGGAGGAAAAAAAGTAAGGATCTGAAGGCTTCCCATGGGGTTCTTTCACAAATTATTTCTTCCCAGCCATTCCAAGAGAACATTCCACCTGGTCCAACCATCTAACTCAGCTTTTACCAAATTTTGAAGCACTAAGTTTAATCCCCACGATGGCGCCCCCTGGTAGATACTGTCATATCCCTGCTACCCTTACCTGGATGAAAGGCCAAGGAACAACCTCAGGGTCACCCAGCTGGAGAGTAGGTTTGCTTATTCTCTTCCTCAATCCACAAGATTTCCTCAACAAAAGATGGGTCTGCCCTGGACCAAAGTCCCTGTGTCCTGCCACCCAGCCCAGGGGTCTTGCCTATACCTCCGGCCACCTCCCCTCCAAGGTGAGGATGGTGAGGCAGGAACTCTGGCTAATGGGGGATGTTAATGGGGGTTGGCAGCCCCATATCACCAGGTGACGGTGATAACTGCTCCCACCTGTGGAGGCTTCCAGGTGCAGGCTCTGGGGCAGCTGCTCACTTCCCCCCGAATCGAACTCTCACTCTGACTTGGGGGAAGCCAGGCAGCCTTCTCAGGTAAGGAAGCAGTCACACAGGGAAACAAGACTGCCTGGGGCCACACAGCGATGTCAAGCCTGTGGGACCCCAGCCTCACTGCCTTCCCTGGGGACCTCCCCACTGGGGGCCAGATAAGCAGTGTTTCCTGCACGGCCAGCTCAGCCCTGTGTGTGGCAGGCAAGGCCTGCTCAGTCCCTGGTTCGTGCAGAGCACCTCGTCAGACTCTCATTAGGCTCTGTTTTCTCTGCAAACATCTCCATGGGCCCTGCCGCCCCTGCTGTGCCCAGGAATGCGACCATGGGCTCACGGGGATAAATCTGTCTGCGTCTCTATTTTGACTAGTCCCTACAACATGTGCTCTGAGCACTGAGCAAGGGAAAGTTGGGGAAGAGGGAAGAGGTGGGAGGGGAGAAGGATCTCCTTCCTCATGCAGTCGGGCAAGCTCCCACTGAAGCCAGGGAGCTGTGCACTAGGGACCGCTGTGCTCTCCCCCCACCCCCCGCCCGGCCTCTCTCACCCCTCCAGCCTGCCTTTCTCACCACCCTTTCTGCTCTCCCTCCCATGACCACTGCTAAAACCCTTCCATTCAGTAAGGCCCAGAGCAAAGGCCCCTCCTCCAGGAAGCTTTCCCTGGTTTACCCCTACAGGGGAGGATGCCTTTCTTCCCTGAGCTGCCGCAGTGTGCACTTCCTCCCTTGTCTGACACTTGGCTTGCCCCACTAGACCATCAGCTCCCCAAGGGCAGGCCCGCAGCACCTATGAAGTGTCATGAACCACAGTAGGTACTAAAGAAAAATCTGCTAAATGACTAAATCAGTGTTATCACTTGGAAAGTCTTCGAGTTTTTACTGAACGGAGGAGAATTCATTTGGTAAGTACCTTGAGAACTTTAGGGGCACAGGCACCCATTGATGGACACTTGAGGCCCGGGAGCTGGGAAGACCTTGCACTAGCCACTGGCCCCAGCTCAGAGGCCCTACCCTGTGCTGGGCATTAATGTGGAGACAAAACACAGCCATTGGCATTTTAGAAATGGTAGCTCTGCTTCTGCTTTTAATAGTCCTTTTTGACAACTGAAATACTTCCTCTCAGGTTATTCATTGTCTCCATAGACACCACGCCGGCGGGTTGGGGGGAGGCTGAGACCAGCCCAAAGTCATAGATTGCATTTGACAGGAGAAAGACAAACACAGAAAAAAGGAAGGGGGTGGAGCACAGACGGTCAGAGCCCCTGAGAGGGAAGGCAGTCTCAGGGAAGGCTCCACAGAGGTGACATCTGAGCCAAATTGTGCAAAGCAGGTAGGACACCGGCAAAAACAGAAAGAAGGGTGGCCCAGGCAGAGGGAAAAGCAGAGGAAGGAGCACGTGGTCCATGTGGCCGCAGTAAAGTAGCAAGACAGACGTGACAGGGTGCTGCAGGTGGGCTCTGCAGGCCAGGCCGGGTCCCCACCTCCAGGGGAGGGGGCAGAGGGAGTGCCCATCAGAGGCAGGCCCTGCCAGGGCACTGCAGACAGCAGCAGGAGGGAGGGAAGAAGGAAGGTTTCAGGATCTTCGGGAATGAAGGTCCCTTGGGCCCTGCGCTCCCTCTGCGCTCCTGACCCTAAGTCACTCTGTGTGGTCATTACCTCATACCCAGCTGCCTGACCCCTCGGCTGTGAGCCCCTTGAGACAGGCTTGTACCTGATTTTATCTCTGGTCCCCTCCATCCAGCGCGGGTCAGAAGGATCAGAGCACAGGACCCAAACAGCGACAGGTGCAGCCGAGGCCTGAACCTCACGCTGTAATGAAGGTACCCGCTCAGCATCGTCGTGGAGCGCCCTCAGTGCCACAGGCGGAGACGGGCTGTGTCTACCCTCTTGCCACCCCACCCCCAGGCTCCAGCCCCCCCCTCCACACCCCCTTCAGCACCATGATGGGGAAGGGGTGATCTCAAGGCCCTGGGAAGATCTGGGCTGCAGGGCCCAGCTGGGACAACCTCAGTGAGTCTCCTGCAGGACGGCCAGGGTCTCCTCCCAGGACCAACAAAGTGTCTCTGGCCTGAACTGATCCACCAAGCCCCCAGATGAGGAAAGAGCCTTTAACGCAGTAAGCGCTTCTCAATCGAAATTTCTCCATCTTGAAACAAGTACGAGCACGCAGAGCAGCTTATGTCGCACGGCACCGTTCAGCACGCTAAGGCTGTCTCTTCTACCTCCGTCGCCCAGGGACGCAGGCAGGGCAGGAACGGCTGTCTCTTCTCCCTCCGTCGCCCAGGGACGCAGGCAGGGCAGGAACTAGCCCCTTTTCCCGGCTAAGAAAATGAGAGCCAGAACGCGGCACATTTGAGTTGGGCCTCAGAAGGCAAAGGTGGGAGGAAAGGGCATTTTGGCAGAGGGACTGGCATCCGCAGGAACACACGCTGGCGACAGTGCGGGGACTGCCCAGGGGCGTGGCCAGAGCGCGAAGGAAAGCGAGGTGCCCCTCTAACCACCCTGCACATATTTAAACATTCGATCCTGGAGGTGGGTGCAGTTATTTCCCTCTTTTTACAGACGAGGCACGTGAAACACAAAGATTAAGTACCTTTCCCCGGGTTGCCCAGGAGCAGGGGAAGGAGCAGGAATGGTGCACACTCAGGCTCCGGGTCACGTTCTTCCTAATCACCAGACACCGCCTCTCAGAAAGGAAGGGAGCACGTGACAGCACCTATTCAGAGCCTGGCCCTTAATTCATATTTGATGAGCAAACAAGTGGATGAATGAATGCAGAGCCTTGGCATCTCTCCCCACTTGTAATATCAGCTCCCTGATCTGCAGTCCTCGCCGTGGGCTGGGACCACTTACCCCACAGCAGAGCACACTCACCCCGTCCAGGCAGGGGCACCCAACCAGCTGCCAGCTGGAAGATCTGGGAGGGCTTTAAGGAACCCAGAGTGAGGCACTCAGGGAGCCCACTGGTCCTGCCCTGACTTTGGCCTTATCTCTGTGGGCAAGGCCATCATGCCCACACCATCCACACATCATCACGTTTACTCTCATCTTCCTTTGTCTCCCCAGCTGTGGACCCCTGCTTCTGACCTCCAGTCTGGTTCCCTGGACGGTCCCTCTCCAGTCCCCACCCAGCTCAAGGATCCCCATACGCCTTCAATTTTGCCATCTCTTGCAACTGGCTTCTAACCAAAGCCTTCCAAAAATTCACTTCCACCCGCCCTAGGCCAGGCCCACCTCTCCCTCAGTCCCTCCACTGGGAGTCCCTTGTGCCCAGGCCCTGCCCTTATCACCACCAGCGGCCTGTCACATCATCTCCGCTGCCCACTGAAGGAACCGGAGGTGGACCTAAATCAGTACTCCTCGGAGCCTGTTACTTTGGCTGTAAATCCGTTTAAAATGCAGATTTCTGGGTCCACCCAGGATTCCATGAGTCAGAGTTGCTAGGTGTGAAGCCTGGGAAGACCCCTGGGCCCAGGGTCCCAAAGGCACACACATTCAGAGGAGCTGAGTGCCTTACTCGCCCACACCCCTTCTGCCTGAACTCCCTTCTTCTCCAGTTCCCCCTTCCTCCCTGTCTCCCCTCCCGCTGTTCCACTGGCCACTCCCTGCAGCCACTCCGCCAGCACCAACTCATACACTGGCTGAGCTCCGGATTTGCTAAGAAAGGGTCCTTCATCTCTAGACAGCTTACCTTATCGGACTCCAGGTTCTCTAAGCGGCCTCTGTATCCCTTTCACAGTCAATCCCGATCTCCCTCCTCCCAGCTCCCCAGCAAACCAGACCCACCGATGTCTGCTCCCCTGAAGGGACAGAGATCATATAAATCATGATTATTCTCCAGTCCCACAGGTATGCAGCTGACACGGTGGGGGGATCTCTCCACACCAACCGCCTGTCCTGGGGACACTGTCTGGCACCCATAGGCCTGGTCTGCAGCCCACTCTGCACTTCCTCCTATCTTGGATAAGTCCCTTACCCCCCTGCAATTGCCTCATTTTTTCTTAACGTAACCCTTCTTTTTCTACTCATCCAGCCTCTCTTTTCCCCTCAACTAAAGAGGACTTGAGAAGTTATTTTTTAAAATGCCATCAGACAAGAAAGACCCTTTTTGAACTAACCAAACCTCACAATGAGGCTTAAACCCATTGCCAGATGAGTCATCTCAGAACTGAGCTCTATGCCATACCCTTGCTCAAGAACCCACCATGGCTCCCCATCACCTAAATGATGAAAGTACTCTGCGCAACCAGAAAACAGCAAGATGCATCCAATGTACCTGGGATGTATGTGAAAAGAATGACGTAATGATATGAAGAATGTAACAATAACAATATAAATATCTAACGATTATTGAGCACTTACTGCATACTTTATATGTATTGACACCTATTTCTTACATTATCTCAGAGTTATGTTGACCTTCACGATGCCCCGCAAGGTGGGAGCTATTGTTGTCCCTGATTTAGAGTTAGGGCTTGTGGTGAGGAAAGGGCTGGGAAGGGAAGTTGGAGAAATCCAGGCCACCCCAGCTCTGCCTTCTTTCTCCCCACTGCGCTGGAACCACACGCTGGCCTGAGGCCCCCTTCGGGCCTGGTCCTCTGGACTGGAACCACCACCCTGATGGACCCTGCTGTGTTTCTGGAACCCGCCTTCTGCCTGCCTGCACTCTGGCTGACGATGCTTAGTCTTTGCTGGACTGGCCCATCATCAGCCTGGCCTCCGGGCGGCTCCCAGTGGCCTAGCCTCCCCAGAAAAGTGGCCTGGCCTCTCAAGGAAGCAGCTCAACAGTGAGGCTCTCTCCTCCACATCTACCGGCCTCCCAAGAACACACGAGTGTCCGGCGCTTTACAGTGTGCATACAGCTCCATCTGGACCTCACGGCAACCCAAGGAGATAAGCGGGGTAGCGACATCTCCATTTCACAGAGGAGGAAGTAACTGTGGTACTCGGTACGTTTCAGACACTGTTGAATAATGCATTCCCCTCACAGCCCCCTCTGAGAATGCTGCACTCCCCGTCACGGGGTAGAAAACTGAGGCACAGAGACTGTAAGTGACTGACATGGCCCCTTGTCAACTCAGCACCATCACTGAGCAGGCAGAACTTGAACTCAGGTCTCCCTGGCAGCAGAAGCCACCACCATGGCCAGCTTAACCTCAAAAGGCCAGGGGAGTCTGATCCATCTCCCTGCTGCTTCTGACCATCCCAAACCCTCAGGACACTCAGACATGCGGGGGAGGCGTGTGGCCAACCACGTGGGATGGTTTTCAGCCGCGCCCCGCGCCAGAGGGCACAACCACTAAGTCTGGTCCTGGTGTGTTCATCCAGCCCCCTCCCAACCCCGTCCAGGTCTCCCAGCACCCCAGCCAAAGCCACCCCCCACCCCAGCCTCTCACCCCCACCCACTGATGCAAATTTCCATTCTCTCAGCAGCATGAGCTCAGTGGGGAGGAAGGCAATCTGATTACAAGCAGTCCTGGCCTCAGGGTCACCAAGGGTTTGGGCATCGCAAGCAGGCGCCATCTATGGCATTGGCACAGGCAGGGGGAGACAGTACAGTAAGCCTTGGACTTGGAGCTCAGTCACTGAGCGAATTCCTGAGCCTCAGTCTCCTTACCTTATCACCACGGCCTTCCCGAACTCTGATAGCTGGGAGGCTCAAAGCAACAATGGATGTGAACACGCTTCAGAAAACAGACAATACAGGGGGCTCTATCGTTACTAATCAAATTGGACAAGATTACCCTGAGCCAAGCCTGGTGGGGGACACTGGGGACAGAGAAGAATACACACAATCCAGGACCTCACGGTCTACTGCCTGGTGGGGGAGACACACAGGTGGTCAGTGCTGTGGGGAGGGATGCTCAGGGGACTGTGGGGGCCTGAGAAGGAGCTCTAACTCAGCCTGGGGTCAGGGCAGGCCTCCTAGGGTGGTCCTGAAATGAGTCTTCAAAGACCAGCAGGAGTTAGCTGAATACAGAAGGAGGTGAGGGCACTCCGGCCGAGAGAAGAGTGTGGGGAAAAGCATAGAGACAGAGGGAGTGTGTGCTTTCGGGGTAAGTGCAGCTGGGTGCTGGGGGAGAGGGGCAACTAGGAGAGACAGCATAGTGCACGGCCCACGGCAGGTGTGCAGAATGTGGCCACTGTCTTCCCGTCCCAGCAGACCCCCGTGGATGCAGGTCCGAGCTCAGAACTCTGGACTCCATTTCTACAAGCTAGCTGACCCTGGTCTGGAGGGGCCCTTTCTGCCTTCCTCCTCGATGGGCTGGGACCCAGTGTTCCAGGAGAGCTCCACTGACCTGACCCTTCCCTGTTAAGATGAAGCCATAGGGAGACTGAAGAAGCAGAAGTGCCCTGCAGGAAGAAAGCCCGGGCTGGAGACACTGTGGGGACCCCTGCTCTGCCTCTGAACAGCTGTGTCACCTTGGGCAAGTCACGGCATGGCTCAGACCCTGGACTTGCAGTAAATGGAGTTATTGCCAACAAAGGTACACAAGACTCTCAACGTCGTCCTGCGTGTGCACACATGCACGCACACACACACACACACACACACACACACATTAAATGTTCCACAGTGGGAGATAAATTCTATCATCATAAACTGAGGCAGTCGCAAAAAATCCTCGATAAGCAGGAAACGCGCAGGCATGAGCTCTGATGCAGAGGGCAGCCAAAGTCATGGGGCGGGGAGGGGAGCGCACAGCCTCGGGGCAAGGCTGCTCCGGGCCACTCTGAAAACACTGATGTCTCGCTGCCTCCCCAGAGGGATGCAAGGTACCAGGGCCAGGGGGCAAGTGGTTCCTAGCAAGTCAGGGAAAATGTGACAACCCACAGTAGGCCTACTCACATCCTTTGAAAAAGCCTTCTGTGCGGCCTGCCAGGGTAGGCAGGGCCCAGGAAAGCCCCCTGCCCTGCTGCACTCTACCCGTCCTTGGCCGGATCTCCAGGGAGGTGACCCTTCACCTGTGAAAGGGAGCGATAAGCCTCCAAGGCGGTGGTGCAAGTCCACCGAGAAGTGTGCGAAGCACAGGCTGCCGGGAAGAGTGAAGGAGCAGAGGGAGGGAGCAAGTGGAGATCAGAGAGACACCGCAGGGCTGGACGAGCGGAGACCTTCCAACCAGGAGAAGGTGCATGTCACGGGAGGGCACACACGTGTGTGACAGGGAACAAAGGCTCTCCCCCCACAGCCCTACACCGCCCCCTCCACTCGCACATGCATCGGAAGCCTCCCAGGCAGGACGAGGCCCCACGCTGGCCACTCCACACCATCACTGTTCACTCCTCAGTCTTCGAGCACCCTGCTGGGAGCTCTCTGAGAGGCCTGCATAGGCGTGGCTCTCTCAGAGGCTGACCCCGGGCCGGCAGCACGCTGGCCACACAGCAGAGGAGTCCGGCTGAGCGGGGCCTCTCCCTCCACCTAGTGCACCAGAGTGCGGTGCACAGGCCCGCCCAGCAGGGCTCCGGTAGGCCAGAGCTTGGGGCCTGGAGCAGAGCAAAGGAAGGGACATGGCCAGGGGAAGTGTTCTGTACTGGGACCCATTCACTGCATTTATCAAGCACCTACTGAATACCAGGGTATTCAGTTTTATTCTCATTTAGCCCTGGCGACTGCCCCTGGAAACCCCACCTACAGAACCGGAGCAATACAGTCACGTTCACACTTCCTAGCAGAGACTCGGGCCTGAGCCAGGCACTGGCCAGGGACCTTTCCTCGGCCCTCCGTGGCCTCTGTCCCCAGTGCCAGGGGACAGAATGGGGACCGAATCTGCCATCAGAAGCTGCTCTCCAAGTACAGGGATGTCAGAAATCCAGGAGTCTCAGGCTGCTCAGACCCCAGCAGTAACCCCCTGCTTTACAAGGTGGGACCACTCTGAGCGTTTGCCTTCCCTCGGGGTACCGGAGCGCTCCAAGTGGCTAATGCTGCGCTCGGCAGAGGGTTGAGTTCAATAAAACGAGAAGCAGCTAATGGCTAACAATAAAAAATAATATTTTTCCTTCAAGCAATTAAATTGTAATATAGAGCTCACTAATTCCTTCCTGTTCTTTCCCATGGGATCTCAGATCAAGCACCAGGAGAAATAAATTATGTGTTGCTATTCCTTGCTTGAAACCCAAGTTTTCAAGAATCTATGGGAGAAAAACGGCCTCCCCTTCATTAAGGCAGACATTTCTAAGGATTTTTATAATGGTTTCATAACAAGCTACCTTTCTGCAAACCACTACCCAACCCCATCTTAAAGACTGATAAATTCACTCCTTGCCCCTTCTCCAAAGAGCCATACTATGTAAAAAATAAGGGAACCAGAGCACAGCTAAATGCTCTCCATGGCTCCCTACGTCTATAGGAAAACAAAACTTCCCCCTCCCTCTGCCCCCTGCCCCACTTGGCCTGGCACGTAAGACCCTCGAAGCTAATATATTTCTCTCTGTTCCTGCCGCAGACCATTCACTCCAGCCAAGCACAGCCCATGGCTGCTCCTCACACACCCCCTTCCCTCCCTGCCCGGGGCCTCTGCCCACGCTGACGGTGCTGCCTGGCATTGCTTTCCCACCAAGGCTCCAAGGCCGCCCCCCCCAGCCTTGCCCAATGCCCCCAGCTGGAACTGGCCATCTACTCGTGGAACCCCTGGGGTACTGTCATGTGAAGACCTTCCCCTTTGGACCTTGGGTGATAGCCTCGTGGGAGAGCCAACTTAGACTAGGAACAGAACCGCCTCTGACGTGGTTATCGCCACACATGCATCTTTGTACACCACGCCTGCCCCCTGCACTGTGCCCAGCATGGCGCCCACGATTTTACAGGAGGCGCCCCCAGATTCTCTGGGTGAACTCATAAATGACCTTGGTAACTACTGAGCTTACTTCCGTCAAGACTAGGGAAAGGACTTGGGAGAAGGCAGGACAAGGACCCTGTGGGCACTAACCAGGTAGCGCGGAAGATAGTCACAGGGCATGCGACCCCAAGAATGACGCAATGATTGGGTCTCTAAGGAAAGTGAGCGGAAGGACAACGTCTGAAACCCTTCCATGGCTCCCCTGCCCACCGGGGCAGAGTTCAGACTTCCTTAGCTTGTGAGCCGGTCACCAGCCTCGTCACCCGGTTCTCCACTTCCACTTCCTAATCAACCCGGTCACCTTACACATGCAATTGCTCCCCACCAAGGAACTCCTATTCATCCTTCAAAACACAAGCTACAGGCACCTCCCTGACCCCTGCCTCAGGGGGTGGGGGGCACTGTCTGTCCCCGAGCCTCCCCTTGCCCCGGATGTGAGCACTCCGGGCAAGCCAGGCTCAGAGAATGGGTTCCCCTCTCAGCAGAAGATGTGGCCCCACTGCGGGCTCAGGGAGTGCCAGGGGAGCCGAACTAAACAGGAACTCAGAAGAAGGAGAGACAGCTCTGCTGGAAGGACCTAGCCGTCCTCAGGCCTCTTGCACAGTCCAGCTCACACTTACTTAGCATGAATTCTGTGCCAGACTCTGTTCTAAATACTCCTGCGTATATTGCCTCCCTTCACCCTAACAACCACCCATGAGGTAGGTGCTGCTACTATTATTTCACAGACCTGAGAATGGGGGCACAGAGAGGTTAGGAAACTTGCCGAAGTCACAGAGCCCCTCAGAGGCAGAACTGGGCGCAGAGCCAGTGGTCCGAAGCACAACAGCCAACGGCTCTCTGAAATACAAGGATCTACGGGGTGGGGCCGGCCCAGTTATTCCAGCAACCTTACCCCTTACGTTTGAAAACCTCCCCATCTCTGTTTTCTGACGTCTGCCCTCCTCTGCCCCAGAGAGGCCTTCTGTGCTGCCCAGGCCAACATTCCGAGGACTCCCCACCCTACCCCAGACCAGACAGCAAACAAACAGGACCTCCATTAAAGAACCAACCAGAGAATCCCATAAACGCTCCCGGAACACACCCCTCCCCGTCACTCCAGTTCGGGATGTCTGAGCTGGGGGACAACTCAGCCCACAGCTCTACAGAGAAATATGACCGGCAACGGCCCTTGGGCCACGCTCCAACGGGTGACATGGAAGGAGCTCCAGACGGTGCTTTTCCATCCGAAGACTTCCGAGCCCCTGATGTCACAGAGCAGGGACAGGAGCCAACTCGGCCAGTGCTTCTAGGGCTGCTCATCTCCTTAAGGCAGCTTTTGGCCACAGCCTGTGAGGTTTCTCCGTAACCCAAGGTTCTCCCTCACCGGGGTTCTGATGACGCCGAGTGGCTCGGTCACAAGCTGTCCGTGGGCCGTCCTCCCTCTCCCACATCCTGAGTAGGCACGACGGCCTCCGGGCACCGGCCCTGTTCCCCTCCACCTGACTTCCCGCTCAGAACACCCACCTGCGGGGCCAAGCCCAGGGACCTCGACTCAGGGCTGCCACCTGGGTACAGGTGGACAGATGCTGCTGCAGAAGGGTCCCTTCCTCAAAGGGCCACGTGGAGAGCTTCCCAGCCAGGAGCGCCCTTCAGACCTGCTGCCATGACGGCGCTGCTCGCATTTCCTCCCACACTGCCCTGCCGGGCTTTCCCACCGCCTCTATCCATAAACACCGAGCCCCTTCCACGGGCATGCCACTTCACAGTTTACAAGCCCCTCGACCTAGATTATCTGATCTCAGCCTGGCCACAGCCCTGCGTGGGCAGCACCCTGACCTCATTCTATGGAGAAGAAAACAGCTCAGAGAAGCAAGTGACTCGCCCAAGGTCCCACAGCTACGAATGACCATCACAGTCATAAATGGAACTGCCTATTAAAAATAGCAGGGGTGCTTACTACATGCTCTGTGCTTTACATCCACCGTTCTTGTGAATGGCTGGTCCCAGTCTGCCCAGACTGTCCTAACAAAACACCATAGGCTGGCTGGCTTCAACAATAGACATTTCTTTCTCACAGTTCTGGAGATGGCAAGTCCAAGATCAGGGTGACCCATGGTTGGCTTCTAGTAAGAACGCTCTTCCTGGCTTGTAGATGGCCACCTTCTTGATGCGTCCCCACGTGGTGGAGAGAGAGAAAAAAGAGAGAGCGCTCTGGTGTCTCTTCTTATTAGGGCACTAATCCCATCATAAGGACCCCTAGCCTCATGACCTCATCTAAACCTAATTTAGAGGAAGTCCTATCTCCAAATACCATCACACTGGGGAGTGGGGCTTCGACATATGAATTGGGAGACAGTGGGGGTGGGGGGACAATACAGTCCACAGCGTGCCTACCACGACCTGTGTCTACTAAAGAGCACACTGAAGCACAGAGTTGAGTGACCTGCACAAGGTCACACGGCTAGAAGAAGAGCTGGGATTCAAATCCAGGCCTCCCTGACCCATAGAAGGGACGCTGAGCTGGGCTGCCTCTACCAGGTGATAGCCGAACCCAGACACTGCTCAGCTGGGGCCTTGGCCCCGCCATTGTCCTACGTGACCCCAAACATTCTCAAATACAGTTCACAAAGTACCCAGCCTGGTGGAACTAATGAACGATGGAGTACTCGGATGCTCCTTGGTCTTGATACCCATCCCGGGCTGTTTGTTGCCTGCCCTGATTTCTCCTCCCAATGGTCCTAGGCCATGTTTTCAGGGAAGGAAACGGGAGACCCAGAGGAAGGGGCAAGAATGCAAGGATGCAAGGCTCAGTGGCTCCAAAGCTCCGGGTTTCCTCCCGTGCTGTCATCTACGACGTGTTTACTCCTTGGCCCCGGACAGCCTGCCGAGGAGGAGCGGGACAGAGAAGCCCACGAGCACAGATCTGGCCGCATCAGGTATCACTGCCTGGAGCACGGAACGAGATACGTGTCTCCGGGGCAGGTCAGGGGTCAGACCCGGCAGGGCTTTTGGTTTTCTTAAATCAAGGCAGAATTCATATACCATAAGACTTGTCCGTTTGAAGTGTTATTTAGCGGATTTTAGTATACTCACAGAGTTATACACCATGACCTAATTTTCCAGACGTTTTCAACAGCCTCAAAACAAATCGCACACCTGTTACCTGTCACTCTTTATTTCCCCTCCTTCCCCCTCCCAGCCCCTGGCTTTCCGTTCCATATATTTTCCTGCTCTGGGCATTTCATATAAAAGGAATCATGTGATATACAGCCCTTCGCATCTAGCTTCCCAGCACAACAGTTCTCCAGGTTCACATGCTGTAACATGTTATCAGTAGTTCACCCCTTTTATTGGCTGAATAATACTCCACTGCATGGATATATTCCATTTTGTTTATCCATTCATCAGCTGCTGGAATCTGGGTTGATACATTTTGGGTACGATGACTAATACTGCTATTAACACTTGTGTACAAGTTTTGTATAGAGGTATGTTTTCAATTCTCTTAGGTACACGCCTAGGCGTGAGTTGCTGGATCGTGTGCTAACTCTATGTTTAACCTTCTGAGAATCTGAAAGACTGTTTTCTACAGCAGCTGCACCATTTCATATTCCCCCCAACAGTGTAGGAGGCTTCCAGTTTGTCCACATCCTCACCAACACTTGTTATTGTCTGTCTTTCTGATTATGCCATCCTAGTGGGTGTGCCGTGGCATCTCGCTGTGGTTTGGGCAGGGTTTTAAACTCCTGACTCAGGGATAGTCATCCTCTCCCTTAAAGAACAACTTTGGGATTCAGAGCCTCCCAGGGCGTCTTCCACCTCATCTCCCTCCTGTCCCACACTCTCTCCTCCTGCCCAAAGGAACACTTACTGAGAGAGCTCATGACGTGCCAGGTACTAGTCTAAACCCTATTATTATCATCCCCATTTTACAGATGCAGAAACTGAAGCATAGGAAGAAGTGATTGCCTAAGCTGGTAAGTGGTAGAATAGGGATTCAAACCCAAGAGTCTTTCCTCTTCTGCCTCCTCCATAATCAGCCCAGTGCCCCAGCCTCTGGAACAATGCCCAGCAAACAGGAGGCATTTAATAAATGTTTACAGGAGGCAGACAGACAGCCTTCATGTTATTTCTCCCTCCCTGCACTTGCTCACGTAGTTGACTTCTACTGCCAACCCTTTCCTACTCTCCTTCACTGAGTGGACGCTTCCATTCACTACAGGGTCAAGATGGGGGCAGGGCAACGAAAACTAGTGGAAAGAGAAATTAAGAAAACACTCCCACTTACAAGTGCATAGAAAAGAATAAAACACCCAGGAATGAATTTGACCAAGGAGGTAAAAGACCTGTATTCTGAAAACTATCAGAAAGAAATTAAAGATGACCCACATCAATGGAAAGATACTCCATGCTCATGGATTAGAAGGTTTACTATCGTTAAATGTCCATGCTACCCAAAGCAACCTGCAGATCCAATGCAATCCTTACCAAAGTACCAATGGCATTTTTCACAGAACTAGAACAAATAATCCTAAAATTTGTATGGAATCACAAAAGAACCTGAAGAGCCAAAGCGGTCTTGACAAAGAACAAAGCTGGAGGTACCACAATTCACTACAAAGTCATAGTAACCAAAACAGCATGGTACTAGGCACATAGATCAACGGAACAGAATACAGAGACCAGAAGTAAACTCACGCTTGTATGGTCAGTTAATCATCGTCAAAAGAGGCAAGAAGTATGCAATGAGCAAAAGACAGTCTCTTCGATAAATGATGTTGGGGGGCTCCTGGGGGGCTCAGCCAGTGAAGCATCCAACTCTTGATTTCAGCTCACGTCATGATTTCAGGGTTGTGAGATCGAGCCCCATCTGGGGCTCTATGCTGGGCATGGAGCCTGCTTAAGATTCTCTCTCCCCCTCTCCCTCTGCCCCTCCCCCACCACCCCCACCCCCTCCCCTGGCACATGTGCACTCTTTCTCTCTCTCTCTCAAAAAAAAAAAAGTGGTGTGGGAAAACTGGACAGCTACATGCAAAAGAATGAAACTGGGCCATTTTCTTACACCATAGACAAAAATCGACTCAAAATGGATTAAAGAGACCTAAACGTGAGACCTGAAACCATAAAACTCCTAGAAGAGAACATAGGCAGTAATCTCTTGTACATCGGCTTTAGCAAAACTTTTCTGGATCTGTCTCCTCAGGCAAGGGAAACAAACACAAAAATAAACTATTGGAATTACACCAAAATAAAAAGCTTCTGCACAGTGAAGGAAACCATCAACAAGACAAAAAGGCAACCTATTGAACAGGAGAAAGTAACTGTAAATGATATATACAAAGGATTAATATCCTAAATATATAAAGAATTCATACAACTCAACACCAAAAAACCCCAAATAATTGGACTAAAAATGGGCAAAGGACCTGAAAAGACATTTTTCCGAAGAAGACATACAGAAGGATCACAGACACATGGAAAGATGTTCAACATCCCTCCTCACCAGGGACAGGCAGATCAAAACCACAGTGAGAGACCGCCTTACACCTGCCAGAGTGGCTAGTACCAAAAAGAGAAGACATAGCACGTGTAGACGAGGATGTGGAAGAAAGGGAGCCCTCCTGCACCGCTGGTGGGAACGCAAACTGGTGCAGTCATTATGGAAAACAGTGTGGAGGTTCCTCAAAAAGTTAAAAGCAGAAATATGACCCAGAAATTCCACTTCAGGTATTTACCTGCAGAACTGAAAACACTCATTTGAAAAGATACACGCGCTTCTGTGTTCTTCGCATTACTTATCCCAGCCGAGCTATGGAAGCAGCCCAAGTGTCCACCACGGATGAATGATAAAGGAGATGTGGTATATACGTGCAAGGGAATACTACTCGGCCACTAAAAAAGAATGAGATCCTGCCCTTCCCAACAACACGGACGGACCTACGTGATACTATGCTAAGCGCCTAAGTCAGACTGAGAAAGACCAGTACTGCATGATTTCACTCTTACATGGAACCTAAGCAACGAAACAAACACAAAACAACAGAAACAGACTCATAACTACAGAGAACAGACGGGTGGTTGCCAGTGGGGAGGTGGGGGGGGTGAAATAGGTGGAGGGGATTAAGAGGTACACACTTTCAGTTATAAAATAAGTTATGGGGATGAAAAGTGCAGCATACGGAATATAGTCAATAATATCGTAATAACTTTGTATGGTGACAGATGTGACTATTAAAAAAAAAAAGAAGCAGAAGAAGGAGGAGAAGGAGGCAGATGAGAAGAAGGAGAAGGGGATGATGATGATGATGATGATGATGATGGGGCTGGGGCCAGAAGTCCAGTCCTGGATCCAAGATCAGTGCTCCTCCCCCTCCCCAGGCTGCCTCTTCAGGAGGATACCAAGGCTCTTTCCTCACCTGTCAAGCGGCGATCATATTGGTACCTACTTCATAGGGTTATGGTGAAGATTAAGAGAGTTGATAGAAAGAAAGCACTTAGAACAGCACCACGCACAGGATAAAAGTACTGTAAACGTCAGCTCCCACAAGGGAGCTTTCTCCTTGCATCTGCCCCCTTGCCAAAGTGTGGGGAGCACAGATCTGTGGCCTGTGGGGTGGGAGGGAGGTCTCCTGACTGGAGTAGGACCAGGGCAGAAAGAGGTGGCCGACCCTGAGCCCCTGGCTGTGGGCCAGAGCTTTCTTCTCACCCTCAAGTCACACCCACTACCCAGGACCAGGGCACCCCTAATGGTACCCCCAGGGAGCAGGGGGGTGAGGCTGGGGATGCAGAGCTGGGGTTACTGTCACTTTGCAGTCCGCTCAAACTCGAACCTGCCCAATAAATGACGATCAACTATGTCAGCAAGGGACCATCTATCCTGAGACCTCAGCCACAGAAGACTCTGGACACTTTCTCTGCATGATCATAAATCTCTAAGCAAAGACACAGCGCGAACTAGTCTACTAAAACCCTCCCGCAAGCCTCGGGATCCTGTCCTCAGAAGCCAAGCCTGCCCACAGGGCTTACAGGGGACAGTGGCAGTGGACAGCACTACTGCTTATCCCTTTGCAGGGATGTGCCTGCTGCCTGGAAAGCACTGTGGCATCGAGGCTCTCGGCTTCCGAGACCTTCTCTGGCCTCAAAGCCAACTGGACTCAAACGCGAAGCCCTGCTCTGCCACTCACGAGTGTGGGCAAATGACCTCACCTCTGTGAGCCTCAGCCACAGTCAATGTAAAAAGCAATTCCATCCCTTCCTGGCAGGCTCCACATGGGAGCTACTATTTACTGTGCGTTTACCCTGTGCCTGGCAATGTTCTAAGCTCTTTCTATGTATTAATTCACTTTACCTTCACCACCCCCCTAGGAAACAGATCCTGTTACTACCCACATTTCACAGAGAAGGAAATAAGACAGAGATGGACAGGAGACAACATATACAGGGTACAGGCCCTGACACCCAGAGCTGCTCAAAAGCAGGCAGGAGCAGGGCGTGGGGTTTCTGAGAGTATTAGGACAGCCCTAGTATTCCCAAGGAATTCACAGAGCAAGCTGGTCCCCAAACAGCCCTCAACACAATCTCCCAGCCCAAGGCAGTCAGAGCCAGGAAGACTTTCCAGCTCCCTGCTGATAAAATGGGGTGCTGGATGGGCCGATCACCGCCACAGGCCCTCTGTGGCCTCATGACTCTATAACCATGGCCAGGGAGACGCAGGGCAGGGCAAAGCACTCCAGATCCCTCCACAACCCAAACCGCACACATTTAAGCCTCTTAGATTTTCCGATTTTAATCAAGCCTAGCCCCAAGCAACATTCTTCAATAAGGGGGGATTTGTTTAGCTTGTTCTGAGAATCAGTGTTACCCACTAAAGAAACAAAACCCTCTCCCTCTGTCCCACTTGAGCATTTAAGACCATACGTGGCCTTTAAAAATCCTTCTCACTTGGAAGAAACATTTGCTCACGGCCGAGGCTGCAGAACATGGGGTATTCTCCCAGGACCCCCTGTGCTCATTACAGCACTTTGAACTGGGTCCCACCTGCTCATTGTCAGCACTGCTTTTGCCCTGTTGTAGCAAATTTGTGGCAGGAATAAAGTAGGTATTCTCCATCCTGTCTTACTGATGGAGAAATCAAGGCACAGAGAGGAAACATAACTTGCCCATGGACACACACAGTCAGTAGCAGGGTCATTCCCTTGTTCAGTCACAGAACTTTTAATTCAATGGACTCCCCATCTTGCACCCCTGAGCCACATCACCCTAAGTTTGGGTGAGCAGATGAACCGTGAAGAAGGGGGAGAAGGAGGGGAAAAAAGAGCAGAGTTCACTTAGGACAGAGGGAGCTAGAGCAGCCGCCTGCTTAATGAGCCCTTCCGGCTCCCAGGAGTCCAGGGTCTGAGAGCGGGTATCGGGACGGGGGCAGAGCAGGCCTGACCTGCAGGGGGACAGACCTCAGGTTAGCTCCCGGCTCTGTGGGACCTGGTAGCCCCCACATCCAGAGCAAGTCTCCTCCGTTCCCAGCACTGCCTCATAGTGAAAGAGGACACCCACCGCAGAGAACTCTGTGAATTCCAAGGAGGCAAAGCTCTTCATGACCTTCCATGTGATGCATGGGGCATCATCGCTGTTACTTGCACGGTCTGCAATTTTTCAAGTGCTTTCATAGGCACTCCCTCCTATGAGACAGGAAAGGGGTTCTCCTCCCCATTCTGCAGATGAGTATAAAGAGAGGCCAGGGGAGGGGACACGAGCAGGTTGAGCTTGAACTCACACCTGCTCCAGACGGACCCCTAACAGGATACTGGGCAAGGAGCCAAGGAGGACTTTTGCTTCTTAGGGCTTTTCCTAGGCCCTGTGGTGCCTCCTGGGAAGATCTGGCAGATTCTAACTTGGTGTCAGTCCTAGTCCAGAATGTCCACATCTACTATGACAATTATCGGTCATATGAAGACACCAAACTCAGAGGGAGAAAGCAACCTGCCCACGGTACCCAGATGGCAAGTGAAAAAACCAGAAGATAAATCCAAGCTAGCCAATTCCAAAGCCAGATTCCCCAGAACCTCTCAGATTACTGCCAAACCCCTGCAGGTGGATGGAAATCAGATGTCCCATCTCCCGGGAAATGGCCGGTGATATTCAATAATAGCTCATCCATAGAGAGGAAGTCAGTGTTTCCAAAAGGAAGCTTTTCCATTATGCTGGGTGGAGGGGGGTTGGCATCTTCCCTCCTCTTCTTTGTCAATTGCTACTCCCATAAAGTAGTTAAGCTACTTAGAGGTCCTAAAAAGAAAGGTTAAGCATAAAAAAACCCAATCTGTTCTCATTAGTTCTCAGGTCGCCTGCCACCAGGTGTCCAGCTAAGGAAAAAAAGTAAGTCTTCAGGCTGTGCTCAGTCCCATGGGTCAGCACCACCCCCAGACCCCTTCTGAGACAACAGAGGGCAGAAGAAGGGAGGGAGGTGAGGAGGGTAAAGGAGGGAGGAGGGAGGGAGGGAGAGAGAAGGCAGGAGGGAGGGGTGGGGGAAGTCTTCCCAAGCTGTTTCCACTTTTTGCATTTACCCAAATCCTTTAATTGACCTCCATGGAAAGACTCCCGATTAGGCTAATCCTGCCTACCGAGCTTTCCCATTAATGCTCTGGGAAGTCTGGGGAAGGCTGAGGGAATACCCCACGTCCTGGTGCAGGAGTTGGCAGGCAGGCGAGCTGCCCTCCCAGGCCACAGGCTGCCCGACACAGCTCCTCCATGGGGTACCCTGATCAGCAGCAGGAAACGTTCTGGAACCTGAGGCCTGGGCTCCAGCCACAAGCCCATACTGCAGTGACCTTGGCTAGTTAGCTTCTCTGGGCCTCCGCTGAATAACAACAGTGCTGTTGTCTAATGTACTTTGGAGCACAGGTAATAAGGGACACTACTATTGTCCCCATTTTACAGGTGAAGGGACCAAGGCTCAGTGAGATTAAGTAATTTGCCCAGAGTCACAGACAGTGGAGGGCAGAGCCATCCAGGACCTAAAAGCCATCCCGTGGGCTCAGTCAACAGTCTTAACCCATGCCATTCTGATTCCCCTTCCAGAAGGTAAGAACCTCATAGCTGTCTCAAGGCTCCGCTAAACTCCGCAGGAAAGCACTTATGTGACAGAGCCTGGCACACAGCAGGTGCTCTAAAAAGGAGTGTTCTTGCCCATTCTCTCCTCCCCAGACAGTTGAGAGAAAGAAGGGCTCCTCATGTCCATTTTTTCAGACCTCTACGCAGCACAGGTCCCTAGCTGGGAAGTAACAACCAACGGGTCCCATCCACGCAAAGGGACGGCCTGCCACCTTCCGCATTTCCTACAGCCACAGCTGAGGGGGCAACGCCGCTGCCGAGGCTCCACCGGGGACTGCCTCCTTCTCTCTGAACCTGGCCTTTCAAAGGGGCTTTCATTTATCGGGCTTTAATGTCTCACATGATTTAATCAGAAACACGTGCCTTGTAAATATCGTCTGTCATGTTCCATTAGGTTCACAGGGAAAAGTACAAGTCAATAAACAAAGGTTGTAGCATAAATCTACCTTGAACACATAATACCTCAAATAAGAAAATCAAAACATGTGTGGCCTCTGACCTGCGGAGTTTCACGAGAGGGAACTCTGGGTATAGTCAGGAACATTTCTAAATGTTCCTAATTAATAGGGAGGCTGGAGCTAGGCCCGTTTGCCTAGTGTGAGTGCACGCAGAGCCCTTCAACAAAAGAATCTGCTTCTACAGCACCTGCTACGTCACAAAGCCTCACTAGCTGGACACAAACTTCGCTCCTTCCACTGCAAAAAGACCATGAGGGCCCGAGAAGCTTCTTTTTTAAAAAAAGAGAATACATGCCCCAATTTTCTCATATGGAGGACGTAGGAGAAGATGGTATGATAAAAGCCTTCCCTCTTCCCTTCCGACTTCTCTGGCGCTCTTCCAGGCTGTTTTGAGAGCCCTGCAATGGAGACGGGGAAAGAGGAAGAGGTTTGGGAAATCAAACAGCCCTGGGTTCGAGTCCTAGCTCTGCCATTTAAGACCAAGTGGCTGCTGCCAAGGGCTTTTCTGATAGGAAAGCAGTTAATTATAATACCTTCTGTTGCAGTGTTCCTGCTATTTAAGACACCAAAACCATTCACTGGTTTTTCCCTCAAATGGAAATGAAAAAAGCATTTGCCATCTTAGATGAGATACCAGACAACAAGGTGTACCCCTAATACCTACCCTTTCAGACACACACATCCACCCATCCCCACTGAAGCTTTTCCCAAATCTTTGAAAGGAAACCAAAGACTGCAGGTGGCTTGACAGAGTGGGAAGACTCAGTTTTCTCATCTGCGAAATGGGGGCAGCACCTCCTCCCTCACAAGAATTTTACAAGGATTATTACTCAAAACGGTATATTCAAGAATGCTACCATAAAACATAATATAAATATGTCTCCCCTTTTAATTAAATTCATAGCTCTCACAGTCATGGTCCAGGAGACTTTACAGCTTATCTAGTCCAACCCCGTCATTTCGTGGTTCTAGGATAGGGGCCCAGCGTGGACAAGGGACTGGCTTCACCCAGCAAGTTGGTATGGAGGCCAACACTGGATCCAGGGCATTGGGATGGCAGTCAGGTCAGGTGGCATTTGGTCTGCAAGCTTTAGCAGATTCCCCAGTATTGCGACCTCCTAGGCTGAACTCTGGCCTCCCATCCCAGGGAAGTCCTCCTTGGCTGCCCCTCTGGCCACCTGTGGTCCTTCCTATTTACATGCACTCCGGTTTGGAGCACAGCAAACATGCAGAGAGCCTGCAAATGTTCTCTTCACCCAGACCCGTCTCACCTCCAGCTAGACTGGAAACTCTCTGAGGGAGCCTAGCCCATACCCGGCACACAGAGGCACATACAGCAATTTTTATTTTTTTGTTTACTTAGTGTCTGTCTCCCTTACTAGAATGTAAACTCCATGAGGTCGAGGATTGTCTGTCTTGTTCACCACAGGATCCCAAGTGTCTAGAAAAGTGTCAGGTACACAGTAGGTACTTAGCAACTGTTGTGTACATGGATTTGTTGAATAAAGGAGAATAGGGTCCCTGTCTTGGGTTTCCATGTATTACAGAATATCAGAACTTTAAAAGCAAGTCCCAGTAACTCAACTGATGCAGGTCATGTATCAGGCTAGTGCTCCAGAATCCAATACAGTGCCTCTTACGTGTTGGAATCTTAAAACTACATTTGCTGATAGTGTGAAGGTGAATGAGCTGCGACGTAGTTAGGTAGTTGGGTGGTTTCTGGCAGTTAGATGATTTCATGGTTGGTTATAAAGATGGGTGGGTAGGTAGGTGCATAGGTGGAGAGATGGTTAGATGGATGGACACATGAATGGAAAAATGGGTAAATGAAGAAATGAACAAGTAGGCAGAAGGGGAAGGAGAGCTGGGAAGGAAAGACTCCTTCAGACTCACTCTCTGATCTGATTCATCTCTGAAGCAGAGTCTAGAAGTTTACAGCCTTCCTCGATGTCAAAACCAGCCACACACCCTCTCCAAAGAACCCTCATGGTGGTAGTTCTGATTCATCAGAGGGTAATCTATCCAGAGCAAGAGCCGGGGACATGACGGGCTTGGTGAATGTCTGGCCAATGGGCAACCGGGTAGAGGTATGAAAATACCAATGGGTGCTCATACAAATGGGCCTGAAGACGGCTGTGGGGCTGGATGGGTGAACGCCTTATCATTGGGGGCAGGCACCGAGACACATGGGAGTATCCACAGACATAGAGAAGACTGGAGTATGTGGACAGAACAGGGAGGCTGGGCGGGCAAATTTCAAGGCACAAGTGACTTTACCTATGTCGCCATTTTCTTAAGGATAGCATGCTGCCCACACCCCCTCATCCAAGCCAAGGAGCGGGGAAACACGGACGGTCCGCCAGCTGCCCAGACTGCCCATGCAGCTCAGAGAGGGGCTCCTTCCTGATGCTCCAAGAGTCCTGGGTGCTGCCCGATGCTTAACCGGGCCCCCCAAATGCCATCCCTCTCCACCTCCAGGGGGCACCCCAAATTGCACCCAGCTGAGGTATCTGCCCCACACGACTGTCAATGAAATAAACACCCCCCCCAGCCTTGTGCATGTCACCCCCAGAGTCGTGCGCAGCACAGCGACCACGCTCCCTGCAAGACAAGCTGTGCCACACGGTGACCCCGGTCACACAGCACGTCCAGTCTTCTCATGGGGCGCTTATTTCATCTCCTCAACGAGCCTGCAAGACAGACGGTCTTCGGCAGATGAGAGCTGGGGCTCAAAGAGGCGAAGGGACCTGCCCGAGGTCAGACAGCGAGAGGACCAGGCTGTCTGCCTCTGGATCTGAATCCGTGCCCTGCCACTCTCCAGGCCTTCGAGACGCTGCGCTATTCCCCATGGGGACAGTGCCACCTACCTCACAGGGAGGCTGAGAGATTGAACAAGCTCTCCGCCACAAGCGAGGGCCCAGGGGACTCACTCCTCCCAAACTGCTGCCGGGCCCCTGGGAAGAACCCCCTGAGCTCGTCCTGCAGGAGCCCCATCCCCGGGAGGCTGCGAAGCTCCGACACAGTGCCTGTCACGCTCGTGCAAATGTGGTACTCCCCGCAGACCCCCAGCACATGTGGGAAGCCAGTGCCAGGCACCCTCCCACGCATGTGAATGTTCCTAAACAGAGTAATTAGAGTGGTGTTTAGGTAACTTTTACACAGGCCGCCTAATCAGAATCACATGTGGGACGGAGTCAGCCACGGTGGCCGAGCTGGAGGGGCCGGTCAGCTCCGCCCCTGCCACAGCTGCCACCCGTTCGGCCGTCCTGCAGCCTCGTTTCTCGGCCTCCCACCCCAGCACCGAAACTGCCCGCACCCTCTTACGGGCCAGCAGGAAAACTCTCGTGGGGACCAGGGCCGAGCCACCCTCCAGCCGCTCTGACATCCACATCACAGCATGACATACACAAAGCCAGACCCAGGATGGACCTTCCAGACGCCCTGCTAGAACTGCCGCGTGAACCCAGCAAGGAAGAAACCAAGACCAAGGAGCTTGCTCACCCGAGGCCACCCAAAGAGCTTAGCATTCACCGCCCTAGTGCGATCTCCCCCCCAAACCAGGGACTGACCAGGTCCTACCTGCTCAAATGCCTCCCGTGGCTTCCCACTGCCTCTGGGATTCTGCTCAAGTTTCTTGGCCTATCCTCCAGGGGGACAGGTCACATGGGCCCTGGAGTCAGCCAAACATAAAGTCAGAGCCCAGCTCTGTTCTTCAGTCACTCGTCCTTAAGCAGGTGACTTTACCTCTCAGAGCCTTAGTGTTCCCGTGCGTTAAACGCGGATCACAAAAGGGGAAGGACTTATTTCATTGGCCCAATGGCAAACACCTGATTCCATACCTGGCCTACAGTGCGACCTTACTAAGCAGCAATCAATCTTATCACAAACAAATACATCCCGAAAGAGCACCAGCTGTCCCATCCCTCCCCTTATTTGCTGTGTGACCTTAAGTGAGTCACCTGGAGTCTCTGGGCTTCAGTTTCCCCCATTCGCCTCATGCCAACACAGGATCTGATGATCCTAAAAGGTCTTTGTGGACACGGCGGCCTGGGGGTCAATGAGTCTGGTAGGTCTGGGAAGCACCAGGTATAGCCTCAGCTCCCTTCTCGTCCTCAGTGGGTCATTCAAGACCCAGTGCTGTTTGAGTTCAATCTTCCCTTCTTGCCTCACTCTGGCCACCTTCCGCCACATCTCTGCTTCTGCAACACCAAGTTCCTCCCCACTGCTCAACACATGGGCTCTCCCCACAACCGGGCCTTTGCATAGTCTTTGCCTAGAGCAGTACTTCTCTAGTTCTGGTGTGCCCGTGAATCACCTGGGAATCTTGTTAAAAAGCAGATTCTGGGGGCTCCTGGGTGGCTCAGTCGTTAAGCGTCTGCCTTTGGCTCAGGGCGTGATCCTGGCATTCTGGGATCGAGCCCCACATCAGGCTCCTCCGCTGGGAGCCTGCTTCTTCTTCTCCCACTCCCCCTGCCTGTGTTCCCTCTCTCACTGGCTGTCTCTCTCTGTCAAATAAATAAATAAAATCTTAAAAAAAAAAAAAAGCAGATTCCGATACAGTAGGTCTCGCATGGGGCCAGGATTCTGCATTTCTAAGAAGCTCCCAGGTGATACCCATGCCTCTGGTCTGCAAACCATACGTTGTTGTTGTTGTTGTTGTTGTTGTTGTTTTACGAGTTATTTATTTAAGAGAGCTAGGGGGAGAGAGAGGGAGGGAGGGAGAGAGAGACACAGAAAGAGAGCAAGGGGGGAGGGGCAGAGGGAGAGACAGTCTCAAGTAGACTGAGCTTGGAGCCTGATGTGGGGCTTGATCTCATGACCCTGAGATTATGACCTGAGCAGAAGCCAAGAGTTGGACGCCCAACTGACGACACCACCCAGGCGCCCCTGCAAACCATACTTTGAATAAGAAAGCCTACAGGTAGGTCATTTCAGGGTCATGAGATCGAGCCCTATGTCGGGCTCCACATTGGGTGAGGAGCCTGCTTAAGATTTTCTCTCTCCCTCTCCTTCTGCCCCTCTCCACTCTCTTTCTCTCTCTCTCTCTCAACAACAGAGAGAGAGAGAGAGAGAGAAAGAAAGAGTATAAGAGAGCCTAGAAGGCCTTGTCCTTGTTCACCACCCAGTAAAAGGCCTCCTCGTCCTTCAAAGCCTGGCTCAAGCGACCCCTCTGCCGAGAAGCCTGCAGCCGCAGCAGGATACATAGAGTCCCCGCAGGTCTCCGGTGTTTGTAACTGACCATCACCCACCACCACAAGCGCTTTCTGGCTCCATGGCCCTACCAAAAGCCCCTGTAGGGCAGGGCAGTGTCTCAGTGCCCAGCAGAGAACCTGAGCAGAGGGAGGGTCAGCGAGCATCCCCTAACTGAATAAGGTCACGGGCAGTGGGTCATTCTCAGACCTGCCCCCAGGGGCCGGCAGCCAGAGTGACCTGCGGAGGCCTGCCCTCCTCCCACCCTGCCCCCAGGACTGGGCCAGGTGAGGCTTTGTCCAGTTCTCCGAGGGCTCTGTATCTTCACAGGTTTCTATGGGGCAGTGCAGGTGCAGGGAAGAATCCTCAGGGGCTACCACACAGATTCTTCGTTCTCACCACAAAAGGAGCACTTGCCAGAAACGGCAGGTAGAGGGAACTTAAATATGAATAAGGACCCAGGAAAGGCAGAAACAGAGAGAAGGAAGGAAAAAACACAGGCAGTGAGGCAGAGAGAAGCCTAGACAGAAAGACATGGAGAGCTCCAGAGGGAAAAAGAGAAAGTAGATTGTAGAAAGAGAGACACCAAAAAGGAAGAAAAAGAAACAGCAAGAGAAAGAAGGGACCAAGCACAAAGGCAGGCAGACAGAGTGTATGCCAGAGAGCAAGAAAGAAGGAGAGGAGAGAGCGGGAGAAGAGATTTTTTTTTTAACCGGGGAGGGGAGAGTCCCTAAGACTGCAGTTAACTCATCTGGAAAGGCATGAATCCACGCGGTGCTGGAGAGCCTCTTCCTGCCGTGCCTGCCACCCACGCCCCTGGCTTCGGGGCTCAGGCTGGAGACGGGGAGTCCTAAGACCTTGTCCCCACATCCCCTACCTTCCCCAATCCTCCCCTCCCCCAAAAAGCAACTAAAGAAAGGTAAGAAACAAAGAAAAAATTCAGCAATTTGGATTTGGGGGTTTGGGGTTTTACTGGGGTTTTTTGGGTTGAAAGACAAACAAGATCTAAACCTAGTAAGAGACGAAGGTGAGCCTAAGAAAACAGAGGCAGGACAAGCTTCACAAGGTATCAGGAAGTCACGCGTCTCCTCCAAGCCTCAGCTTCTCCAGGAGCAAAATCACCAGGAGCCTCACAAGATTGTCAGAAAGATTCACTGAGTTGTGGGAACATGAGAACGGCAGCTTATTCTAGCCCCAGTGGGCGCCTCAGAATGGTCACTGTGTTTGAACTGCAGAACGGGCTACACAGATCCCCTCTTTGTTAGCTGTTTCAGGTCCTTTCCTACCCCTGTCCCCTGAGCTTCACAGGGGCCCAGGCATGGATTACCATCCCATTTCACAGAGGAGAAAACAGAGGCATTTTACTATTTTTTTTAATAATAACTTTTTGTTATGTTATGTTAGTCACCATGCAGTACATCCCAAGTTTTTTACACCGCAGCCTTAGTGCTCAAGGCCCGGTGGAGATTCCGGTCCCCCATGGCCTCCTGCCGTTTCTTTTTTAAAAAAGATGTATTTATTTATTTTAGAGAGAGAGTGGGGAGGAGGGGCAGGGGATGTAGGGCTTGATCTCACGACCCATGAGATCATGACCTGAGCTAAACCAAGAGCTGGACACTCAACCGAATGAGCCACCCAGGTACCCAGGCACCCAGGAGTCCTGGCCCCCCACCTTTTCTATTATACTAGCCGCAGTCAGCATGAAAACTAAGGCCTACACAAAAATAACTGAAATGCCTTTTTTCCCCAACAAACAGGGACCTAGCCTCCACGGATGCCGTTCCAGGCCCCATGCAGACACGGACACAGAGACGGATGAAGAGCCGCCCTGCCTCTCAGGGACACTGACAATGTCCCGAGATGCACGGTGGCAATGGGAGCGAGCTCCACCCACCCGGGGTCAGGAGCCTACTCTTTGCAAGCACCGTCCCAGGCCCCAGCGAGGTACCTCCTTCTTGCAGTGTCCATTCTTGAAACTGACGGATGACCCACCGTGAACAAGAAGATCAGAATAGCGACATGTGCCCTGACGAAAATGTAACGGAGTTAAAGTCTCAGAAAGGAACTGGGTGGGAGGTGATGTTGAAGCAGACGCCTGGGTCCACCACGAGAAGATGCGCCGAGAAGGCGCACAGGGCAGACGGAGCAGGTCGTGCAAAGGCCCCAGTGGAAGGGCAAGCTTACTGTGCTCCGAGGACAGAAAGGTCAGCGTGGCCCAAGTGCCAGGAGAGAGGCAGAGAGAGGCGCAGTCCATGAGGACGGACGTCGCCTCAGCCTGGTAGGCCAGGGCAGGCACACAGGAAACCAAAGGAGGGCTTTAGACAGTGTCGTGATGTGATTTACATTTGAAATCCAGCTCAGCCCAGCTACAGGCAGGCAGAGATGGGGAGGGAGGCCAATGGGGTGGCTCTCGCAGCTACCAGGAGAAAGGGGCCAGGAGGGCATGGCGCAGGCGGTGGTGGAGACATGGCGGGACAGAGCCTGGAGGCCAGCACCACTTGCACTCCGGCCCTCAGGTAGGGAAGCCGCCCGGGGCCCTGAGAAGGGGCGTCCAGGGCAGGGCAGCAGGCAGAGAACCCAGAGCCGTCCATCCCTGGGCCAAACACTGCTGCAGGGCGCTGGCACGGACACGGGCAGGACGGCCAGGTCAGGCCACGCGGAGGCCACGGGGCAGCTGGACGAGCAGTGCATGGACGGGGCGGGCAGGGCCGTGAAAGTGAGGGAAGGGAGACTGCACACCCGCACCAGTCCCTGAGGAAGCTTCACCTTCAGCAGAAGCAGAGGCGGGGCCGGCATGGGAGGGAGCGCACCATTAAGGCAGGGATGCCGGCGGGAGGCTCTGCAGCACGTCTGGGCATCTGGGCGCTACCGGCAGGGTGTGGGGAGCAGATGAGATTCACCCCGCAGGGGAGGAAACCGCAGGGCCAAGTCTTCCAAGGGAAATGAGAGTGAGCAGATGGTTTGGCCTTTGACAAAAGCAGGGCTCCGGGAGCACCCAGTGAGGAGGGGGCTGTGGAGAGCCCCTCTGGGGCTCGGAGCTGATGGGGCAGGCGGATCCTCAGATACGCGCGAGGGTCCCCTCCAGCACCATCCAACAGGCAGGTGTGGGGGTGCAGTCTCAGCCAGGGCTGGGGCCTGATGGTGAGAAGAACGGCTTTTTGGAAACAGTGCTTGTAATGACCACCTCTGAGCAGGCGAGGTGGGCAGTGAGGACGCCAGGGCAATAGGGAAGAGCAAAAAGGTTAGTATGATGTGATGTCTTTATAAGGTCACACAGCTGTCACAGCTGCAACCTGGAAGTAGGAGACCGATCAAATGGAAAACAGGAACCCAGGGCACAGGAGAAAAGATGGTTTAAAACCTAACAGTCAAAATAATAATAACAACAACAATAATAATAAATAATAAATTAAAAATGAAAAAATAAAATCCATGGGATTCCTGGGTGGCTCAGTCAGTTAAGCATCTGCCTTTGGCTCAGGCGATGATCTCAGGGTCCGGGGATGGAGTCCTACATCTCGTTCCCTGCTCAGCAGGGGGTCTGCTTCTCCCTTTCCCTCTGCCCCCTCCCCACCCCACTTGTGCTCTCTCTCTTGCAAATAAATATTTTTTAAAAATTATATAGAATGCTAACAATCTTCTCAAGAGATATGTTAAGATACTGCACCCATAAACAGAGATAGAGTGCATGTAAAGGAATCATTAGAAATCAGGGGCTTTTACAAACTAGCTAAAATAAAAAATAAAGGGGAAATAAGGTCAAAGAAATTCTCAGGAAACAGATCAAAAACACAAAGACAAAAAGATAAGAAAATTAGAGCATCGATGCAGAAAGCAAACATGCAACTAGTAGAATTTCCAGAAAAAGGCAAGAGAGACATGGTATGGAAAAAAAATTTGAACCTCCAGATTCAGGATGCAAACAGAGGACCCATCAAGCACCCAGTCTAATTAATGGGAAAGAATCCACATCAAGGCACATCACTGGAAACTTTCACAACACCAGGGATGGAGAGAATATCCAGGAATCTTCTAGAAAACATGATGAAGGGTGGGGAAGGAACCCAGGCAAAGCCTCTGGAATCAGGCACCAGACTTCACAGCAAGGAGGGAAGCCAGAAGACAATGGGACAGTATTGTCACAATTCTTAACAGGATCGGCTCTGAGTTCTGACCCTGGCCCTGGCTGTGTGACTACAGCCAAGTTACTTAGCCTCACTGGGTCTTGGCTTCCTCACCTGTAGAACAAGCACAACAGTGATCTCTCCCACCTACTTTAATGGATTGGTGTAAGGATGAATTGATCCAGTCAACTACACCAAACACGTAGTAATAAGCACTGAAGTTCTAATTCTTACTTCTAACAAAATTCCCCAGCCAAATAGTCAAGAATGAGACACTTTTCAGACAAAGGTCTTTACTGACCTCTTACTGAGTCAACAGAGGATGTGCTCCAGCAAATTCTAGGGTGAAAACAAGAAAACAAGAAAATACAATGCAAAGGGCATTTGCCTTTCTTTCTGGGTGCCCAGCATCTGAAGACCTTTCTTCTACTGGGAAAATCACTCACCTTATAAGGCATAACCCCTCACACTCCACTTCAACACACACACACACACACACACACACACACACACACACACACACACAAGCAAAAACACACACAAAAGCTGAAAATATCTGATCCCTCACATGCTTTGCCTTCGTTCCATGTCCGCTCTCATGAGCACCCTGTAAAGCAGCAGTCCCCCACACTGTTCTTTGCTCTTTCTCCATAGTATGTCCCATCAGTTGGTAAACTCTATATTTAACTTGTTCACTTCACAATTACGCCTTTCCCCCTCTAGAATGTAAGTTTTATGAGTGCAGAAATTTTTTTTCCTGTTGTTTTACTTTCCTAGCATCTAGAAGAGTGCCTAGCTCATAGTAGGTGCTCAATAAAAATTTGTTGAATGAAGACAAGACATGCTTTCCCAGCCTCCCTTCACAGCCTCCAACTGCACACATAAAAACCAGCAGTCAGCAATAGCCAATGACCAGGGACCGTGGCTCTGCTGCCAATGTCTGGCACCCACTCTTTTCACTGCACAGCCCTGTGGCAGGATTTGGAGTAAGGTTCTTGGCTATGTAGCTTCCAAGCCTGGTTCTCTAGCCCTAGTAGGCCATTATGAGAGTCACCCAGCATCCTCGTAATAAAATCTCTTTTCCGCTTAAACCAGCTGCCGTGCATGATACAGGTGTGAACCAGGAAATGGGAAGCCCTACATCGGAGAGCTTCAAAAAGGAGTCCCAGGAGGTCAGCTGTGCGGTGGAATAGCTCTTACTTCATTGAGGAGCAAGAGACATGGAACGAAGATAGGCTAATGTGTTTGCCCACTTAGGAAAGTATGATTGACAGGTGCCACAAAACTGAGGGAATATTTAGGGAGAAATGGTAACAGATATATAAATATGACACTAGCAAACGAAGAAAGAGGTGTTATGGAACCCCAGGAAAACAAAGTGTTACACTCCAGAGGAGAAGTTCCCATAGTACAGGGCTTGATCCCACCTCCTGTGCTAAACGAAACTACTATGCTGAAAAAGTGGACCCCAGAGAGGGCTACAGAAACAGATTATCATTACCTGCCCATTCCCAAGTCCCACCTGCCCCCCAACTGTCCCTTTTAAAACCCAACCTGCTGACTTGCTCCCCATCCCCACCCACACCCCCCGGGAAGTCCTTGGAAGTCCCCGTAACTTGTTGGATCATTCCTAGGTCATAAAACATCTTCCAGACACTTCAGCGCCCCGACAGTCTCGGGTTAGTAATTAAGATCCCATCCAGATTAATAATCTCAACGCTGAGCCTCATTTACCGTGAAGCTCTCCCCTCCCACAGTTCGGGCCTGCCTCAGGCTGGGGGCTCTGGGCAGGGCGAGGAGCAGTGTCTCCAGGCCCCGTACTCTGTTGCAGTGGCAGGAAGGGGCCCCCTTGCCCACCACTGTGGGCGCTCTGTGGACTCACAGGTTCAGTGGGAGAGCTCCCATGGCTGGCAGACACCCCCACCCCACTGTATCCCGTGGCACACCTCCAGTCTCTCTCGCCTCTGCCTGGCAAGAAGCCGTCTTGGGCAGAGAGGGTAGGTCCGAGAACAAGCATCAGGCAGGTCCCCCAGAACACAACCCTCTGCCCCGTCACAGGTGGCGACAGTGCAGCCACCCCTCTTCACTCTGCTGCCGCTTTCCTCTTCGACACCATCCGCACAGACAGACACAGCATTCCTCAGCTTCAGGGGCTGGGCCAGGCTCTCTGAGTGGCCCTCTTAGAACCCCTCACTTGAGTTGTGGAGAGGAGAAAGCAATCCCCTCCCCGCCTCCCTGTGCCAGGGGAAGAAAACGTCACAGCTTTTTCAACAACTCCCTCCGAAGAAATCCCCTCTTTGGAGAATTTGGAGAAATCCAAGCCAACCCAAGTGTATGCCAGGTAAGGATCTCGAAACCCGAGTTTAGTTTAGGCACCTACATGGTAAAGCCCCACTTTAGAAGGTAGCCACCAGTGTCTCTGGTCAATACCTACTGTCAGGACTCAGCCAGAATGGAGAGCGCGAAATCCCCACAGGGCATCCTGTTACACCCAGTCCCCACCATGCACAGGCTCAGGCAAGCCTGGGCAGAATGGAGTGGCTAGGGTGCAGGCGGGGAAAGACTGGGCCGGAGGTGGGGCTTCAGAGATCAGAATCCTCATTCGTCATAACAGGTGCCAGTCAACAATGGGTACGGGGGACACAGAGACAGCCCCACAAATCTTAGAGGCCGAGGAGCACAGCAGTTAGGGCTTCACCACTCACCAGCTGTGTAGGACAAATCACTTTCCTCCTCTGGGTCTGACTCTTCGTCTGCAAATTGGGGAAAATAAGAGTAATGCCTTCACAGGGTTGTTGGGAGAATTACAGGAATTGTGTTTGTAACATGCTTAGAGCATGACTGGACCATAGTCGGTACCATGTTTAGCTCTTGTTTTTGTTTTTGTATCCTGGACACATGGAAGAAAATACTAGAAAAGGACAACAAAGTAAGTTGAAGGCAGGGCCACCGCGTTGCACAAGTCTGGGGAGCATCATTCATATAGATGGGGATAAGTGGCGCCCCCTGGAGGTACGCACCCCAGCAGTCCTGGCTGAAGGCAGCTGCCCCAGGAGGGTGCCCAGGAAGGAACAGGGACCCACTCTCTTTATTAGATGATTTTAAAAAATGGTTAGCATTATTTTGCTAAAAATAAAAAATTATTTTTAGAATGTTAATAAAACAAGCTCCTAAAAATAGTAATAAGAGCAAACAACCGCACTTGGCGAATGACAAAAAGAAGAGCAACGAAGGAAATGACAAAGGAAAGTCTTGGGAAAACAGGACTATATAAAAAAATTTCAAATTTTTGTTTTAAAATCATCATTAAAAACGTTAAACAGCAGACTCATACAAATATTAGCAACAAATACGATGAAGAAAACATTAACGTGCTCAGCTTACTGTCTATGTATATGGAATAGTAAATGTTTAAATTCTGTAAGTAAAATATTCAGACCCCAATGTAAATACCAACTTGCAAAAGAGGAGCGATGAACTGCGAACTGCCTCACGGTATATGTGCTGCTGCAGTAACATTCAAATAAGTGTAAAAATGACAACCGGATGTCATCTCCACCTTCAAACGAGGAAATTATTTTGGAAACGCTTGTGAGGATGCAGGGAAGTAAGTTCTCTAGGACGTGGCCTGCAGTTGTGAAAATTGGTGCAACTCTCTAAAGAGCTATTTGATAATATGTGTCAAATGCTACCACCCTCTCACCCAGTCATTTTCATTTCTGGGGATCTAGCCTAAGAAAAGAATCAGAGATGCGAACAGGGATCACTGCATAAAGTTGGTCACGGCAGCATTATCTATACGAAGGGAAGAGGTTAAAAAACTCTAAGCACTATGCACCGTACAAGTAACATATACGCAGATTTGTTTGTGCAGGCATAAACTCCCCCTGACAGGCCAGGCATCGCCGGTTGTTGCCCGCCACGGGAACAGCGCAGGGGAAAAAAAGAGAAAAGGAAGGCTTTTCCTAAGAACCTTTTTTGGGTCTTCTGAATTTTAAACTATTTTAAGGGACCACCTATTTAAAATGATCTGACAAATTTAATAAAACGTGTGTATTTCTGAATGTTTAGAAAGAATTTTAATAACGTGGAAGAGGCTTATTAGGATAGAATGTGTTTAAAAATAAGTACACAGGCTTTAGATTCAGAATGATCTCGAGGATACAAAAAATATAATTAATATAAAGCAAATATTTTTTAAAAAAGGACAAACGAAATATACCAAAATGTAAATGGTAGCCATTGTGGGACGGTGGGGGTGGGGGGGTAAGATTATAAGCAAATATTATTTCCAACTGTATAATGTTTCTATAGTTTCCAATTCTTCTACCATAAGTATATACCACTGACACACAAAAAAAGAAAAAAATTAAAAATAGAGAATAAAAACAAGCCAAATTATCTTTAAAGGGTAATCCACCTGCCAAAGCAGGAGTATAAATAACAGAAAGTGATTTGTCAGAAGTCAAGAAGGCGCTCCCATCGGAGAGGCTGTGCAGGGAGCCAGGAGGAGGCCTTGAGCGGGTTCCAGCTTCAGAGATGGCCTTGCATGAACCATCTGCCCTCTCTGGGCTGCTTCTGGGGGAACCAGCAGAAACCAGCACACAAACGCTGCTTCTCAAGAAAGTCTGCTCTGACACCTCTCTTGTCAGTGCTGACCTGTGAGCTCTCTTGAGATCAGGACGGACCCTAGGACCCACATCCCACCCCAAACAGGAGCCGGGCCTGGAAACCAGCATGCCGGCCCTCCCTCCAAGCTGCCATGTCCACCTGCCTGCCTGCCCTCCCAAGGCAGAGGCTGAGCCTGGGTCACACCTACTCATCCAGGGCCGGATAGAAAGCCTAGCATATGATAGGGTTCCAGGAAGCATTTGCTGAACGAATGAATAAATTCTAGACTAGTGCTGTCCAACTGAACTTTCTGTGTGATGGAAATGTTCCATACCTGCTCCGTCCAGGATGGGCAGCCACTAGCCACATGTGTCTACTGAGCATTTGAAATGTGGCTCGTGTGACTGAGGAATTGGATTTTCAATTTTATTTAATTGTAATTAATTTTAATTTTAAAAGTGTTCCATAAAAACTCTTACATCACAGGGTAGTTTAAGATTACACAAGATGATCCTTTAAAAAAAAAGAAAAGAGAAGAAAAAGAAGGGGTGCCTGGCTGGCTCAATGAGTAGAACATAGGACTCTTCATCTTGGCTTTGAGAGTTTGAGCCCCACATTGGGTGAAGAGATTACTTAAAAATAAAATCTTAAGGAAAAAAAAAAAAGAAGAAGGAGAAAGAAAACTTCAAAGACTAAAATGAAAAGGCAAATTCCAACCTGGGTAAAATAGTCACAATACATATAACTGACAGAGGCTCTCTCTCCAGAACATACAAAAGAACACTTAAAATTCAACAATAAAACAAGACTATTCAATAAAAAAAAATAGGTAAACGCCCTGAACAGGCACATCATAAAAGAGGTATAATAGTGGCCAATCAGCATGTGGAAAAATGTTCGACGTTACTTCCCATTCGGGAAATGCAAATTAAAACAGGGAGATTCCATCACCCATCCACCAACCAGAATGGCTACATTTAGGGGGCGCCTGGGTGGCACAGCGGTTAGGCGTCTGCCTTCGGCTCAGGGCGTGATCCCGGCGTTATGGGATCGAGCCCCACATCGGGCTCCTCCACTGTGAGCCTGCTTCTTCCTCTCCCACTCCCCCTGCTTGTGTTCCCTCTCTCGCTGGCTGTCTCTATCTCTGTCGAATAAATAAATAAAATCTAAAAAAAAAAAAGAATGGCTACATTTAAAAAGAATTACAATACCGAGTGTTGGCAAAGATGTGGGAATGCAAAAATGGGGGGAAATTTTTATTTAAAGTCATTGATTAAAAAAGACAATCCAGTGCATACTGAAAATGGGGGGGAGGGCCCCGAAGAGCCCCACTGGCCCATCTCTGTGCCCAATATCACACAGTGGGAATTTACTTGTCTCTGGGTCTCCCTAGCAAAGCGCTCTCCTGTATAAGCAGCGAGAGCCTCTGAGAGAAACTGAGAGGAGTGCGAAGAGGGGCGTGTGAGGCTGGGACAGGAAAGACTCTGAAGATTCCACAAAAGGAAAGTTCTTAGTCTATATTACTGGAGATGATGGAAAGGGGCATCCCCTCCAAGAAGAAAGCTTAAGCAAGCAATAGGTAACAAGAAAGGGGCTGGCAAAGGTGGTCCCCTTCCCCGGGACTGCCTGCCGTCCTCCACCAGTGTCCTGCCCTTTCCCAAAGACCTCACTGATTCCCTCACTAGCCTTGCAAGGGGAGCTGGCTGGCAAATACTTCCGTCTCACATGGCTGCAAACCCGGGCGTAGAGACCGTCCCAGGTCATGAGGTTAGACTGGCTGAGCTCAGGAGTCTGCTCAGGACAGTAAGCCCGGCGATAAGGAGGTGAAGCTGCACAGAGGAGGAACAGGGACCCAGCCAGGCGGGGGGGGTCCTGCACACACTCACTGGCTGTCCGCTGCCCTCCAGATTGCAAGCTCCATGCGAGCGAAGGCTCTGTCTGTTAGACCACCACGGTGTCCCCGGGCCCAACCCAGTATCTGGGACGCCGAAGCCATTCGATACCCACTGATGAACAAGCAAACCAACAAGCAGACCCAAACGGCCCCCCGTTCTCAGGACACTTTCACACACTGTATCCCATCCCCTCCTGACAATTGGCTGGGCAGGGATTCACGCCCCCATTTTACAAATGGGAAGCTGAGGCTCAGAAATAGAAATCCACTCTGGGTTGCTTTCCTGAAAATCTGCTTAAGGAACATCCCCAGGAAAGCGCCCCTTGACTGGAAAGGGGCAGATGAATTCTGCTGGGGTCCTGTGTTCATTCTGTTCTCTGGTCCTCACTCCCTCTGCAAGGTGATGTGTTCACTCCAGACCCTGCTCCAAGGAGCCCACGGTCTCATCACAGAGGAAAACACAGACCCAAGCATCTGTAATACCTGACCGTTCAGTGAGAGAAAAGTGACAAAGAGCAGTCGGCAGATGAAGGAGGGAACTGTAATCCTGGTTGGACGAGGTGGTCTCTCAACAGCGATGCAGGGCTAAGACTGGGCCCAAGGCAGCAGAGGTCCAGAGGAGCTGAAGGCGGACCCAGAGAGGTAGCAAGGTGCGAGGAAGGGCGGGATCCTGGAGCCAGGCTTGCAGCTGCCAGCTCTGCAATCTGGGGGCAGGTCATTTAGCCTCTCCAGGCCTCGGCTTTTCTCATGTGTAAAACGAGGGTGAGGATGCCCCCCCACAAGGAGTAAATGTAGAAAGAATTAAACGGCTCCTCTACTCACAATAGGGTTCAACAAATGGAAGCCACCTGCATGCATGGGGAAGTGGGGGCAGAACAGTAATGGCATCGCCAGTTTGGGAAGTTGAATGAAGGCAACCCAACTGGGTATTAGTCAGAAGGCAAATCCCAAACCAATAAACAGGGGGCAGGTCGCTCTGCCTCCTGGCCCATCCCACAGACACACTCCCCCTCCTGCTGAACACCAGAGCCACCACAGGCCGAGGGAGGGTCTTAGACTGACCCAGGGCGGGGTGCAGTCAGAGAGCTACACTGAGGCAGCCCACGCCTGCCCCAGCGGAAATACAGCTCCTCACTCCCCCCTAGACCGTAGTGAAGCCAAGATGCCAGCCCATCAGATCTGTGTCCTCCAGAGCTCAGATCAGAACCTCAGTCTCCCGCCTCCAGAGTCCTTACTCTTCTAACTTCACCAGAAAGGAAAAACGAGCACCGGAGTGAGGAGATGGCGTAGCGGGCCACAGAGGAGCATCAGAGGAAGTCAGGCCTGAGGACCTGTCCCAGCTGCGCTCAGTGAGACCAGCAGCAGCTCGTTTTTGTGACACGCGTACTCTGTGCTAGGCCCTGAGCTCTACCGATGTCTCCTCTTCATCCCCACATCAGCCCTAGAGATGGGAATTATCTCCATTCTACAAATGAGGAAAACTGAGGCTCACCGTTCAACAAACTTGCCCAAGGTTCAACAAGTGGTGTAGTAAAGGATCTGACCCAGTTCT